>NC_137705.1:17907863-18389300 GCF_964034855.1 Anser brachyrhynchus
CGCCTAGGCCCTGGGGATCCACTGGGGGACCCCGATGCCGCCCCCCTGGCAGATCTGGTGCTGCTGCTGCTCCCAGCACCGTTTTCTGGTGCGTGGCTGCTCCTGCGTCGTCTTCGGGGCCGGCTCTGGGCATCTGGGGCTGGACGTTCCAGCGGTGAGCGGCTTCTTGTCCGGGGTCGCCCCCGCTGGCCGGCGGGGAGTCTGCCTTCGGGCACCAAGGAGTGACTGGAGGTTCCTGGTGCCCTCCGACTGGCCAAGCTGGGGGGTGCTGCTCCCAGCGCTGGGTTCTGCCAGCACGGCTGCTCCTGCGGCGTCTTCTGGGACTGTGCCAGGTGTCTTGGGCCTGATGTACAGGCTGGCAGATTGTCCCCTGTTCTGTCCCTGGCCTTCTCCTCTCAGTCTCCTGGGAACTGTGGGATGGCCCCGGTGCTGCCTGGCTGCTGGTGCTGCTGAGGCTGCTCCTTTCGGGTGCTGGGGAGCCACGGGAGGGCCCCAGAACCTCTGGACTGGAGGTGCTGGGGCCGGCGAGCCCCAGATTGGTACTGGAGGCTGTAAGGGGGAGACAGGAAGGTGAGTGGGATGGACTTCCAGACCCACGGCAGTAGAGGCTCTGACCCGTCCAGGGTCAGAGAGACTCTGGCAAGGCTGCCCTGAGCTCCTGCAGCCAGGCCTGGCCTGGCCACAGCCCAGCAGCATGAGGCCTTTGCCACTTACCAGTGCCCACGCCAGCACAGCTGTCGCACCTCCAGGTGCCTGTGCTGTTGGTCAAGTTGGAGCAGCGCCGGTGGGTGCCTTCGGCAGCACAGGAGCGGCACAGGAGCAGCTGCCAGGGCCTGGGGAAGCAAAGAGTTGTGGGTGTGAGGACAAAGTGTCTGAGCCAGGGAGTGGCTGGCACATCCCTTGTGCTCTGTCCTGGCTCCCCCAGCATGTGCTGAGGCTGAGGACGTGGGCAGAGCCCCAGATGGCTGCTGAGGCAACTCACCCCTGTCCCTCCGCCTGCTCCCTGCCTTGTGGGGTAAAGGCATTCGCTGACATCACAGCGCTGGTGCCTCTCTTGCAGCGATGCAAAGGCGTTGCCGTCCTCCCAGGTTGGTCCTCTGCAAGAGAAGGGAGGGAAATTGTCCAGTCCCTGGCCATGCGCAGCGCTTGTGCCCTCGTGTCTAGAGAGCAGGGCAGAGGGACACCAACCTGACTGGGATTCGGATCCCCATGATGGACATTTCGGAACGGAACTCCACCTGGTTTCTGCAGATGGGGCACTGGAAGTAGAGAATGCCTGCACTCACAGCTTGTCCCTGCAGAAGAAACACATGCGGTGAGAGGTGAGCGGGCCCTGGTGCTGCTGAGCACCTGCCGTGCGCGCAGGGTGAGGGGGAGGGCTCCTACCTGGATGCAGCCCCGGTGGAACCAGGCGTGACTGCAGGCTGGGCCACACCATGGTGTGGTAGGACTTGCTGTGTCCCCCACAGGGTCCATGCAGATGATGCAGATGGTGTCCTGCTCCGGAGCTGCCTGCACTGCCTGCTGAGGGCGGTGCTCCCAGCAGAAGGACCTGGCGGGGAGAGGGAAGGGAAGGGCAAGGTGAGAAGTGCTGGGCCTGCCGCGGTTGTGGCGAGGAGGGCAGAGGAACGTGAAGGAGCCCCAGGCCCATCCAGGCTCTGGCGCTGCCTCCGGCTCTGCCAGGCTGCTGGGAAGCACCAGCGTGGGGTCCTCTCTTGCTTGGCTGCTGCTGGCAGCCCTTACCTGTACTGCCCAAAGAACTGGGTGACGCATTCTCCGTCCGAGGCGCAGGGGAGATGGAAGCTGCGTTCACAGCCTGTCTCCGTGCAGGTGATGGTGGCCCCTCGCTCGCCACAAACGAAGCATTGCTGAAAAGAACACAGCAGCCCCATTAGCACCAGGCTCGATGCCGCCACCGCTGGCCCCACACCCCTGGGCAGGGCAGGGCACAGGGCGCGGGCGCTGCTGGGTCACGCTCTGCAGACCCCTCTGGTGGACAAGGCTCGTCTGCCAGAGCAGCAGTTTGTCCCGGAGCAGGTTGGAAAGGCTGGGATTGCTGCCTTGGGGTCCAGGCTAAGCTCGCGGGAGCATCTCCTGGCCCAAACCTCCCTGTTCCCATCAGGTCCTCACCTTCTGGGATGCCCGCTTGATTGTGTGCTGTATATCCTTCAGTAAAAATCCCAAAATTCCGACGCGTAGTGATCGAAGCTGATAAAGGCCATTCGCAAGAGACTATAGAATGGAAAAAAGCAGGATCTCGTTAGGGGTCATAGTTGAAGGGACCGTCCCTGGTGGGATGCTGACGGGAACCCTGGGGGAACTCACCAGGCAAAACGTGTGGGCACAGAGTCCGTTCCTTTTGTGTATGGGGCCGCAGATGTTCGGGTCAGCATCTGCCCGGCCACACAGCATGCATGCTGGAGGGGAGAGAGCAAATGGCACAGCCATTGAGCACCTTTGCGGGGCCAGGTGTCCCTGAGGGACTGTCCCCAAGGGCCTGTTCTGTCCCTGCCATGCTGGCTGATGGGCAGGGCCAGAGGCTGTGGAGGGGAAGGAGGCACAGCAGGCACAAGGGTCCCAGCAGGCACCCACAGCCCGACCTGGGCCCCCCCTGCCAAGGAGCAGAGGGGCCCTGCCCCGGGGTGGTTGGGGAGCCCCTGCCTGCCCCTGCCTCCCCTCTCGGCCACAGGCAGCCCTCCCAGCCCCTCCCCGCCCTCCTGTGGGACGGGATACTTTTCTCTCACCTTGCTCCCTCGAGTCGGGAGCCTTCCGCTTCATTTCAGACATGGTGCACTTGGACAGCGAGCACTTGGAGAGTCACTGCCCCAGCGGTGCCGGGGTTTCTCCTCCACACGCTCCTCTGCCGACCCTGAGGGAGAAGCAGGACGAGGGTGAGTCTGCAGCACGGGCCCGAGGTGTGCAACCCCTCCTCCCTCGGCAGCCCCGGGCAGCCCCCTCCTCCCTGCCCTCTCCCCAACTCACCAAATCGCACTGAGGCACGGCCCGAGCCCAGCAGCCTTTTATATGCTCCTCGCCCCCGCGGGTCGCCATGGCCAGCCATTGTGACATCACCACCGCACGCCCCCCGTTTGGGCAGGGACGCCCAAAGCTACCTGGCACCCGCTGTGACAGAGCCCCCGCCTCACAGGGGTGGCTGGAGGTGCCACGCTGGGGCCTGGGCCCTCGGCACCCAAGCAAGAGGGTGGCCGCTCTTGCAGCCGGCACAGGCTCAAATGCCGGGTCCCGCGACACGCGGCGGAGAGGAAGGATTGCTTCCCTCGGCCTGCTGGCAACGCTCCCCGTGCCACAGGCAGGAGCGGAGATGTCCCTCGGACAGGGCTGCAGCCCTGGAGTGGCGGCGCCTGCACCGCACCTTTGGGCCAGCATTGCCGCCCTGCGGGAGAGCCGCAGGACACCTGGCGTTTGGGTCACAGCTTGCTCCCTCCTCACGTCCTTCTCCTACAGAGTTTCTCGAGAGCAGGGTGAGACCAGAGCTCGTTGTCTCCCCCAGACATCAGCAAGAGACGTTACAAAGCCAGCGGTCTTAATCGTCTTTACTGCAGTTGACAGTCCAGTCTGAGCCCTGACTCCTTTCGCCAGCTCTCACCATCAGGGTTCAAAGCCTCCTAATTAGAATCACAGAATCGTAGAATCATTAAGGGTGGAAACGTCCTTCAAGATCATCTGGTCCAACTATCCCCTACTACCAATGTCACCCACTAAACCATGTCCCTAAGCACCATGTGCAACCTTTCCTTGAACACCCCCAGGTGACTCCACTACTTCCCTGGGCAACCCGTTCCAATTCCTGACTATTCTTTCTGAGAAGAAATTGTAGTGGGCTTACTTGGCAAGTTTTGGTAGCAGGGGCCCATAGGGGTGGCCTCTGTGAGAAGAATCCAGAAGCTGCCCCATTTTAGATAAGGGCCCTGCTGCTGTCCAGAGCCAAGCCAATAAGCGACGTTGTTTGCGTCTCTGTGAGAGCATATTTAAGAAAGGGAAAAAACTGCTGCGGAACAGCAGCTGGGAGAGAGAGAGGAGTGAGAAACAGCCTTGCAGACCCCAAGGTCAGTGAAGGAGTGGGAGGAGGTGCTCCAGGCACCACAGCAGAAGTTCCCCTGCGGCCTGTGGTGAGGACCATGGTGAAGCAGGTTGTCCCCCTGCAGCCCACGGAGTACCACGGTGGAGCAGGGTTCCACGCTGCAGCCCGTGGAAGAGGCCACGGTGGAGCAGGTGGACCTGCACTGAAGCAGGCTGCAGCCTGTGGAGGACCCCCGCCAGAGCAGATTGCGGGCCGGAGCCGCAGCCCGTGGAGAGGAGCCCACGCAGGAGCAGGTGACCTGGCAGGAGCTGCCGCCCGTGGGGGACCCAGGTTGGAGCAGTGTGCTCCTGATGGATGGACCCCGTGGTACGGACCCGTATCTGGAGCAGTTCTTGAAGAGCTGCTGCCTGTGGGAAGCCCACGCAGGATCACTTTGGGAACGACTGCATCCCACGTTGGAGCAGGGGAAGAGAGTGACCGAGAAGGAACGGCAGGGACAAAGTGCTACAGACTGACCACAACCGCCATTCCCCCATTCCCCTGCTCCGCTTGGTTAAAGAGGTAGAGGAGGGTGGATGGGGGGAAGGTGTTTTGGGTTTCTTTCTTTTGTTCCTCACTTCTCTAGCTTGTTAGTAATAGGCAATAATTCTTAATGTCTCCCTTCTCTGAGTCTGTTTAGCCTGTCACAATAATTGTTGAGCGATGTCCCCATTCTTATCTCAACCCTTGAGCCCTTTGTATCGTTTTTTCTCCCCCTTTCCTATTCAGGAGGGGGAGTGAGAGAGAGGCTGCGGTGGAACTTGGCTGCCCACCCGAGAAAACCACCGCTAATTTCCAAAGTAAACCTCTGGCGCAACTTGAGGCCATACTTTCTAGTCCTATCACTAGCTGTCTGTGAGAAGAGGCCGACCCCTAGCTCCCCACGACTTCCTTTAAGGTAGATGTGGAGAGCAGTAAAGTCTCCCCTGTGTTTTCCGTGTTAAGATCCCACTTTCGGATCCAAAGCTGACAAAAGAGCAAACGTTAGCGGGGGTGGGTACAGTAAGCCCCCAAGCCACCACGACAACACAACCCTTCCCGTCACCCAACCCCCCTCTAACCCCTCATATTTATAGTACTTAAAATGGGGAGGGAGGGGGCTTTCCTCACAAATAAGGCTTTGCACCTTAAAAATGCAGCTCTGCACCTTACAGTGCACCTGGGGGCCCTAAAAATAAGGCATTGCGCCCTGAAAATGACAGCCTGGGCCGTAAAAGTGAGGGTGTAAGCAATAAGAAGCCAGCTTCGTCTCCAGAGAGCAGTCTCAGGGCCCTGAACAAACGGGCTTGGTCCCTACAAAGGAGCCCCTGGGCCTGCAAACTGCGGGTTTCGGTGACTGTGTTGGGTCTGTCTAGGACGGAGTCACCTTTCCCTGCAGCAGCCCACACAGTGCTGTGCTCTGCGGTCGTAGCTGGAGCAGCACTGGTATCACTCCAGCGTTGTGTCTATTGCTGCATAGTGCTGGCACAGCATCAGGACTCCCTCCAAGCCCCCAAGAGCCAGCAGGCTGGGGGTGGGCAAGTGATGGGGAGGGGACATCGCCAGGGCAGCTGACCTAAACCAACCAAAGGGATATTCCATAACACCTGATGTCACACTCAGCAATAAAAGGGGGGCTCTCGTGGGGGAGGGGGCTGTCCTCCTGAACTACCGCTACGCGTTTTGAGGCCCCGCTTCCCAGGACGTGGCCGAACATCGCTCGTTGATGGGAAGTAGAGAATAACTTTTTTTTCTTTCTGTGCTTCCGCGCGGCCTTATTGCTTCTTTTGTTTCTTTTTTCTCCCCATTCCCTTTCCCTTTAATTAAATCGTTCTCATCTCAAACCTCGAGCTCTTTGTGTTGTATTTTCTCCCCCTTCCTCTTTGGGGGAGGGGCGGGTGGAGTGAGAGAGCGGTTGTGGTGGAGCTCGGCTGCCCACCCGAGTAAAACCACCACAGTCCTTTTTGGCACCCAACGTGGGGCTCGAGGGTTGAGATAACAGCAGAATTGATTAAAGTAGTTATAACTAACATACTTGCTAGTCACAATGTTCGGTTTGCTGTTAATATTTTTATTGTATTGTATTGTTATTGTATTGTATTGTTAATATTTTTATTGTATTATTACATACGACATAGTCACACTAGTGACTATGACACGAGACACTAGTGTGACTATGTTGTATGTAGTCCGTTCTCTGTTCTCTTTTTTCCCTCTATATCCGATCGGAGAACGTGTTGAAATCTGTGTTTGGTTTCTTTATCATGCTGTGCTGTAACATGCTGGCCTTCAGTTTCGTCTGGTACTCAGGCCCTGTATTGTTATCATTCTGGTCTCCTGGAGATTATCTTTTTGGATATATTAAGAATTACACCGCCTTCTTTTTCTCCCCTAGTAGTCAATTTGTGAATAATATCGGGGGTGGTGCCTTCTTCTTCTCTCCCTGTGGGCTAATTGCAGCAGCAGTTGAGTATTTTGGATACCCTTGGTCGGATGTTATCCTCCTGTTACTAGTTCTAGTGTTTTTCTTCCTCCTTAAGGTCAAACAATTTATTAAGAATATCATCCAAGGAGCTGCCCCGAGACAAAGTAGTTGTGGGTGGCAAGGTGTGTGGGGGGATATGGGCAGGTACGTGTCACGGTTTTCTCCTCCGATGGTTCTTAACTTCACCCCTGAACAAGTGCAAAATCCAAGAAAACTGGTAGAATGTTTGAAAGACGTACGCCCTGACCCTGGCAATACCAGAGAACTCCATCAGCTTGCTGCACTCTGCTGGGGTCTGGCTTACGCCTATCAAATGTCAATTGTCACTGCCCAGCACCCTCAAGGGGATAGGGAGGTTTCTGAATTTGACGACGAGATAACACAGACTGTGACCACCCCAGAGGACCAACCATCTATGGCATCAGTCGCCCCTATAGGCAAGACAAAACAATGGAAACGGAAGTCAGCTCGTTTAGTAAGGGAAGAAGCTCCTCCTAAGGAGGAGGGAGAAGAGAAAAAGGCAGGCAGCTCTAAAGCAGTGTCATCACAACAACATCAGGGAGAAGAGACCGAAACCATAAATGAATCAGAAACCACTTGATCTCTATCCTTAAGCGAGTTGCGAGAAATACGAAAGGATTTCAGTGGTCATCCAGGTGAGCACATCCTCACCTGGCTGCTTCGATGCTGGGACACTGGGGCCAGTAGCCAACAACTAGAAGGCAGTGAAGCCAAGCAGCTGGGATCCCTCTCTAGAGAAAGGCTCATTGATAGAGTAATTGGGAGAGGGGCACGGGTTCTCAGCCTCTGGAGGCGACTCCTGGCAGCTGTGAAAGAAAGGTATCCCCACAAGGAAGATATTGTATATCAAGTAGGCAAGTGGACCACTATGGATAAAGGTATCCAGCACCTGTGGGAATCAGCTGTGCTGGAGATGATTTATAGTGATTTGGACAATGCCCAGACACCTAAAGACCCTGATGAAGTCCAGTGCACAGCATCCACGTGGCAGAAGTTGGTACGGGCTGCACCCTCATCACATGCCAGCACACTGGCAGCAACGGATTGGGAGGAGGGGATGGGGCCAACAGTGGATACTATGTCCAACCAGCTTCATAAATATGAAGAAAATCTCTCTGCCCCAGTACGGGCCTGTATTTCAGCCGTGGAGAGACTGTCCCAATGGTTAGAAGAACACATAAGTTCCTCCTCACCTAGATGGAAGAATCTTTCAGCCATTAAGTGCCAGCATTCTCCGGCTCAAGCAAGGGAGAATCCAGGACGCACACCACGGGGTACCTTGTGGTTTTATTTACGTGACTATGGGGAAGATATGAGGAAGCGGGATGGTGAACCGACATCGGCCCTAGCTGTTCGGGTACATGAACTGCAGAAAGATACAGCAGCAAGAAAAGAGGCCCCTAGGAGGATCGCTGCCCCAGTTTCTGTTGGGCAGTCCCCCAGAGGCAGTAGAAGGGCTAGTATTACTCCTGACCCTGACGAAGAGACCTCTGCTTCACATTTGGAAGAATTAATTGACAGATGCTCCAACCAGGCCTAGTGGGGCCCTGCCTCTGGCCAGGTAGAGGAGAGGGACAACCGGATTTACTGGACTGTGTGGATTCGATGGCCTGGCACACCAGAACCGCAGAAATATAAAGCTTTAGTGGACACAGGCGCACAGCGTACCCTAATGCTGTCAGGCCACCAAGGGGCAGAACTCATCTCTACCTCTGGTGTGACAGGGGGATCCCAAGAGCTAACTGTGTTGGAAGCTGAAGTGAGTCTAACTGGGAATGAGTGGCAAAAGCACCGTATTGTGACTGGCCCAGAGGCTCCGTGCATCCTCGGCAGAGACTACCTCAAGAGAGGGTACTTCAAGGATTCAAAAGGGTACCAGTGGGCTTTTGGCATAGCTGGCTTGAGTACAGAGAAGATTAAGCAGCTGCCTACCCTGCCTGGTCTCTCAGAAGACCCTTCTGCTGTAGGATTGCTGAGGATTGAAGAACAGCAGGTGCCAATTGCGACTACAACTGTGCACCGGCGGCAATATCGCACCAACCGAGACTCCCTGATCCCTATCCATGAGTTAGTTCATCATCTGGAGAGCCAAGGAGTGATCAGCAAGACTCACTCGCCTTTTAATAGTCCTATACGGCCAGTGCAAAAGTCTAATGGCGAGTGGAGGCTAACAGTGGACTATCGGGGCCTGAATGAAGTCACGCCACCACTGAGTGCTGCAGTGCCAGACATGCTAGAACTCCAGTATGAACTAGAGTCAAAGGCAGCTAAGTGGTATGCTACAAAAGTGGTATGCTACAATCGATATCGCTAATGCGTTTTTCTCCACCCCTCTGGCAGCAGCATGCAGACCACAGTTTGCTTTCACTTGGAGGGGCATTGAGTACACTTGGAATCGACTGCCCCAGGGGTGGAAACACAGCCCTGCCATTTGCCATGGACTGATCCAGACGACACTGGAACTGGGGGACGCTCCTGAACACCTGCAGTACATCGATGGTATCATCGTGTGGGGTAACACAGCAGAAGAAGTTTTTGAGAAAGGGAAGAAAATAATTCAAATTCTCCTGAAAGCTGGCTTTGCTGTTAAACAGAATAAGGTCAAGGGACCCGCACAGGAAATCCAGTTCTTGGGGGTAAAATGGCAGGATGGACGTCGCCACATTCCGACGGATGTGATCAACAACATAACGGTTATGTCTCTGCCAAGTAGCAAAAAAGAAACACAAGCTTTCCTAGGCCTTGTGAGATTTTGGAGAATGCATGTGCCAGGCTATAGTCAGCTTGTGAGTCCTCTATATCGAGTGACTCGGAAGAGGATCTATATCGAGTGACTCGAAAGTGGGGCCCCGAGCAACAACAGGCCTTTGAACAACTCACACAAGAAATAGCTCGTGCAGTAGCCCTTGGGCCTGTCCATACCGGACCAGCTGTGCAAAACATACTTCACACTGCAGCTGGGGAGCATGGGCTCACCTGGAGCCTCTGGCAGAAGACCCCAGGAGAAACTCGAGGTTGACCTGTGGGTTTCTGGAGCCGGGGCTATCGAGGATCAGAAGCCAATTACACCCCAACTGAAAAGGAAATATTAACAGCATACGAGGGGATTCGAGCCGCTTCAGAAGTTGTTGGTACAGAAGCACAACTCCTCTTGGCCCCACGGCTACCTGTGCTACATTGGACATTTAAAGGGAATATCCCCACTACACGTCATGCAACCGACGCTACGTGGAGTAAGTGGGTAGCGTTAATTACACGGCGGGCTCGAATGGGGAAACCCAACCGCCCAGGAATCCTGGAAGAGATCATGGACTGGCCGGAGGGCAGGGATTTCGCAGTGCTGACAGAAGAGATAACCCACGCTGAAGAAGCACCACCGTACAATGAGTTGCCAGAAGACAGAAAGCAGTATGTGTTGTTCACTGACGGATCCTGCCGTGTGGTAGGGGGCCATCGGAAGTGGAAAGCTGCTGTGTGGAGTCCCACACGACAAGTTGTGGAGGCCATGGAAGGGGAAGGTGAGTCGAGTCAGTATGCAGAAATGAAAGCTATACAACTGGCCCTAGAGATTGCTGAAAGAGGAAAATGGCCAGTACTGTATCTCTACACTGACCCATGGATGGTGGCAAATGCTCTGTGGGGGTGGCTGCGGCAATGGAAACAGAACAACTGGCAGCGCAGAGGTAAACCTATCTGGGCTGCTACCCTGTGGCAAGATAGTGCTGCCCGGGTAGAAAACTTGGCTGTAAAGGTACGTCATGTAGATGCTCACATGCCTAAGAATCGTGCCACCCACCGAAGAACATCAGAACAACGAAGAAGTGGATCGAGCTTCGAAAATTGAAGTAGCCCAGGGGAGTACATACCGACAGTCCTTCCGGAAGAATGATAAGAAATTGGAAAAATAATTGGCCTTTTGGAAAGGCCCCTTTTGCGTCTCCTGCACCCAAGCTACTCTGACTACTACCTGTTACTGTTACTAAGAGCACAGTCCAAACGCTTCTTAAACTCTGACAGGCTTTGTGTCACGACTACGTCCTTGGGGAGCCTGTTCCAGTGCGCGACAACCCTCTCGGTGAAGAACCTCTTCCTGATATCCAGCATAAACCTCCCCTGCCACAGCTTGACACCGCTCCCTCAGGTCCTGTCGCTGGTCGCTAAAGGGAAGAGATCGGCGCCTGCCCCTCCGCTCCCCCTCGTGAGGAAGCTGTAGGCCGCGATGAGGTCTCCCCTCAGCCTTTTCTTTTCCAGGCTGAACAGGTCAAGTGACCTCAGCCGCTCCTCGTACGTCTTCCCCTCTAGGCCCTTCACCATCTTCGTTGTCCTTCTCTGGCCACTCTCCAACAGTTTCACATCCTTTTTGTACTGTGGTGCCCAGAACCGTACACAGTACTCGAGGGGAGGCCGCACCAACACAGAGTAGCGTTGCAGCGCTGTGATCACCCACGTGTGCCACTGGGACGGAGCATGTCCAGAGTGCATTCAGCAGCCTGCTGTTCACTATCCCTTGTGAAAAAGGAGAGAAAAGTAAGCTTCAGGAGTCAGGAGGTAAACTCACACCATTCATTTCAAGTACAAGCAAAAAATTGATAACTACAGGAAAACAACCTTCCAGGTTGCAGATCAGCACGGGGGAAGACAGCTTCAGGAAGCCATTTACCTTCTCACTGTCTTCACTGACGGCCCTAGGCACCAGCATTATGGAGCGCATCTCCGCAACAGGGGGCTCCTTCCAGTTTGAGCTGCTCTCCAATGCAAGTGGGAGGCTGTACAGTCGTCCCCTCGCGTGAAACTACGTACTCAGGAACGCTGCTCTGCTACTTCCAGATAAAGTTACTTCAAAAGCTGGATGTGAGGACCCAATTTCATTTCCAAGGGAAATAAAAATAAAAAATAATAATACCACCACTGCAGTTCCTGATGTCCTGCTTGTACCTGGAACGTTCTCTGTAGCTACTACATCTCTTCACTGTGCTGGAGAAGATGCGGGGACAGAGAGGCTCGCAGACACAGCTCATCTAGGCTAACTCACAGCCTCCTTAAGGCTGTATGCCTCGCAGTAGCTTTCCTTGTGCAAAACAATCCCTGGTGCCCCACAAAGCAGCTTGCCTTACTTGGGTGGTAAGGGGTGCCACGGAGCCCTCAAATATCTGCTCGAGGGCAGGAAGGCTCTGCAGGAGGATCTGGATAGGCTGGAGCGATGGACTGAGGTCAACTGTATGAAGTTCAACAAGGCCAAGTGCCGGGTCCTGCACCTGGGGCGCAACAACCCCAAGCAGAGCTACAGGCTGGGAGATGAGTGGCTGGAAAGCTGCCTGGCCGAGAGGGACCTGGGAGTATTGGTTGATAGTCGGCTGAATATGAGCCAGCAGTGTGCCCAGGTGGCCAAGAAGGCCAACAGCATCCTGGCCTGCATAAGAAGCAGTGTGGCCAGCAGGTCTAGGGAAGTGATTGTGCCCCTGTACTCGGCTCTGGTGAGGCCGCACCTCGAGTACTGTGTTCAGTTTTGGGCCCCTCGCTGCAGGAAGGACATGGACGTGCTCGAGCGAGTCCAGAGAAGGGCGACGAAGCTGGTGAGGGGTCTGGAGAACAAGTCTTACGAGGAGCGGCTGAGGGAGCTGGGCTTGTTCAGCCTGGAGAAGAGGAGGCTCAGGGGCGACCTTATCGCTCTCTACAGTTACCTTAAAGGAGGCTGTAAAGAGGTGGGGGTTGGTCTGTTCTCCCACGTGCCTGGTGACAGGACGAGGGGGAATGGGCAAAAGTTGCGACAGGGGAGTTTTAGGTTGGATGTTAGGAAGTACTTCTTTACCGAAAGGGTTATTAAGCATTGGAACGGGCTGCCCAGGGAGGTGGTGGAGTCACCATCCCTGGAGGTCTTTAAAAGACGTTTAGATGTAGAGCTTAGCGATATGGTTTAGTGGAGTACTTAGTGTTAGGTCGGAGGTTGGACTCGATGATCTTGAGGTCTCTTCCAACCTAGAAATCTGTGATACTGTGATACTGTGAAATACCAGCCTTGCGGTCTCACAAGCAGGATTGTGCCGGGTTGGCCGGTGCAAGAGCAAACGGACTGCCCAGCAGTATCATCATTTCCGAGGAAAGCATTAATCCGAGAACCCGAGAGGCCGTCTGCCCTGGAAGAGGAACTCCCAGAGTCCGATGGGACAAAGACAGGCAACACCACGTCCTCCAGCACCACACGGCTGGAGAAAGGGCACCGCGACATGAGTTTCTGGCGGAGTCCTTTGTTCTGCAGGAAAGGCCCTCCCAAAATCTCGCCTCGGCTCAGGGATTCACTCGCTTTCTGCCCCACCACGCCTCTCTCAGCACGGCCACTGCCACTGGAGGCAGTCGATCTCAAGCGAGGCGAGGGGCGCTCACCCCGCTCCACAGCGGTCCTGCTTGTGCGAGGCGTGTACAGCCCGTACCTGCGACCTTGGACTTCTCCGGCTCAGTGCTCAGCCTGTAGTTCTTCCTTGAGAGAGCAGGCCCAGCACCTCGCGACGTCATTCTTCACAGGCACCGGTGCCAGAGCGGGCATAAGACAGGCAGACGCCTCGACCCAAACCTGCTGGGGAGGATGCTGCCGTTAAACTTGTCCCTTTCTTGCAGGCTCACGAGCGTGGCCTGAGCAACCCGGATAAGCCGAAGCCGAGTCCTTGCGCTAACGGCAAGGCCATACAAGAGCCCAAAGCCGGCTGCCAGCCCTGCTCTCACCTGTCCCACCTCTTGCCAGCCCCGACCTCCTCTCCAGCGCTGCAGTGCTGTGATCACCCACGTGTGCCAGTGGGAAAGAGCGTGTCCAGAGTGCTCGTCCCCGCTGCCATGGGCTCCCCTGCAAAGCAAGCAGCCTGGGGGAAGATGGGCGAGGGGAGCGGGGAGAGGCTGGCTCAGAACTGTATTGGGCTTGGGGGCTGGGGATTAGGGCCAGCACTTGGGGCTAGCGCATGCCTGGTTCTGCAGCGTGTTCTGGGCTGGCTGTAGGGATTTGGGGCTGGACGTTGTAATCATGATCGGGTTGTCCTCTGCTCTGGTCCAGGGTGGCTGGAGCCGCTGCTGCTCTTGGGCACTATGGAGCTGTGGGGCATCCCCACTCCTGTCAGTCTGAGGGTGCTGGAGCTGCTGCTCTCGGGTACCAGGGAGCCAAGGAGGGCCCCAGTCCTGCCTGGCTGGCGGTGCTGGGGCTGGTGCTGCCCGACGGTGGGGAGCCTCAGGAGGACCCCGGTGCCGCCTGGCTGCTTGCGCTGTTGGTGCTGCATTTGGCAGCTAGGTAACAAATCGTCTTGTTGGTATTGCTTACATCACCCTCGGGGATTAGATGCCCACATCGGTGGCGAGCAGAACCTGTGCTTGAAACATCTTGGTATCTACCTTATTTTGTCGTACCACTCCCCATTATTCCAAATTGTCAACAGCAGCCTTGCGAAGCCCATGCATGTGATAAGGCGCCGTGGTGCGTTATGATGCCCAAGTTCAACGTGGGTGGGGAGGGCAAGGAATTGTAACCGCGTGCAATTGTGGTTGTGCAACAATCACACCTAAGCATGGTTTTCACTTGGATGTGGGAGATGCAAGCTTGTATCGTACTGATTCTGACCTGAAAACTCATGGGCCTGCGCTAATGAATGCACAGTTAGAAACAGAGGGGTGTTTTAATGGAGAGAAACAGAGGGGTGTTTTAATGGAGTGCAACTTTGGAATCTCACAGGGAAAGTTCATACTACAATTCGTCAAAGACACTTTAACTTCGCGGCTCCTAACTCTACGTGCCATAGTCTAGAGGGTGACGGTTGGCTAATAACTGGGACATGTGCAGCCCAAACGACATGTCTGGCTGTGTAGATCGTAACCCCTTCTGGACAATGTGATTAAGCCAAACGTGCTTACTGGAATTGCGTTGCTTTCCTAATCAATCTAATGGGGGGGAGGGAAGGAAGCAGGGAGACACGGCTTAGTCGTGCGAGTGAGGCTGAAGCCGACGCGCGTGGTGATCTCTCAGCACAGATGGGACTGGCAGCAAGCTTTATTGTGATGGCGGCTGGGGACTGGAGCCAGGACGTGGGGCTGGAGCACGGCTGCTCCCGTGGCATTGTTCAGGCCGGCCGTAGGGATTTGGGGCCCGATGTTGTAACCGGGAGCGGGCTTCGCATCCGGACTGGCCCGGCGTGGCTGGAGCGGCTGCTGCGTTCAGGCACCGGGGAATCGCTGGAGGACCCCGGTGCCGTTTCGCTTTCAAAGCTGCTGCTGCTGCTGCCCTGAGCACTGGGGGTTGTAGCACGTCTGCTCCCACGCCGTCTTTGGGTCTGCCTCTGGGTATTTGGGGCCTGATGTTGTAACGGGGAGCGGCTTCTTGTCCGGGCCATCCCCTGCTGGCTGGAGCGTCGTCTCCGCCTAGGCCCTGGGGATCCACTGGGGGACCCCGATGCCGCCCCCCTGGCAGATCTGGTGCTGCTGCTGCTCCCAGCACCGTTTTCTGGTGCGTGGCTGCTCCTGCGTCGTCTTCGGGGCCGGCTCTGGGCATCTGGGGCTGGACGTTCCAGCGGTGAGCGGCTTCTTGTCTGGGGTCGCCCCCGCTGGCCGGCGGGGTGTCTGCCTTCGGGCACCGTGGGGCGATTGGAGGTTCCTGGTGCTGTTTCAGCGTTAGGGCTGTGAGTGCTGCTCTCAGCACTGGTCTCATGGCGTCTTTGGGGCTGGTTAAAGGTGTCTGGTGCCCAAAGTACATGGCGGATCGTCGCCTGGTCTCTCTCCCGCCTTGTACTGTCAGTCACCGGGATACCTTGTAATGGCCCCGGTGCTGCCTGGCTGCTGGTGCCCACGCCAGCGCACCTGTCGCACTCCCAGGTGCCTGTGCTGTTGGTCAAGTTGGAGCAGCGCCGGTGGGTGCCTTCGGCAGCACAGGAGCGGCACAGGAGCAGCTGCCAGGGCCTGGGGAAGCAAAGAGTTGTGGGTGTGAGGACAAAGTGTCTGAGCCAGGGAGTGGCTGGCACATCCCTTGTGCTCTGTCCTGGCTCCCCCAGCATGTGCTGAGGCTGAGGACGTGGACAGAGCCCCAGATGGCTGCTGAGGCAACTCACCCCTGTCCCTCCGCCTGCTCCCTGCCTTGTGGGTAAAGGCATTCCCCGACAGTACAGCGCCGGCGCCTCTCTTGCAGCGATGCAGAGGCGTTGTTGTTCTCCCAGGTTGGTCCTCTGCAAGAGAAGGGAGGGAAATTGTCCAGTCCCTGGCCATGCGCAGCGCTTGTGCCCTCGTGTCTAGAGAGCAGGGCAGAGGGACACCAACCTGACTGGGACTTGGATCCCTCGGATCCCCATGATGGACAGTTCTGAACGAAACGCCACCCTGTTTCTGCAGATGGGGCACTTGATGCGGACATTGTCTGTGTGTATGGCCATTTCCTGCAGCAGAAACACATGCGGTGAGAGGTGAGCGGGCCCTGGTGCTGCTGAGCACCTGCCGTGCGCGCAGGGTGAGGGGAGGGCTCCTACCTGGATGCAGCCCCGGTGGAACCAGGCGTGACTGCAGGCTGGGCACACCATGGTGTGGTAGGACTTGCTGTCCCCCACAGGGTCCATGCAGATGATGCAGATGGTGTCCTGCTCCGGATCTGCCTGCACTGCCTGCTGAGGGCGGTGCTCCCAGCAGAAGGACCTGGCGGGGAGAGGGAAGGGAAGGGCAAGGTGAGAAGTGCTGGGCCTGCCGCGGTTGTGGCGAGGAGGGCAGAGGAACGTGAAGGAGCCCCAGGCCCATCCAGGCTCTGGCGCTGCCTCCGGCTCTGCCAGGCTGCTGGGAAGCACCAGCGTGGGGTCCTCTCTTGCTTGGCTGCTGCTGGCAGCCCTTACCTGTACTGCCCAAAGAACTGGGTGACGCATTCTCCGTCCGAGGCGCAGGGGAGATGGAAGCTGCGTTCACAGCCTGTCTCCGTGCAGGTGATGGTGGCCCCTCGCTCGCCACAAACGAAGCATTGCTGAAAAGAACACAGCAGCCCCATTAGCACCAGGCTCGATGCCGCCACCGCTGGCCCCACACCCCTGGGCAGGGCAGGGCACAGGGCGCGGGCGCTGCTGGGTCACGCTCTGCAGACCCCCCCTGGCGGACAAGGCTCGTCTGCCAGAGCAGCAGTTTGTCCCAGAGCAGGTTGGAAAGGCTGGGATTGCTGCCTTGGGGTCCAGGCTAAGCTCGCGGGAGCATCTCCTGGCCCAAACCTCCCTGTTCCCATCAGGTCCTCACCTTCTGGGATGCCCGCTTGATTGCGCATCGGATGTCGTCAGGACGGTACCCCTCTATGTCTTCGCGCATGCTTCCACGCCGTGAAAGGCTATCCACAAAATACTGTAGAAAAGAGCAGGATCTCGTTAGGGGTCATAGTTGAAGGGACCGTCCCTGGTGGGATGCTGACGGGAACCCTGGGGGAACTCACCAGGCAAAACGTGTGGGCACAGAGTCCATTCCTTTTGTGTATGGGGCCGCAGATGTTCGGGTCAGCATCTGCCCGGCCACACAGCATGCATGCTGGAGGGGAGAGAGCAAATGGCACAGCCATTGAGCACCTTTGCGGGGCCAGGTGTCCCTGAGGGACTGTCCCCAAGGGCCTGTTCTGTCCCTGCCATGCTGGCTGATGGGCAGGGCCAGAGGCTGTGGAGGGGAAGGAGGCACAGCAGGCACAAGGGTCCCAGCAGGCACCCAGAGCCTGACCTGGGCCCCCCCTGCCAAGGAGCAGAGGGGCCCTGCCCCGGGGTGGTTGGGGAGCCCCTGCCTGCCCCTGCCTCCCCTCTCGGCCACAGGCAGCCCCCCCAGCCCCTCCCCGCCCTCCTGTGGGACGGGATACTTTTCTCTCACCTTGCTCCCTCGAGTCGGGAGCCTTCCGCTTCATTTCAGACATGGTGCACTTGGACAGCGAGCACTTGGAGAGTCACTGCCCCAGCGGTGCCGGGGTTTCTCCTCCACACGCTCCTCTGCCGACCCTGAGGGAGAAGCAGGACGAGGGTGAGTCTGCAGCACGGCCCGAGGTGTGCAACCCCTCCTCCCTCGGCAGCCCCGGGCAGCCCCCTCCTCCCTGCCCTCTCCCCAACTCACCAAATCGCACTGAGGCACGGCCCGAGCCCAGCAGCCTTTTATATGCTCCTCGCCCCCGCGGGTCGCCATGGCCAGCCATTGTGACATCACCACCGCACGCCCCCCGTTTGGGCAGGGACGCCCAAAGCTACCTGGCACCCGCTGTGACAGAGCCCCCGCCTCACAGGGGTGGCTGGAGGTGCCACGCTGGGGCCTGGGCCCTCGGCACCCAAGCAAGAGGGTGGCCGCTCTTGCAGCCGGCACAGGCTCAAATGCCGGGTCCCGCGACACGCGGCGGAGAGGAAGGATTGCTTCCCTCGGCCTGCTGGCAACGCTCCCCGTGCCACAGGCAGGAGCGGAGATGTCCCTCGGACAGGGCTGCAGCCCTGGAGTGGCGGCGCCTGCACCGCACCTTTGGGCCAGCATTGCCGCCCTCCGGGAGAGCCGCAGGACACCTGGCGTTTGGGTCACAGCTTGCTCCCTCCTCACGTCCTTCTCCTACAGAGTTTCTCGAGAGCAGGGTGAGACCAGAGCTCGTTGTCTCCCCCAGACATCAGCAAGAGACATTAGAATACCACCTTCTGGAAAGGCCTCATGTTGTGTCTCCTGCACCCAAAGCAGCCCAGCAGACCCAATTGACGCGTGGCTCTCCCATGTCGGGGAGCCCCGGGAAGTGCCCCCAGAGGTGCAGGAACCCCTTTGGGGGAGCAGGCTGTGCTCAGATGATGGTTCGATGCAGGCCGGCCGGCTGGGGACTCAGGCAGCCCTCTTGCGATGTAGGGTGACACACAGGGCACGGAGCCTGTGGCTGCTGCAACTCAAGGTGCATGGCTCCGCTCTTGGCAGCCCCAATCACTTCTCAAGAGTTCATAGAAGCATAGGATCATAGAATCCTGAGTTGGAAGGGACCTATAAGGACCATCAAGTCCAACTCCTGGCTCCACAAAGGTCTACCCAAAAATTCAGAGCGTGTGACTAAGTGCACAGTCCAAACGCTTCTTCAACTCCGACAGGCTTGGTGTCATGACTACATCCTTGGGGAGCCTGTTCCAGTGCATGACAACCCTCTCGGTGAAGAACCTTTTCCTGATGTCCAGCCTGAACCTCCCCTGTCACAGCTTGACACCTCTCCCTCGTGTCCTATCGCTGGTCGCTAAAGGGAAGAGATCGGCGCCTGCCCCTCCACTCCCCCTCGTGAGGAAGCTGTAGGCCGCGATGAGGTCTCCCCTCAGCCTTTTCTTTTCCAGGCTGAACAGGTCAAGTGACCTCAGCCGCTCCTCGTACGTCTTCCCCTCTAGGCCCTTCACCATCTTCGTTGTCCTTCTCTGGCCACTCTCCAACAGTTTCACATCCTTTTTGTACTGTGGTGCCCAGAACCGTACACAGTACTCGAGGGGAGGCCACACCAGCGCAGAGCAGAGCAGGACAATCCCTTACCTCGACTGTGCTTGGTGCACCCCAGGGTATGGTAGGCCCACCTGGCTGCCAGAAGTATTTGAGTGTTTGAGTATTGCATTGAGTAATTCAGTAGCTTTTGGAAGCCAAAGTTCCCTTCGTGATGTTCACATGTTGCGTATATGACTGTGATCAATGAATATTGTAGTACGCTCCAGTTTCTAGGATGTTACACCTAGGTGAGTGTAACTTGCAGTCTTGGATACTCACTGGGTCAGACTGTTTGTCGTCCCTTCATAACACCTAAGGGACAACAAATGTGTGTTTTCAGTTTGTGTCATTCTTTTTAGAAGCTGGATAACTTTCACCTTTAGGGATCAGGGTCTTTGTTAACAAAGACTGAGATACGCACCTGGAGTTCTTTTTCCCAAACCTTATTTTTCTTCAGTAAATGAGAGTAAGTGTCACATAGCCAAGAGGATACAACTAAATTTGCGTTACGTTTGAGGAGAAATGTGCCAGAATTAAGGGAACATTGCTTGATTTCTAATCTTTTTGGGGTAAACCTTTTCTATTTGTCAGTAGAAAGGAGCTCTGTGGTTTTGTAATATTTTTTTTTTCTTTTCAGAGGGATGTCAGTTTCAGTTTTGGTGTATCATCCTAGAGTCCCTTTCTTGCAAATTGCCAATGTTTTGCTGTCAAAGGGATTTAAAGAGATTTTGATAAGTTACTGTCTGAAGTCTTGTGTTGAATTGTTAAGCAAAACATGCTGTTTGTCTGTAAACAGGTAAGTGACTCCTGCTGTTAGACATAGGGTAGTCTCCAGCAGTTGCTTTGTTTTAAGAGGGCAGTGCTGCTAGCAGAAGGGTCTTTGACAGTTGTCATCTGTGCACTTCTGATGATCACACAGGAACTGATCTCAAGGGCTTTTTATTGAGGAAACCAATTATATGGTTTTCAAGATAACAGCCGTTTTTGTGGTGATAACAAGGGCTATTGCATCAAGCAGCAGTCTCAACTTCATAATTCTCGTTGCTTTGTTGGAATAGTTTTCTGAAAGGAGCAGTTCTGGTCAGCTATAAATGTGTGATTTGAAGAATGGTGGTTTGTATGCTCATCATTTCGCCTGGCTTCGGAAAAACCGGGGTGCTCTTGGTTTGCACTGAGTCAGAATGGCCGCAAGAGGGAGATGCTGGCTTGGATTTGTAACTTTGCAGCTCCATCTAGCGTTCACCTTGTCTGAAGTTTACGGTTATATTTACAGCTGAATTAAATATTCAGTGTTTCACTAAGGAGTTTTCTTCTATGCTGGTAGTAGGCAGTGTTCTTTAGAAAGTGAAGCTAAAGTGAAGCTTTCTTTTTCTTTTCTGTAGATATTTTAGTTAACTGTTTTTGAAAGGCAAGTAGAACACCTTCAGTATAAATGCTGTCGCTTGTCACACTCTGCATTAATTAGGCTCTGAGGTGGTAAGCATACATCTAAATTTTAACGTGCATAAAAACTTCAACAGTTAGCTAGCTGAAATGTATACGCAGAAAGTTGATGAAACTACATTAACAAATCTATATATATTTGTGAGACACTTATATTTAAGTTGAAGCAGTCTCAGTTGTAAAACACATGCACTCAGTGTCGTGCTTTGGATTTGAGTTAGGGTCCAGCTACAACTTGACCGTGGGTGATATTTTCTGCTTTAATAAGGTCACTTTTGGGTTGTGTGTGTAAGGTAAGCCACCTCTGTTGGAGTGCACAGCTCTGAAAGACTTCTGGGTTTGACTCTTCCATGGTAGAACTTGATGCTGCTGAGAGTTTCTTAGACTTTATCAATCTTAGAGTTTGGGTTATGTAACTTTCCTCATGTTAGTGACCACTCATAGGAAATACTTTTCTTTTACTAGAGGCCCAAGGATAAATCTGGTTGCATTGCACATTTTCTCGATATGATAACAGGCTGATCCGTATCTTTTGATATTCTTCTTTCAGGCTGTAGATGGAAATCAGTGCAGTAGTCTTCCTTTGTTTTGTGTCAAAGATTATGCATTCAATCATCGAAGACAACAGTGACTTAAATACAGGCCCAGGTCCTCAAGCACAAAGTGACACAGCCTGCAGGAAAAAGCATTGCTTGCCAAGATGGGGTTGGTTGCTTAGCAATGGGCTATTTATCTGGAAAGGACCACAGAAAAATGATTGGGATGGTTTGAAAACATTCAAGTAAAAAGAGCTTTTAAAGTCAGCACTCTAACAATTTGCATGTGGAATCTGAAATGAAT
Organism: Anser brachyrhynchus; assembly: GCF_964034855.1. Taxonomy (NCBI): domain Eukaryota; kingdom Metazoa; phylum Chordata; class Aves; order Anseriformes; family Anatidae; genus Anser; species Anser brachyrhynchus. The sequence continues at coordinate 17,929,151 of NC_137705.1, forward strand.
GGATTCTGCAGAAACTTGGATCTGTAGTTGAATTTGGCATGATAAAGACTTGCCCCCTCCTGCCTTACTTATAAGGTAGCCAACCTGCAGACTATACCACTGGACATGTAGGTCAGTGAGAACTGATAAGCTGATTTATGTGGGTGATCCTTTAGCAAACCCTGTGTTGTTCAGATACAAAGAAACATAGGGTTTTGTCCATCACGTGGGCATGTGATGAGTTGCAATGTAAAGTACCTTACTCTTCCAGCTACTGTTCATCTTGAGCATTGACTCAATATTACAATATTAAGTACTTTCTTCATTAATTCAAGAAGACGCAAGGATTCATGTACACTACAGGCCATATTGAAGATGGCATAAGGGAGTTAAAGATTGGTGTGAGAATGATCTTGGACTGGAACAGAGAGAGAAATGAGCTAACAAAGGAGAACATTAATGTAACTTGCGGCACCATAAAACTGTGTTCAATGCTTTGCATGCTGAGCTGTGTCCTCTTGTGGAAAATGCTCTTGGGATTGTCGGGATTTACTCAGAGTGGGACGCGGTTACCTGTAGCTCATGTCTTCTCTGTTTTTTAGCACTGGCTGATGTAGTAGGTGCTCCAGATGATGTGACGAGTGAGCAGCCATGTCACTACACATCTCTCTAAATTATGGCTGATTTCAGCCTTGTTAATCAAAGAAATTTCAGGTTGTCGTTATATTCAGGAAATTTGAGAGAGATTATTCAGCAATACTGATTTGTGTTCCATCTGAATATTTCTCTGTTCTGTGAAGTCAGTACACAGAAAACTGAGCTGTTAGAATCAGATAAAACTAAGTATTCGCCAATAATACAGTCACAGTGAATTTCTTTACTTTTGACTTAAAAATACCGCCTTTAGTTGATGATTGGTTAAAAATGTGTCTTTCAGAACAGCACTCCAGCTAGAGCAGAACCACACTTTGCAGTTGCTCTATTAAATTTGAAACTCCAAGTGTTATTTCATGTTTCTTGTTTACTTCCAGGTGGGTTTTCAAGCAGCTGTATGACAAAGGACTAGTATATAGGGGTGTTAAGGTCATGCCTTTCTCAACTGCATGTAACACCCCACTGTCCAACTTCGAGTCCCATCAGAATTACAAGGTCAGTATCTGAGTACATGATGCATTGCAGTCTAATCTATAGCATCCTCTACTTGGATTTGTAAGGCTTTAGTATTTTTTTGCTTGATACATAGGCATGTTGTTATATTATGAGCTGATAGCCAAAAAAAAAAAAGCTTTTTTATTGAGTTTAGCTGTGTTTGTTTGGATTATTTGATCTTTGCATTCTTCCTTCTTCTTGGTTACTACTTACAGGTATTTGAGGCATATACTTTGTTTTACTCTGCTAAATTACTCTCATTTCCTCTTTTGGCTTTCAAGGTGAATATTGCACTTGTGCTGGGTTTTTATTGTAAATACTTGCAGGAAAGCTGTAGCATTCCCTGGCTGTGCAGATCTGAGAAGAGGAAGGGTCTTTACAAAGTTGAAATCTCTCGTGGGAGATTAGTAAGGATTATCAAAGATCATGTTTGGTTGTAGCTCAGTGTTATTATAGGTCTTGTAAGAATTGTTAACTCAGATTGATAAACTCCATGTAATGTTTTTCTTAATATAAAACTAAGTATACCATGCATTTTTAAGATGATCCCTTGAAATGAATGACTAGATGCAACTTTTATTAGCAACAAACATGTTACCACATGCATGAAAGCAGAAACTCTGTCCCAGTTTTTCCCTTTTTCACGTTAGTTTGTGGACAGAGGTTTTGTATTCTTTACTATCCCCACCCAGGCCTCCATGTCCTTGTGTCAAAAATCTTTTACTTACGTTGTTACAGCAGAAAGCTAGCACAAATTGTACATCTGGTCTTTTTTACATCTTGCCTAACAAAGGCCAATTTGCTGGCCAAAAATAGTGTTTTTGAAAAAAATGTTTAAATGAACTTGTATAATGCTGTCCACAGATACTAGTGCTTTCTATATTTCAGAGGAACAATTGACCATATTGAAGAACAAAGGTTTTTGTGATTTGGAAGTGTCACCTACAAAGATATCTTGTTGTTTTGTGATTGTGTGACAACTGAAATAGTTAATAAATACAAGAAAAGTAATCTACATTTCATATAGGCTCAGATTAATGAGCTTTCTTTGGAACAAAGACTATTTTTGTGTGCCCTTTTTCCATAGAACAACGCTTCTCTCCCCTCCCCCCTCCCCCCTTCCCCTTCCCCTTCCCCTTCCCCTTCCCCTTCCCCTTCCCCTCCCCTCCCCTCCCCTCCCCTTCCCTTCATATGCTGCTGTGCCACTTCATGTGAAAGATATCTTTTTATCTGTTCGAGGTGGTATTTTGGAGATTGGATCATTACGAGTCTGTAAGCTGGTATGATTTATTCTTGGCAAGACCTGTCATTTCTGGGTGTAAGGCAGCTGTTATCTTTCTTGATGTGAAAAGCAGGCTTTGGCTTCTGTTTATTGATCCCATGAGAAATAGGACACAGGAAGCACGTTTAGAAATTGACTTAAGTGTCTAATGTAAACTTGAGTAAACTTTGTCAGTATCTTGTATTACATGCAACTGAAGAGGTGTTGTCTTCAACTTAAAGCAGGTACAACTTTGCGTGCAGAAAAAAGTATTGAACAATGTCATTATTTGGAAGCTTGGGTGTTTTTTTATGGCTTTCCAGATGTAATTATCTACCAGGTCAACTTAGTGCTTCAGAAAAGGTGAATGATCCTACAGTGCTGTTTCTCAGTTGTTAGAGACAGAATGGTAATGATAGCTCAGCCTTTGCTCACATCAAGCACAGTACAAGAGTTATGTAATATTTATGTTTTACTGTTGACTGCACCAGATGTTCACAGAAAATTCCCTCTGGAACAGCCCTTAGCTCAGACATAAATAGCTGCCTGTCCCGTGATGCAATTAACTGTTCCGTGATGCTGGACAGAAACCAGAGCGCCCTGCACCAGAAATGATGAGGGGATAGGACCTGTTTGTATGTTTAGGGCCTGTGCATGTGACATTCATTTTCTATTTGCCATTTAATATTAATAATAAAAATTTAACGTGCAAGATTAGACTTGCTTTTCAATCTATTTTCTCTAATATATGAAATACAGAAGTGAACAACTAGGGTTGTTTTTGTCTGAAAGAAAAATTTGTTTTCAGGGGATTCTTTTGAACCATTTGAAGACAAAATTTCATAGAGCAGCTGCTAAAGGTCTTCTTCCCTGACATTTTTACTCTTATAAGTATTGATGTACTTGTGTTTTTAAGCACTCAAAGCTTCTATTTTTTGTTCCTAACAATGGTTTCTTAGTAAGATATTTCATCTTCTGAAGTGATGGCTATTCCTCCTACTCCCTGACTCTAGAGGAAAAGATGGGAAAAGGCTTTGTGTAGCAGTAGTTGAGAAACTGCTGATAGTCTTGACAGCTGAGATTAATTATAGACTTTTTAAAAGGGATTATAAGAGGTACCTGAGGGAACTGGCACTTGGCTCTCTGGTGCTTTGGCAGATAATTCCCAAAATCTCAAAGCTAATGCTAACCCTTAACTCTGTGGCCTTGTCAGGCTGATAGTTTCCACTGATATAATGGGAGAATGTTGGGATTGTTATCTTTTTCAAACTTTCTTATGCTGCCACTTCAACTTCTGTCACTGCAGAGATGAACTAGGCAAATTGCAAGATAGATTTGGGCAGATTTCAACAATAGTAACTACTTTGACTTGCATTTTTTCACTATGCCGTGCATTAAATGTGTTTTCTCTTTTTCCTTTTGACTTTATCTTGCCTGTTAAGGATGTTCAAGACCCTTCAGTGATTGTGAGCTTCCCGCTGGATGAAGATGCAAGTGTCTCTCTTGTTGCTTGGACCACTACTCCTTGGACCTTACCTAGTAATCTAGCCCTTTGCGTTAACCCGGAATTGCAATACATAAAATTGAGAGGCAAGTGTTAAATTAAGATTATATATAATGAACCCTTTTTTCTTCAGTGCCTTTGAATATGTGCATATATTTTGTCTGATAGACTGTTTTATGCTACATTTAGTGCTTTGTTGGGACTGGATCAGTGTTATTGTAAAAAATGAGATATGTTTCCCATGTGGCTGATGGTTTCCAACTGCTGTGCTCTTTTTATTTTATCTGTTGCATACATTCTGAGGGCTGTTCCCTAATAAATATTGATAACTGAAATAATGAACAAGAACAAATGCTTTATTTGACCTCTTAAAGTCACATTATATTTGAAAGGCAGGAAGGTGTGGCTGGTTATCCCTAGCTTTTTCTTTTCCCTCCTGTTCCTGGGGGTCAGGCTCATGAGCAAGTTACTGGTATGTGACAGCTAAATTGCAGTAACTGAACATCTTTGTTCTCTTAACCTGTAACGTTAGATGGCTAATGGTAGTCACATTATGGGGAAGAAAGAGGTGGAAAATGGTAGTTGATCAGCAAGACTGTTCTGGGCAGTTTTATAGCTAACATACCATCTTGCATAAACTGAAAGGTTTTGTAATGGTGCAAATGAGGGTATTCAAGTGAGATTTATATAACTTTTTTGCTTTGTCTTATATTCTAGATAATGCCACGGGAAAGATTTACATCTTGATGGAATCCAGGCTTATAGCCCTATACAAATCTGACACGGAATATGAGATACTGGAGAGGCAAGTACATAAATTATTACATACTTGTTAACGTCCGGTATTTTTATAGCTCAGAAGTTAAGTGTTTCAAAAAGTTGAATTTTGCTGTTGCCTAAAGATGACTTTCCCTATGTGGTGATACTTTGTGTGTATATCTTGCAAAAAAAGCTATAAAAGATTGGAAGTTGCTAGGACAAATTGGTCTTGAATATGAAGCTCCAAATAGAATAAAAGTTTCATTGGATTATTGTATTACAGCAAAAAATAAATAATAAAAAAAACCTTAGTCCATTTTTCCTTCAATTTTGTTTTTCCACCATTTTTATGAAAAACATTGTTAATTTAGAAGTCTCTAAAATTGGAAATTGTGTAAATGTGTAATAAGTTTAAAAAATGGTCTAAGTACTTAAAGCGAAACAGACAAGAAAAAACATTCTTTAGCAAACAAATACTGCTTCTGCAGAATTGTCTACCCAAATTAAGTAGTTAGTGGCAGTTATGCTTTCTGAAAACTGCTTATTCATCTTGGTTGAATTGAAGAATATGAACTATTTAATAAATTGGATAGGGAACGCAAGTATTAAATTATGTAGCCCTCTTAGAATATGTGGCTTTGCTTCTTTTAAATCTTTTGTATAAAAAATCAGTCTGATAAAGGGGTAATAATAAATATTTGGCTTTATTCAGTCCTGTGCAATGGTTTTAAAGAAAAAAACTAGAAGATTGTAAATGACAGCCCTTCTTCACTGGCATTAGTTATTTTTGTCTTTTTACCCCAAGCAGTTGAAAGTTTTACATCAGCATTTTTCAACTAAAAATTGTGTGTCTTGCACATATGTGAAAAGAGGCTAAGCAATTATATGTATTAATTGAATTGTAGGAATATAGAGCTAGAACACCTGCTTGTTTTCTACTCTTATGCTCATACTATGACAATTGAGTAATTCCTATTTTTTTTCCCCTCTGTCCCTGCACTGTCCCCAAAGTGAATTGACATCATCCGTCATGTATGCTGTAGTCATTTGAGGTGGTACTCAATTTAAAAAGATGGTCTTTCAGTGCTTCCTTTCTTCACTGTGGACAGAACGCCTGATCTCCAGATTTGCTCCCTCTGTTTTTCTTTCTCCCTTCATTCATCAATAAAAACACCAAATAGTGTCAGTGTTAGGATACCACTGGAAATGTAAACATACAGTCACCCATTTACAATGCTTTTGTATTTTGTGTTTGCCAGAATGACATGGGAAAGTATGAAAAACCAACACTAAGACTTGGATCTATCTGCTTGATTGCTATTCAAGCTAGCTAGTTTGCCTAACAAAGGAAGTAATTTGGTTTGATGTGACTTATTCTCGACAAATTCATGTTGTGTGTTTAGCACTCACTCTTTTTAAACTGTTTGATCACTTAAACTTGAATCAAGTTGTTACTTTGGTCTGACTTTTTTTAGGTCCATCAGTGCCCCATTTTCCTCTTGAAGTCTAGGTACCATGCTTCTTTCCAGTTTTTGGAAATTTCCTTAGTGTTTAGGAAAAAAAAGTTTCTACCAAAAGTACTGTATTTTCTATTTTGGAATGCATTTCTTAGACTTGAAAATAAGCAAGGTAGATGCATTCCATTTGTAGGTCTATTATGCTTTGGTCCTGGATTGTTCTTTTCGTGGAATTTTACAAATTAAATTTCAGTAGTGATGCCATCATTCACTTCCTGTATCAACGAATGCATTAAATGTGTTAGCCTTCCTTGTTGTGTTTTTCTCTTCATCAGAATTGTGGAATAAAAGGTCTGTACCTGCTGTAAGACAGTCATACAGAAGTTTGTTGTAGATGCTTTTATCCCTGGCTACTTGTATTTCTAACTTTTTTTTCCTCATCTTTTGATTTTTACCTCTATGTACCTAAATATAAGGCTGCTGGCAACTTTTATTCTCTTTGCAGAGTGCAATTTTTTCCTCTTTCCATATTAGTGCTACAGTCTTCTCTGACTGACTTTTTTTTTTGTCATACTACAATTTTTTACATTATGTAATAAATCATTTGTCTCAAACATGAAATCAGAGACAAGAGGTAGCTGGTAGTTCAATGGATCTTTTGAAGATTTAGATCTAAAAAGTATGTAAATTCATGGAAATGAACTTTTCCTTTTTCTACTTTTTTTTCTCACTTTTTTTTCCTTCTAGTTCCCTTTTAAATTTTCAAGCAGTTAGGTCTTCAAGGGAGAGATTCATGACACTTGCTCCATACCAGGTGGCAGGCTGAGGTCATGGAATAATCTTATATTAAAAATTTTCTGTATCTAAACTTTCTGTATCTGAATATCCCCAGCTTTTCTTTCAAACCCGACTTGGCTGCTTTTCTTCCCTTTTTCCTCTCAAATGCAGTTAGAGTTTCTTGTGAGAGAAAATTGGAGTAAATCTCCTTTGTTTCATTAGGGAGATGGCTACTGTCTTTATCAGAATACTTGCGCTACTTTGCACAAGTGGATTGGTCTTGATATATGCCACCACTTTTAGCGGTTTGTTGATTTGTGTAGCAGTGGTGAATGTGAAATGGTTGATGAACATTTTCCTCCCTTTGTGTAACATTTCAGTCTATTTGCATATTAAACTCTTCATTTCTTTATACTATTTTACAGCACGTCAGCATTGTCTCCTTTTTGATTATAGATTTCTGATCTGTTGAGAGAGAGAGATTATTATGGTGATTTTAATCTAGTCTCTGTTATGCCAGTATAATTTAGGTTACAAGAAAGCAGATACAAATTTTCAGCCTGAAGTTCAGGACTTTGATAAAATATTTTAGAAATCAAAAGGGAAAATAAGGAATGTGATCCACAACCCTTTGCTTTAATTTACTTGTGTTAAGTAGGAATTTAACTGTTTTTTTTTAAGCAGTTCCAGTGCTTGATGTTCTGTCTGAGCACTCTCACATCTTCGTGGCTGAGCGCTGGGATGCTATTCTCTCATCTGATCCTGATTAAGCACCTCAAACATTCCTAAGGCTGTTTGTAATATAAAATGCTGAAACCATCCGTGAAGCCGTGGCTTAAAATAGAAATCTCCCCTTTTCCTAGTGGATATTACGTATGCCAAGCTGAGGAGTCATGCTCTTTAACTTGGCATTAAATATTGATTGAGTTTCTTTTTTGTACAACGGAACAGCTTTCAAGCTGTTTCCCACTTTCAATTAGTCAAAGCTTGCATGGTTTGACCATTGTTTGGAAGATGTGGATGTAAATTAGGAAGAGTATAAGGAAAGACCACAGCTGTGACACATCTGGAGAGGTAACCCATCTATTAGATGAAGATGTGTTTTAACTAGACTTTTTCCTGAAATGGAAGATTTAAGCCCTTTCAGGAGAGTTGTGGTCGGCGAATCGCAATCCAATTGCCATTTTTGCCATCTGTAGTCAGAAGCCTGAAGAGGGCCAGATCCACAGACTGTATCTCTGTCTTGCATTTCCTGTCTGGCTTGGTTCCCCAGTGAGTCCTGTCTGTATTGGATCTTTTGAGATGCCTCTGGGGAGCTTAGATGCCTAATTTTAGAATAAGGAATAAAGCATCTGAACTATAAACACTGTAATACTCAGGATCGTAATCTTCTGCACATAATACTTGTAGACGTTTTTGATCAGTGCTTATTTAGTTGTGTTTGAACACACTGGGCTATAGCGCTTTGTTGTTATCAAAATAAAATTTTTGCCAACAGCTTTATCAGAAATAAGTTGTTATTAATGTTTAATTTCTATGTTAATTTACAATGGTTGCCTGATTGGAAGAGCATCGGGAAGGAGGGTACCTGTTCTCTGTTAGCAGAGATACTTTAAGATGTGTTTTTTGTGTAAGCTCAAGTTGTCAAAGAGATCTAGAAGTGGGAAGCAAACTATTCAGAAGAAACTTTCTTTACCTTATGGTGTCGAATTCTGATAGGGGTGGGGAGAAAAGGAGATAGGAAAAACAGCACTGGTGCTAGCTGAGTAGTTTTCAAGTTGTTAAATCTGTGTTCATTTAAATCTTTCTCCTTAGGTTTCCTGGCATTACGCTTAAAGGCAAAAAATATAAACCACTCTTTGAATATTTCATTCAGGTAAGTAGGATGAACAAGTTCAGTATTTGACATAGTACACAAAGACAAAAGTAAAAAAGTTTATATTCCTTGCTTATATTTTACATTTTATTTTATATTTAAAATCTTGTCTCCTAATAAGAAAAGCTGCATTTTATTAAAGTAGTTCAAAACCCTAGTAAAAGGTTGAAAAACAGAAGGCTGTTTTCTATATTTTTTCCTAAAGTTTTAAATACAACCAGGGTAAGATTTCAGTGGTAAATAGTAGTATGGCTTCAGATTGCAGCAAAACTTTGGGTAAGCAGTATGCTCTCAGCTTTTCAACTGGAGAGTTTGTTGTCTGCCTTTAAATTCCACAGATTTTGTATTCCTAAGAAAATGACTGTGGATAACCGTTGCAGTTATAATGATTTCTGCTGAACAATTAAAAACCTTTGGTAAAATAACTATTACTATATATGGCCTTTATGGGTGTCCATCTGTGCAACTTTTACGTGCTGTGTAAGTCTACTGTAGTTAATAGCACTGCAGACTGTAATAGAATATATAGTAATAAGGAATAGGGTGGAGGACTGATGGGTTTAAAAAAAAAGAAAACCCAGCAATACTTCTTATTAAAAACTGGTTAAATTTTTCAAAGAGTTGAAATGGATTACAGTACTGCTGGACAAGCAGCTGTTAATTCGGGCAAGGGATTCAGTCATTTCTGACTACCATCTGTTTTTGAAGCATGTGCTGAAGTCAGCACAAAGCTGAGGAAATGTCTGTAGGTAGAAGGACCTGTTATTTCTAGGGAAAGGACAAACACCTAGTGGAATCTGGTAAACTGTACTACGGGAGTAAAGGTTCAGAATGGATAAATTATTTTGAGACCTGCTGTACTTCTTAACGAGCAGATGGGCATACACCAATTTTTCTTAGAATGGACGTCGTGTCTTAAAATAGCCCCCTTCAGAACATGCCAAATATAATATTTTGTAACACATCTAATTCAGCTGTAACTATCTGCAGTACTGTTTTTAACCACTTTTACATTAAGGAATAGGAAATAGATCTTTATTTTTTGTTATTTACTCACTGATCACTGGATTTTCTTGAGCTCTCTTGAATTGCTCATTCTCTGGAGGAAATAGAAAGTATTACTATAAAAGCAAAGGTTTTCTTTAATATTTAGAAGGTAGAGTGGACATATAAAAATGGAAGGAGACTTCTGTATAATTAATGCCTGTAGCTGTCTTGATTGTATGCTCGCTTACAAGAGTGTACTGATTTGTATTCTTAAGCACAGACCTGTGTGAAGATCTGTGGCTTGAAGATTAATTGACTGTTAGGCCTTCTTGAGAGGTCTTAGGTTTAATCACAGTTGATGCTGTTTAAATGAAGTGTCTAGATGTTTTAGGTATGGGAAATGGATACATAATGTTAGGAATGTCATATTTTAATGTGTGTCATTTATTTCTGATGCAGTTGTTGATTCTAGAGTATAACCAGTAGCTCTTCCATGTTCTTAATAATTCTGTTTTTCTGTATATATGACAAGCATATTTTTGTTTTACAGTGCAAAGATAAAGGTGCCTTCACTGTGTTAGTAGACAGTTATGTGAAGGAGGAGGAAGGCACAGGTGTTGTCCATCAGGCCCCCTATTTTGGTGCTGTAAGTATAATTTATGGATCTGTTATGTCCATTTTGTTCCAACATACATTGCTTAGCTTTCCAGCTACTGTTGACTGTCAGGGTGACTATGAAATTAAACAGTCCTCCCGTTTGCTACTCACAAATATAAGAAGCATCATATTCTAGTGAGTTCTTGCATACACTAGTGACACTTGTGTGCTAGATTGGGGATTTTAGATGTCTCTTGGTTATTGCTGAGGTATGTGAAGTGAACTTGCCACCTTATCTTCCAAGTGTTGTTGATCTTAGCTTTTCCAAAAGTCTAAATTTACAGCCTCAAGAATAAATGATCTGGTGCACTGGTAAGTGATATATTTGGGATGGTAGCTGCAGTTCTGCTCAACATGCTGCCCTTCTTCAGTGTTTCAATTTTGTTACTTGTGCATTTGAAGGGCCTGAAAAAATGCTTCCAGTGCTTTTGTACTGAGGCTTTATTCCTTAGTATGAAGGGATTTTGTTGCACTCCATTTTTTTGTCTACTAAGAAACTTTATTGTTCTTTCCTTCAGTCTTTTCTTGCAAAGGTTAAGAGGGATAATTTTTCATGAATTTCATCAGTTCAATTTTTAGACACATGAATTAACTGCACTAGTTCAGACTCATTGACCTTTTTGTATAGTGTCCTGTCTTCAGCCATTATCCAAAGATGCCCTCAAAAAACTTGTAATAGAGCTGCCAATGTCTAGCAATTAGCAGTCCCTGAACTACAATCTCCATCATCGTTCTTGAAACCATTGGCATTAATAACAGACCTCTTTGTATTCATGTAAAATATCCCATCTTTTCCTGTCTTTTTTGCTGCATCTGTTGTGGTGTTCTGTTTGTCTTGTCAAGATGATCATTGATGTGAAAAGATGTCCTGGCTTAAGACAGCTGTGACTTTTTAAAAATTTAAAAAAAAAAAAAAAAGACTGTGTAGTATTTTACTGGTTAATGAAGAAATTCATGGTGACTGATAGGGTGTCTTAAGGAGTTTAAAGCGTATGACATTCCCTAAACCTCAGATATTCCCCTATAGGTAAGCCTTGCAGAGATTTAACAGAGGGATAAAGGACCAGTCCTGGCATTGAGTCAGGAACTCTTGCTGTAGGGCATGGAATAAAGGAAGAGTAAAGGCTACTAACAGAGAAGGAACTCCGGAAGAAGCTTTCCACTGACTGCTGGAAACAGCTTGTTGGAAAGGCTGCCCAGCCAGTTAGAGCAAGGATTATCTGCCATCTTCTGTTTGATTCTGTTACAAGCACACAAAGACTTGTATAAACACAGAAGGGGGGAGAAATCTTTTCTGTCTCTCCTGGGAAGTCAGCTATTGCCTTTTTAAAACCAGGGTTTTTGAAAACATGACAGTATGTTAAATGCATTACAAAGGAAAAAATGCATAGAGTATTTGTGTGAGGAAAAAGTACACTAAGATCACAAACAGAACTTTGCATGCGGTAGCTGCGGAGCAGCTAGACTTTATAATGAATGATATGGACCTGGGTTAACTGGATATGCTACCATCAGAAGGAAAAGACCACAGTCTTTTAGAAGTGTTGTCTTGATTCTTCTGTTCCTTCCCTCCAATATAAGTAAGTTCTTTTGATAAATAGTGATCGAAAGTAAGGCCTTTTTAATCTTCTTACTAGTAGACAATCTGATAATAGTTTAGAAATATATCCTTCTCCAACAACATTTTAAATTAAAAATTCACCTTCATTTAGTTCCAGGATATGTAGTTTTATTGTCTTGTCTGATGTTTTTGCCAAATACAAGCTGTGATGCAGTATGAGAAAGCACTTATTTTGGTTCAAAAGAAATCAAAATTAAAGCTCATGCAGCAAGACAAACCTGCTTAAAAACGTTTTAAATCCATTGTACCTCCAGATTAACATGACATTAAAATGGAGCTGCTTAGACATTTCATTATTTCATCAACTTAAAAGTTTTAGGTGCAGTTTAGCTTGCTTGCAAACCCTGTAATTCCAGCACCTGCTCGGCATGAATCATAGATGTTTCATAGATACATTGCTGTTGCATATTCTTTTCAATACATTGCAAAAATATACTTGTTTTTTGTATAAGTGGTACTATAGGTAAGCCTTTTGACTTCAGTTTTTTGTTAGTTTTTTTCAAGTTTCAGGTAGAAAAGCCTTGAGTTATTCTTATCAATGAGTTTTTAATAGCTTCTCTTTTGTTCATTTTGACTTTTGTTTGTAATCTTCGAAGAGATCTAGTTGTGACAGGCATTTAAGGAAAAAAAGCGAACAGCACTATGACCTCAGTCCTGGGAAGAATTGAAATTTGTTTTAGTTTTCCAGTGGGGTTTAGCACTTGTGGATTTCTACATGTGCCTGAGTATATTCCTGGATTATGGTCACTGAAGCAAGTCTCCATTAAATTGAATGAATGGCAGGTCAGTCTGTAGAACTTTTGCATTCAAATTCAAGTTTTTCAAAAGAAAGGAAACCCTTGATATATCACTGGCTGCTTCAGTGATGTAAACCAAACTGGACCACATCTTGACCTATAGGTCCTGCAAAGTGGAAGGTTTGTTAGTATGTTTTAGCTAGGTTGTCAGCGTGCCAGGCTTTGATGTACTCAATGCTGGCTGCTGCTTCAAAGCCTTTTACAGTTCATTGCCAAATTGTGGTTGACGTTAGTTCTGTCATCTGGCCTACATATTAACACTGCGGTCTGCTTGCTGTATCTCAGAAAGAACAGCTGATGAAAGGTCATCTGAGAACGGGCTTGTCTCAGTTAATCTATTGACCGAAGTAGCTGGTAGACCAAAGAGAGGCTGAATAACTGTGATGGCTGTCCACAGCAGCTGAGAAGGAGAGGCTGTGGTATATAGAGCAGTTGAGTGCTGTGACTGAAGTGGGTTTTCGTTTCTGCATGTAAGGCATTGGTACTTGAAGCCAGCCTCACTATTGCTATGGACGAGTTTCAGTGTGCCCTTTAAAATATTGTCTGGGTCAACAGACCTGGCTCGAGGGAGCTGGTAGGAGCTAGTGGGTAGTGTAGAAGATGTAGGAGAAAGTTCCTCTGTGGAGTCTGGAAATCCTGCTTTGTCACTCCAAAGGCCAGCTCACTGGTATGGGTTACATCTAGGGAAGGGTAGTTCAGCTAGCTATGAAACACTTGTGTCTAATGCTTAGTTGAACACTTGCTTCAGATATCATCTCCTTGATCAAGGTGGACTAATTGCTTTAGAGTGCAGCTCTTTTGCAAGAGCTGCTGTGTGCTCGTTCCCCAAAAGGTAAATGAACTCCAAGCAAAGAGGAGGCTAACAGTTCAACTGCAGCCAGTTTAGACAGACAGGGTAACCGCAGGTTCCATTTCACACCACAATAAAACCTACAATTTTTAACCCTTAAATTAGTGTTTTTCTCCATGTTTCGTCAGAGCAGTAATATAGGAACCTGTGAGACACAAAAGCAACCTTCCTGGATGCAGGCTTAGACAGGACCGTGCTCTTTGGGTGAAGTAAAGTGGTTCTGCAAATGTGTTGAGAGATTGATCTGCAACTGTCCCCATCTCCCTTTCTTTCCAACCCCCAGTAAAGTAATTTCACCTTCAGGGCAAAAAATCAGGTAATCTGGAATAATGATTGGTTAAGACATGCCTTTACTTTGGCTTCAAAACTGAAATCAAAATCTGAATTGTCCTGTTCCCCTAATAATTTTGGTTTGCTCTTTTCCTTTTGAGCATACCACTGTTTTCTAGCATGCATGAAAATTTTGAATCGGCCCTCTTGTCCTTAATTTTTTTTCCTTACTGCTAATGTAAATTAAAGAATTAAACAAAGGCTGGCCAGAAAAATAAACTGTGGTGTTGTCCATGTGTAATTCTTGGTCAGTATCGTTGCCTACGACCAACAAAAATTGAGAAGTACAGATTTAAAAGCTTTAAAATAAGAAATTCAAAGTTGGGATTTCTCATCTGTAATTCATGAATTAAATTGATTAAAACAATCTGCCATCTAAAAATGCCATACAGGCTTGTGTGTTAAACAGTAACAAGTCTCTGCTGGCTGGTACAAGAGCATGACAGTGTTTTTCAGATTCTTTTCTATGCAATAATAACCCGAAGCCATTGAATATTTGTATATATGTACATGTACGCACAAATATACATACGTGTATGTGCGCAGAAGCATGTGCATGTATGCTTTTAATAGGTGAAGTAGAGAAATGCATATACTTGACAGAAGTAATAATTTCTATGATAAATAAAAGTACAACTTTGTAAAATAACATACTTTCTTAGGTATTTTTTGGTGTAGTAAAGGCTTGAATATTCTTCTGTTCTTGTCCAGTCATCACATTTCGTATTTTGTATTTTTTTTTCAGGAGTGGATATTATAATGGATATTTTAGAATTCCGTAACTTGTATCTACTGCACTTGTATCTTTTGTAGGATGACTACAGAGTCTGTGTGGATTTTAATATAATTCAGAAAGATTCAGTGCCAGTTTGTCCTGTTGATGCATCAGGCTGCTTCACGGCTGAAGTGACTGACTTTGCTGGACAGTATGTGAAGGTCAGTGGTATCGGAGAAAGAAAATTGCTACTTTATTTAAGATAAAATTCATATGTAGAAGTGTTCTTTTCTGTTGCTGATTAGCTGAGAAGAGAACTAGGAGAGAAATCCATGCATTTTCCCCACTTGGAGGACACATTGCAACATGAATTTACTTGCTAATAAATGCAAGAGAATCCATGTGGAAGTAACACCAAAGGAACTCCAGATTGTTCCAGACAAATCCAGAAATAAGTGCCTCATAAGTTCTATGTACTCAGTAAACAATCTATTTTTCACTCAGGGTTTCCCACTTCTACAATTTGATAGCATGTTCCTATTTACAGGTAAAAGGCTTAAAATCTTGTATTTGACCTTAAACAGCTGTCATTGCTTCCTGCTGTATATTGAGGCAAATAAGGCAACACTGGAGACTACATTCTTACCACCTTCTTGCTGATAGGAATCTGAACTTAAGGCTCTTGGAAAATATTCTTAGGGTCCTGAATCCCTTTTTAGCTTGTGAACATTGCAATATCAAAAACCTTTGTATACATTTTTTTTTCCTTTCTTAATCTCATTGTGACAGCATTTGTCCGGTAGATTGTCTTTAACTCTTAAGGTACATCTTTCAGTCCCAGTTTAGAATGTAAATCCTGTTTAGTTAGGTGTAACAGAAGATGCTTCAACTTCTGTAACAGTCACATTAGAGGAATGAAGTCTAAATATTAGGTAAGAGGCACTGTGTGAGTTTCTGTTGCACAATCAGACAACTTAAAAGACTTAATAGTGTGAGTTCTTGTGTGTGTTAGTGCTACAGAATAAAAATGAATTTTGTACCATTTAGTGTATGTGGAAACAAGAGTAAGGGTAATATGGGACTGGTGCTATATACCAGGATTTGGGGAGCAAATAACTTTTTGAATTTAATGTTTCACAGTGCCTCTTCAATAAATAAATGGATTCTATGCATGTTTTTTTGACTTTTGTATGTGTAGATACTGGATTATTTGTAGGGGTCTTTTTTGTTTGGAATTGAATCCTGTGGTAGCTTACTGAAATAGTGAAATTTGTTACCCAAGGAAAACTTTGTTCTGTCTTTCTAGGATGCAGATAAGAACATCATTAAATTACTGAAGGAGAAAGGCAGACTGGTTCACAGCAGTAGTTATAAGCACAGCTATCCTTTCTGCTGGAGGTAAGGAGGGAAGTGCATATGGCTTTAAGATTGAGGGCTGTAACTGAATAGTTTCTTCAGGTTTGCTTCCTTTCCCACCCTCCCTTAACCTACTGAAATATTTTTTTTCAACATGATTAAAAGTAAAAGGAATCAAGAGTACTGAATCAGAGGGGCTGCAGTTTTGCTTTCATAGTCAGTTAAATGGGATTTCTTTTCCATAAGTCTCAGGAATTTTAGTGCTGAAAATTGTTTTCAGCTAAGATTTTACTTTCTTTTTTTGAGTTTGAACTTGTTCTTCAGAGTTGCATGTTGCTAATTGTTTTTTGAAGATGACTCTAATACATCTGAGAAAAAACTTGTTTACTAAACAGCTGAGTGGTGGGAAAATATTTATCATGTTCAAATAAGTATATGGTTTATTGTATTTGTGGTCAAACTTCTAATGTTTTGGATAAAATGGCTATTTTAGCTGTTATCGTCTGTTTTAGCTGTTTAATTCTTGCTGTTGGCTTCTAAAAATGACTTGTTTTTTGGAGTCTAGCAGCCCAGTTGCTTATAATTTGGAAACTTCTGTATTGTTGATAAAACATTAACATGAAGTTAACATTTATCTTCCCCATTGGTAGTAAGTATAATGCATAAATGGTTAGGTTTTGTCAACTAGAAATTTAAGATTAGCTCTGGAATATCAGGTAAGTGGTTCAGCATAGTGGCCTGTCACCAGCCGTCCTTGTCAGATTGGGAATTCTTTGCAGATGTTGAAGGGGAACTGTGTGCAAGTCTCCATGGGCACTCAGTATAGTAAACAAACAAAAATATTCAGAGGAGAGAAATGAAGGCTAGGCAAATTTAATCTAGAAATGAAGCATGTTTTTATTAGTATCAACTCTGGTTTTAACTGCGTGTTTGAAGAAGAGTAACTATCATTGTTAGTACTTTTTATTGCTTTCGTCTTCTGTTAAGACAAAAATGTTTATCTGGTGATTGCTGATTTGACTTTTATGCAGGTGGGTTTTCCTTACAGAATAGCTTTTCCCAGTTTGTCCCACTAGATACGCTAGATACTAATAGTGATTTGCTAAGGAGTAGTTGTTTGACATTGTTCAGTGTCCTGAAAATTGCTCTTGCAATTGTTGTCAAAATTGAGATACACACATACAAAAAAAGACTCAACGGTGTCAATTATTAAAAAAAAAAAAGACACCTCCGAAGTCTTTTAGTAGGAATATTTTATTAAACTTTTTTTAAAAGTTGAGACATAAAAAAAAAGTCTGATTTCAGATTTGAAGCCACTTGGAACATCTTTAGTCATATCTGATGCATACAGCACCAGTACTGAAATGGTTGTGAATGAAAGCTTTTCTTTGTGTCTTGCTCTAACGCTACTAGGTGAGGTGTTTTAGCGGTGTGCATTTATCTTTCGACTACAGCAAGAATAACCTTTACTTGCCATTGAATAGCATGACTGGCTTGTTCCTGACTAGGAGCTAGCTGAGGGAGGAAGGGGAATTACTCTGTGTTATGTCCTGTGTGAATAGGGACAGTTTTTGATTAATGGCAGCCAAAAACAGGCAGCGCTTTTATTTTCTTTATGTAGTAACTCTAATATATAGTCATGCCCTTCGGAGACAAACTAGTAATGCAGAAGTGCTGATTCTGTAGAACATACTTAGGCCTGCCACCCTGTTGACATTTTTGTTGATTGATGATAAGTTTCAGGCAGCACCTAGCAGCAAATTATCTAGTGGGAAGAGCAGAATAATGGAATCTACTTGAAAAACTCATTTCACTGCCATCAGAAATCAAACCATAATTGGAATATGCTAAAAGCAGAAGAGTAGTTTTTGACTTCAAACATAGTTACAAGTTATTTTGATTAAAGTAAAAGAACTTTGAAATCGGGCCCTTCTACTTAATGTACTATTTATTGCTCCTGCTTTTCCCTGGAACCAGGCAGTTGTTGAATCCTGAATGTTATTTTCTCTTGCTACATATCAAATTAGGGTCCTTCTCCTTATCGTATTGTTGTAAGATATGTAGTAATCTTCTGTCAACTAACGTTGAAAATTTAGAGAGGAAAACAGTGACACTGCTAAATACACGGTAGACAACTTCCAGCTAGAATTCCTCTTCACTGGAATTGCTGAAAATGGAAATCACTGGCAAAAACTGCTTTGTGGACATGTGAGATCTTGATAGCCTGAATGCTTATCTGGTCTAGGTAGCAATTTAACAACTCAGAAGGGTAGCAAAGGTAACAAGCTGAAGCGTCTATCCATTGTAACCGCTGTGTACCAGCCTGTTAGGAGGCAATACTGGGAAGCTCTGTCACAGGCAGATACAGAGCTTTGTCTTTCTAAGCCAGTCAAAGCAAAGCCAAGAAGCATTCTTTAATGGCACACGGTCAGTTATCTGTGATTTGCTTCCTAAATTGCAAAAAAATGGAAGGGAATAAGATCACAGTAAGCTGTTTTAAACCACTGTATAGTCCAAAACAGGTACGAGAAACTATTGGGAGTGTATAGTGCGCACAGAAAAAATGATCTCAGATCTTTTCATCTACAAAGACTTCAGAGAGCTAACTTTGTGCCACTGCTAAGGAACAGACATCTTGCTCAGGTACTTTGCCACCTCTGATTAAAATTCTAAAGGACACATTCTTATGCAAGCACCCTACCACTGGCATTCCCTGAAGGATGTGCTGGTCCTGGGTATCAGAACTCATCTCTGCATGTGATGGGGTGATGCTGTGAGACTGGGTAGGTGACTCTGTCACGCTTTGGCATGCACTGTGAAGTTTCTTGCCATAGCAAAAGACCGAATATTCTTACGTTGCCAAAATAAGGTGTTCTTGTTAAGTTTTATCTGCTTTCAACTCATGTCCTTAGTGTGGTGCTTTCCACTGTTTCATCATCCCAGTATTTTGCCTGAATCTACTGTCTCCATTTAAATATTTACTTGTTCAACATCAGCTCAATTTTACCATAAGATACCATGCATAGATCCATTGATGTAAGTATTCTTTGAAGACTACAGGAAATGGTAGGTGCAACTACCTCCAGAAGTGGATGGTGTCCCTGCCTATGGCAGGGGGATTGGAACTAGATGATCTTTGATTTTCCAACCCAAGCCATTCTATGATTAAGTGCAAATGTTAGCTATAGTACAAAGACTGGCCTCTGGTCTTGGGGTTACATGTTTTGTGTGATTCTCTCTCTGAATTCTGTGAGTAGCACTATTATGTTGAGAGACAGGGGGTGGAGGGTAACATGGAAAAGGTGATTTTATGTTTTAAATTGATTTTCTTCACTGCATTTGTGGCATTTTTTGCCTTCTACTTTGAGCTTGTACTGTCAGTAAATTGACTCCAACCTTGGTCCTTTGTGAGGTACTGAAAAATCACAGATCTGAAGTTGGAGCCAAAGGACAGTGTTATGGAAGCTCTAAGAGTGGTTGTACTAAATCAGACCAAACAGCCATGTATCCCCATAGACCGCATGACATTGTCCAGAAGTGAATGTGTAGGAGGGAATATGAAAACAAGCAAGTGTTCTCCATAGTACTGCCTTGGCTTCCAACAGTTTTCAGATAACGTATTCCCTGAGCCAGCTTCACCACCATAACTGACTCCTGAGCAGTGTGGTCACGTTTGTGCTTTGTCCTTTTCTTTGTTTTTTTGATTCAGTTTGCTCATTCTTTGATACATTAATATACATACATATGCATATATACGTATGTAATTTTAATTAGGACTGAGAAGGTGTAGCAGATGTTGTATAACTATCATACTTCATAGGGGAATAAGTTCTGGTCTTCAGGAGGACCTATTTGTCTTCTTTAAGGTGACCTAGCTTATTTAAGAATGGGGAAAGAAAATAACTGTAAGTTTAGACAGAAGAATGTTTAGGCAGAAAGGATTTTTTTCAGCACCCATCTCTGCCTGAAGGTCTGGCTGGGTCCTTTTTTCCCTTGTCATGTATTGATGGAAAACAGCCCAGTAATGGGGATTTCTCAGCCACTTTTGCTGTAAAGAATTCAATCTGTTTTCCTCAAATGTCACCAGTCACATGGGGCAGACCTGTATAAAATATTACTGGTTGGGCAGTTTTTCAGTGTATAAATATATATATATAATCTCCCTGTCGAGGCACTGTTTGGCTGTAGAGCTACAGGAACAAACACATTCAGGGAAACTGCCACCTGCCCTTTTCTTATTACCTTTCATGTAGGTGGCAACAGTTCTCTCTGGGTGCTTTGGAACAGTTATCAAGTATTAGAAACTTACTGTTAGGTTGAAAACCTGGGAAATGTTTGCACTTTCATTTGCTTGCCTCTTCCAGATCCTTTTTGTCTGAAATTACTTTTGTGCTAAAGTTTGTCTTCTGTCAGCCCCATTTGTCAGCTGCTTACTCCTGATACTGGTTGGGTACCAGTTATTGTCCCAGCAGTCTCTTTGCACTTTAAGACTGAGAAACTGTTCTTGTCTGTTGTTCTTCTCTGTCTCAGGTCTTGTTCTTGTTTCCAGTAGTTCAAAATCTGGTATGTGATGGCAATTCGTTTTTCAGCACATCTGAAACAAGATGCTCAGAACTGAAATACTTTTGGAGTACCTTGTAGCTTTCAGTGAGCTTTCTTTTCACTGGGGGCTTGCTGCTGTAGGAGGAGTGACCTATTCCCTTTTTTAGGTTTTAGGACTCTAAGTTAAGAAGCGAAACTTCGTGGCTTAGTATGTTTGCATTTGATAGAGCACAGCATTCCTGTTTCAAAGTAATCCCAAGTTTTCAATCTGCTCCCACCCCATGTGGGTTTTGTATGAATTGCCTTAAATGCTGAAGTAAGGAATATATTAAGATGTCTTTGGCTTACAGCTTTTGTATGCTTATGTGGATATTTCTTTCTTTCTCTTCCTGGAATGGGACGTTCATCTAGTTAACCCTGGGTACTGCTAGTCCATCTTTGACTTTACAATTTTTTAAAATACAAACAGTAAAAAGATGATAAAATGTTTTCTGGCTTTGTAGGTTGGAGATACTGATGTAAAAAATATAAAATGAGCTCACCTGGAAGCCTTAAATGACTCACTTTAAAATTAAGCAAAGTTCATATTTTTGTACTGCATAGGAACACACATTGAAAATTCAAGTATAGTTTGTTCTTACGATTCTCTTGCTATGGAAATTCCTTAAATTGCTGGGTGAGGGATTTATTTAGTTTTTAGCAGTTGATTTTAAAATAGTAGCCTGTGTGAGTGTAACAGTTTGTATTTAAACAGAACAAAAAGTCCCCCTCCCAAGCCAAAAAAAAACCTCACCCACAACAAAGCAACCTCTGTTACTGTGATAATATATCAGGAAGTACAATGAATTCTGTCCATGCAGAGAAAACGGTCACGTATAGAATTGCATAGAACTGCATTTTAAGGTGTACTTTATAAATAATGTGTTTTTTAAATGTTTTCTCCCTTTTCCCATCACCTTCCCTCTGCAGGTCAGATACTCCATTAATATACAAAGCCGTGCCGAGCTGGTTTGTAAGAGTAGAGCACATGGTGGAGAAGCTACTGGAGAATAATGCACAATGTTACTGGTAATGTCTCCTGCATATGTTTCTTTTTTTTTTCTCTTTGTAAGGAGGGATCTCTACAAAGCAATTTCTTGCTGTTGCTGTGCTAACTTCACATCATATTTCCATTCTGTCTTTGAGCCGGTGCTACTAGAATGGCTCTGGTAACCATAGTGTTTTTTCTTAGGTTTCACAAACAGTCCTCAAACTGGTAGAGCAATGGGACAGTCTTCCTGGCATGAAAAGATAAAGTACTTAATTGCACGTCAACCTTGTGCGTGAACATGTTTGCACCTTCTTCCTTTCTTGTGTCTGAGAAGGCATTCTTTGCTTGTGTAGAGTTCCATGAGAAATAAATTTTAGGGTGCAATCTAACAGTGAAGTTAGATTCGTAAGTTTACAGTGAATAATGTCATGGGATTGTTAAAAGTATCCTCAAATTGTGTGATACAATGCTAAGAAATTCAGCATGAGAGAAACTGCAAAGGAAATCTCAACCTGAGGAAGCATGAAACTATGTAGTTAAGCCTCCCAAACAAGATCCATTAGAGAAGAATTTAGACAGCTAAATTCTGGATATTTATTGTTGCAAAGTAAATTAATTCATGGATAAAATATTTTTCTTTTCATCTAGTTATTGTAGAGAAAATGGATACTTTGTCACAGGTGCTTTTGAAGGGGAGACAAAGTCAACAATAATAACAAAAAGTGCAAAAAAAAAACCACAAATACCTTATTTTGTGAAGTAACCGCAAGTAAATTCAGTGTTTCAGAAGTTTAAATAAAAATGGCCTGAGAATGCCAAAAATTAAATCTTTGTTTAGAGGGAATGTGAAAAATGAATGAAAAAAAATAGGTAAGCTTTAAATAATAACCTAAATACATTACCAAATTAGCAGTAAGAGGGGAGCTATTAGAGTCGGTAGCCATTTTGAGAATCTGTTATAGACTTCAGGTGTGCAAAAGTATCCTATCATCTCTACCTCCATAACCTTCATTTTTTTCATCCCCTCTTATAACTAACCGCTGCTTGGAAAGCTGAGACCAGGTGGGGAAAATGTGGAAGCTAAAACCTCATTCAGTTGTAGTGTGTTCCATTTCAGTTGTTCAGTCTTTACAGAAGAGGACTTTAGGAAAAAGTGGGATTCTACCAGAGTGCCTTTGCTCAGCAAATGAAATTGGTGTTAAAGGTGACTCAACCTCCAGGTGAAACAGAACAATTACATCTTAGGCTGCGTTTCTTCATGGACAGTAGTTAGCAATTAAATTCTCCATGAGCAGCTTTTGCATACGTGGTACAAGCAGTGTAAATGTTGAAATATATGAGGTTAGTGATCCATGATACAGACAGCCCAAAAATGCTGCAGTGTTGGCTTGCTAATAAGCACATGCCCAGTCTTGATATGTAAGATGATTTTATGGATTAGTAAGTGTTGCTTTCTGTTTTCCATAACAGAACATACTGTGATCCTTCTTTTGGGGAAAAATAAGCTGGAGAGGGGGTGAAAGTGTTTGTTCTTAGCTTTAATTAGCTTTCTCAAGATGCTTTTACTGTTTTGATGACTGCCAGTAGACCTGCATGCTTAATTTTCACATGAACATAGGAAAAATGTAATGATCTTATTATGAAAAGGAAGTGTTTAGCTGAGATAGTTTTGTTTCTGAAAAAGCAAAACTTCACAAAGAAACTGCTGCTGATGACCTCTACACATCCAGGAGACGTTCATAAGAGCTAGTAAACTGTTTGAACCCTGCTTCATCTATGTATTTGTGCTTTAATTATTGCCTTATGTACATGTTGGGTGGTGGGGATACAAGTGAGAGGTGCTGTTGGGTGAGAACGCCAGTGATTGTATGAATTGGCAGTATTCAGTATGCTTGGAATTAAAGTATCACTTCATCTTTCAGGCACTTGTTGAGTCTCAGCATAATTCCATAATTGTGTATGAAACGGATTCCTCAGAGTTTCTGTTGAAACAGTATTGTCTTAGAGACTTTGAGAATCTTTTTGTAGGGGAATATGGCCACAAGTAGTGACCTTAGTATGACTAAGTTATTTTTAAAACCATATTAATGCATATTTTCAGCATGTGATTTCATTGTAACTAGTCTGAGTTCTCAATGGCTTTTGTTCCATAAAGATGGCTTTTAAAATCCAGCTTTTTAAGAGAAAAAGACATTACTTTTAAGGATTACTTCCTGTGTCCTTCACTAATGTCCATTTTGTCTGGGGTGTAACTTCTTAAGTCGGCATCGAGACTGCTAGTATTCTTCGCTATTTGTTTGTTAAAATGCTAGGGACTCCATCCTTCCCCAAACCTACTTTTATGCTTTTGAAGAGACCTGATCTCTTAAAGTGTCACAAGAATAATACCTATCTTTTTAAAAAATATATATTTTTGGATTCTCTGGGGCTTCAACATGTCCTGAAAACAGGAAAATTGGGATAAATGCTTTTCAGACTATATTAACCTTTGCAAAATGAGTTTGACTGCATTGCTTTTTTATTACTATTAATAACTGAGAGGTTTATTGTCCCTTAAGAATAGCTGCACTCTTTATAGATATCCTTTTTGATGAAAATAGATTAAACATAGTTGGACAAACTTTGCAACCTGATTGCATTTCTAATTAGTTTTTTAATGAAATAGCCTACTAATTAAGCTGTAGTCACTCAAAATTTATTAAAGCCTGCAATTGTATCTTCGCTTTTCTAGCTTAACTGTAGTTTATACAAACGATTACGGGAGTAACACGACAGCATTTTTTCAGATCAGAAAGTAACCAAAAACCCTTTCAGTTCTCCCAGCCTTACTGTGGTCAGTGTGAGAAGGTATGGGCTGGAAATTGCTGAAAAACATGGAACTGAAGCACTAGGTAGGGATGGTGTTTCAGTCTTTATTTGAAGATCCCTTACTGAATTTTCTCTTTATCATAAAATTGGTAAAACAGTAACAATAATAATCTAAAAAAGTGGTCTTGTATTCAGACAGCCTACTACTGTGGTACTTGAGCTAAGGAAGAGAGAATCTGTCTGTGGTACCATTCGGAGCTGTCAGGCCTTGGTTTTCTGTTACGTCAATAAGAAGAGTTAGGTGCAGCACCAAAGCAGGGTCCCTGGTGTAAGTGCTTTGGATTTAGCCGTAGTTGTTTGTTATAAATGTGGTAAAGATTTGTTGAAAGAGTAATGATTTGTTGTTATTTCCTACATAACTGCTGACAAGCTACTAAAGCATGCCACCTTAGATTCTATTGTAGGACGAATTCCTGTCATCACAGAGGTCAAACCTGGTATAAGTTGCAGATTCATAAATCAGAGTAATGAGTAAATTAGTTTAGAAACATAAGTTAGAGTATTGTAGCTCACACTTCTGGAAGTGTACTGTTCTCATACACTTACAGGTTGACAGAAAAGGTTCTAAATACTTTGTATTGAAATTTCAGCCTTGAACTTTTAAAAGAAACTCCCTCGAAGTTAGGAGTTCTGCTTCAGTAACTTTGGAAATAATTACTTCTAACTGTTGATTAGTTTTTAGCATTAAAGACTATTGCGCAGTTCTGGCATTGTTTACGCAAGATTTACAGCACTTGATATAGTGGAAAAATGAGCATCAGAGGATGGAAAGCAGATGTGACAGACTTCAAAGAAGCCAAGCCTTTTGTTGTTGCATTTTCTTGGCACTGAAAAATCCAAACACTGTAATGGAGTGTGATATATTGGTTCTCAGAGATATTCTTTTTTGATTTTTAAGAACTAACAATTTAAGTGATTAATGAAAATACTATAAAGAACACATGCAGCAGACCTTTTTGCTGGAAGTTAATATTCTGTTTTAAAAGTGTGAATTTTGCAGGCTTCCTGCTGTTCCTGTATGAGCACTCCAAGAACAAGTGTCTTCACATGCTTCAGTCAAGCACGTTATCTTTTGAGGCTTTTGATATGACCTTTCTGGTCTTTGGCCGTCCTTATTTGCTGAACTGAAGACTGTCTCCAGCCTTTTAAAAGGCATGAGTTATTCACAAATTATGCCTATCTTGTATCCTAAACCCTCACTGGTAGGCAGCGCAGAAGATGGGTGTAGGGCCAGTTCAGCAGTGGAAAGTTAATGTTTCTTCTACTAAATTTGTTTATTTTCATGCAGATGACAAATCTGGTGCTGTAGCAGGAGCAACAGAATTTAAATTATAATGGAATTGTAGGATAATTTAGGAAAATGAGTTAGTCCCTTATTTTCCCCATTTTTTTCTTTTTTTAAGATTTTTAATAGGGTATTTTCTTTCCTATTTTAATATAATAATATAATGTAAATAAATGCTTTGCATTTCAACTGTTTTAAATGCATCTTATGTGTAAAGGTTTTCTTGTATTTTTTTCTTTAATGTCATTATTTAATTGTCACTGTTCATTTTGAATCATCAACTGCACTTGAAAAAATGTGAATCCAAATGAAGTCTTTTGTAGTGAGAACAAAGTGTATAGCAATGTGTGGTCACTAGGTGGCAGCGTTTCCCGAGCTAAAATACAAGCTAGCATCACTGCCAGACAGATGTAGGAAAAAAAATTGCTGCAGGGTTAGCCTCATCTCATGTTTGTCTAAATTAGAACAGCATAAGTCAGAAGGTTTTATTAGTGGCTGTTATCAGACATAGTTGAGGATTGCGAGTAAATTTTAAGGCTTGTTCCAAGTGATGTTGATAGCCTGTGTTCTGCTGTGCCCTAATTTTGCTGCTTCCACTCCAAGCCTCATAAGCAGAGAGAGTTTGTTTTCTTGCGAATACAGCGAGTGTCTTTTCAGTCCCAATGAATGGTCATCAAAAGCTCGTTGTTGATGAAGTAAGTTATTGCTGGGGTCCAAGACTCCAAACATCAGTTCACTATGCAGTTGCTCTTCGGCAACTGGTAAATCCACCTGCACATGCCATGTTAAATGCAAGTAGATTTGTATTTACAAGCCGGCAGTGCCATATAAAATACTTGGTAACCATAACAATGAGCATGTTCCAAGGGAAACTGCAGCAAGAAGAACCACAGCAAAAGCTTCGTTCCTCGTTGGCTTCACAATGCAAGGGGCTGCCTTCGGAGGAGAGAGGAAGAATTTTAATAGCAATTAAAAGTCTGGGTCATACCAATGAAATATATCGGGATTTTTTAAGATGTAAATGTATCATGAAAGTGGAGGTTATGACTTGAGTTAATCCTGGCTTGTCAGGCAGCTGTATGCTGCTGACAGCGTGCTTATGATGCAGTCTGCAGCAGCATTGCAGTCTCACGCTAAAGTGTTTGTTGCTATGGGAACCAGGATAAAGGAGCAAAGAAAAACATTGCTATAGCAAAATGATTGAAAGTGCTATTAATTTAGCAAATGTAAGCAGCATATAAGCAGAAAAATCTTTTAGACTGATGGAAGCAACCCTAACTTGTGGTGGGGTATGTGGTTGTGCACCATTAAAATGAGCTTTCCTGACCTGGGTAGGAGAAAGTGTTTGCTGCAGTGGAAACTGTGTGCTTTGCAAGCAGCTGACCTTTTCTCTCTCCTCCCCTTTCCTCCTTTTCTCCTCCCCTATCCAGGGACTTTTAATTAGGTCCATGATACAGTATTGGCACTAATTAAAGTGTCAAAAGGGCATGAATAGCTGTCTGTTTTGTCTCCTCAAAGTAAAAACCATTAAAAATCAATTTGAGGTCATGTTGAAGGAGACTTATTATTAGAGCAGATTAACATAATGGAATCTGAGAGTTTTGGTCTTGTAAAGAGCAGTTAATGTTTATAAAGAAAAGCAAAAACAGGTGTTATGTGTTATGGTTTTAAAGAAATCTATACATATTTAGTTAAATAACCTAGGATAATTACTTAATCAGCCTTGTTTTTGCTATTTCAACTCAGTTACCTACTGGAAGATTAAACTCCTCCTTTCCAAACATGTAACTGGTTCTTGATTTCCTGAGTTGCTTAAAGTTACCAGGTTGCCAAATGAGAGAATAATTTTGGGGCCACCTTCTCAGAACCAAATACAGCAAATGCTGACTGCTAGTCTGTTACTAGATTTCCTAATTCTTGCTACTTTTTGTTTATCATTCTGACTTTACGGGTCAGTTTTTCAAATAATTTATGAGCTGCGAGCTTCCTCTAATTAGTAATTATGAAGTAAATCTTACCCAGTATGTAAAGGTGTGGGTTTTTTTGAAGAATGCCATGAGTTAAATTAGCTGATGAGAGGAGCAATGAAGAGTGAGAAAAAATTAGTATATCTCAAAGAGCTTTTAATGGTAAGTTAGTGTTAAAGCATGTAACACTTCTGCTGTGGTAATATTTAACAGCTGTTTATTTCAGTAGGGGTATTTGTGTTTACAAAAAAGGGATGGTATTACTTTGTGACCGTGTTTCTGTATCCTATGACTAGTGCAAGGTGAGCCAACTCAAAGCATCATGCAGAGCATATCTGATCTTTGAAATGGGTAAGAATTACTCTTCTCTATTCCGAATTGTTACGAACACAAGAGAGAGACTTCAAAACACAAGTCCAGAAAAGGAACAGATGTCTCGTACTTTTTCATATATTTCCTTCTGGATTATGTAATAATTTAGATTTCTGACATCCTGCCTGTTTCTCTTTGGGAAGAAGAATCAAAAAGTAAATAGAGAAATCTTAATTCATGCCATTCCTCTGGTATTAATTGGTGATGAGTAGTCACTGGATCAGCAGCCGTGGTACCTTGCTGTTAGCCACACACATTCGTGCTCTGGGATTGAAGATATGCTCCCTAATGTGCAATTTTCAAATCCATGCCCACTTGCTTTGTGACATGGATGGTCTGTAGTGCATAGACTTTGAAGGCAAGGAAAATGGTTTCTGTTGTGGTAGGCTAATACCTTTTGTTAAAGGGCTTTGGTCTTCATAGTCTTTTTTTGTTTATCATGTAGAATCTTGATTTGACACTAAAAAAATCAGTAGTTACCGAGAAAGGTTAGGGGCGTTCATTGTTCATTCATAGTGATGCGTGAATTTAGCAAAACCTTAGATCTGCTTCAAAAATGAGAGCAAACAATCAAAAATGTATATCCAAATCTCAAGCAGATTCATAATTGCCATAATCTCTAGTTTATTAAGCCAGAGTTTTGATGTTGGAGTAACAAGAGAAATTGAAGCAAGTTGAAACTGGTTACTTTCATTCAAGATCTAATTTATAATTTGACAAATCAATATTTATCTCTCGGTATTGTGAAGATCAGTTCTATGAACTTTTCAACTGCTGCAGTGTCTGCGTCTTGAAGTTTATTTAGTGCACTATCCTGGATGCCAAGGAAGTAGAAATAGCTATTATCCCACACTATTCTGAAGGCATAAATTGAGAGCGTCACAACCTGCTGAGACAGCAGTCTCCTTAACCTTGCTAAATGTTTGAGAAGGAAGTAGAAAATCTTATCAGTGTCATTTTGCAGAGAAATTTGAAGGTCAAAACCAACACAAATTGTGGGCCAGTTGGGAAATTTAAAAAAAAAAAAAAGTTTCTAAAAGTTTCTAACAGCACAGGGGCTGTAATGGGAATCCTTTAGAAGTGAAGTCACTGCTTTGACTTCTGTTGCAGACTTGTAGAAATGTTTGATGCTGGCGCTTGACGTGTTTCGAGGTCTGAATCTGTTCGGTGCCATTAGCGATGGGTTGCTCTGTATAGACTGTAGCACTTGTCACCTTGCTTGTCATATGAAGCCATATTCAAGTGGAGTCATCAGCATACAACTGAAATATATGCATCGACTGAAGAAGGTTTGCGACAGATAACTCGTTAAACATGGAAGACGTGTATCGATATATGGCAAAGGGCTTTTTTATGTCTCTGTGTTGGAAAGTAGGACTATTTACGTGGGTGGCCTTTTGTTTTTCTGTTTGTAATTCTTAAAGCGTCTAAATATCCATGCTGTGAGGACAGCTTGGATGCACAGAGGTCAGTGTTTGTACTTCAGCAAATTGTGCAGCTGGTTACTTTCAGGGGACTATTTTATCTTCTGGGCTTAGGTAAGTAATTTAACACAGTCCAAAATTTCTTGCAAGCTAAGGGCCAGTATCAGTAATGATTCGTGGTTTTATCACGATCTCATCAAAGTCACAACTCTCTTCACAGTGTACTTGGGAATTCAGATGGAAGAATTAACTGGGGATTGTAAGGAAGACTGTGTGCTGACAAATTAATGGCAGTACAGAGTAGTCTCTGTATGAGGCCAAGTTTCTTCAGTTACAGCATGGGAGAGAAGCATCTGTGTGATGGGCAGCACAAGTTGTTTTAAGTAACGCGTTTTTTGAGTGATGAGCTCCAAATGTGTTTGAGACACAGGTTATTTACGTTTTATTTAACGGTTGTCTGTACTGTACCTCTAAAGTGGCAACAAATCATGATCACAAATGTGATTTGTAGTAGATGAAGTGGTTTGTGTCTTATGTTCCACTGAAAACTGGCAGCAGGGGCGGACAGTTTTACTCAAAGAGGTAAATTACATGTTTTCTTAGCTCAGAGAGAGTGAGAGGTCACACCATGTACATTTTTTTGGTTAACGTCCACTTTGGGGATAAAATTAATTTTTCACGTGTGTTTTGAGGAGGCAGAGTTGAAACTTTTAGCATTTTAATGTCATTGGGGGATTGTTTCACCCTCTAGCTATGTTAAATGGGACTAATAATTTCAGCTAATCAGTGTCTAACAACTTCTGAAAAATGGAAACTAGTTTAGGAGTGATGTAAAGAGAAGTTTTCCACATTAGTGGAATGTTAGGCAAATGCTAATGATCTTCGTACAGTTAGTTTCCACTGGTGTTTGGAGAGAGGGTCCCTTAAGGTCAGCACAGAAAAGTTACTAGTAATGAGTGCTACTCTAAAACAAATTGAGAGCCTGCGTATGTGTGGTGGTTTTACCGTGCTAGGCAGCTGAACACCACAACCGCTCTCTCACTCCCCCTCCTTAGATGAGGAGGGGAAGAAGTAAAGGAAAGAACAACTCATGGGTTGAGATAAGGATGATTTAACTAAAGGAAAAAGAAATAATTATTAAGGAAAGATTATTAATAATTAATTTAACTAAACAATTAACAATTTAGCTAAAGGGGAAAAAAAACGGAAAGGGGGAAAGGGAAAGGGAAAACTAAACAAAACAAGTAAAGGCTATGTGGAAGTGCAGAAGAAAGAAATGACTCTCTACTCCCCACAAATGAGCGATGCTTGACCACGTCCTTGAGGCAGGGCCTCAACGCATGTAGCCGGTGTTCGGGAGGAGGACAGACGTTTTCACAATGAGAGCCCACCCCTCCCCTGTTCTTCCTTTTTCCATCTTTTACTGCTGAGTGTGACATCATATGGTATGGAATATCTGTTTGGTTGGTTTAGGTCAGCTGCCCTGGTGATGTTTCTTTTTTCACATTTTTGCCCACCTAGGGCAGAGGGTTAGAGAGAGTCCTGATGCTGTGCCAGCACTGCTCAGCAGCAGACACAACACTGGTGTGATACCACTGCTGTTTCAGCTACAAGTGCAGAGCACAACACTGTATGGGCTACTGCAGGGAAAGTTAACATCCCAGCCCGACCCAGTACAGTATGCTTCTGAATTTCAGAGCAGGTATATGGATGTTGTGAAATGTTAGCCTCTGAGTTTGTTTACAGAATCACAGAATCGTCTAGGTTGGAAGAGACCTCCAAGATCACCTAGTCCAACCTCTGACCTAACACTAACAAGTCCTCCACTAAACCATATCACTAAGTTCAACATCTAAACGTCTCTTAAAGACCTCCAGGGATGGTGACTCAACCACTTCCCTGGGCAGCCCATTCCAATGCCTAACAACCCTTTCGGTAAAGAAGTTCTTCCTAATATCCAACCTAAAACTCCCCTGGCGCAACTGTAGCCCATTCCCCCTTGTCCTGTCACCAGGCACGTGGGAGAATAGACCAACTCCCACCTCGCTACAGCCTCCTTTAAGGTACCTATAGAGAGCAATAAGGTCGCCCCTGAGCCCCCTCTTCTCCAGGCTGAACAAGCCCAGCTCCCTCAGCCGCTCCTCATAAGACTTGTTCTCCAGACCCCTCACCAGCTTCGTCGCCCTTCTCTGGACTCTCTCGAGCACCTCGATGTCCTTCTTGTAGCGAGGGGCCCAAAACTGAACACAGTACTCGAGGTGCGGCCTCACCAGAGCCGAGTACAGGGGGACAATCACTTCCCTAGCCCTGCTGGCCACACTGCTTCTTCTGCAAGCCAGAATACTGTTGGCCTTCTTGGCCACCTGAGCACACTGCTGGCTCATATTCAGCTGACTATCAACCAATATTCCCAGGTCCTTCTCTGCCAGGCAGCTTTCCAACCACTCATCTCCCAGCCTGTAGCTCTGCTTGGGGTTGTTGCGCCCCAGGTGCAGTACCTGGGGCTTGGCCTTGTTGATCTTCATACAGTTGGCCTCAGCCCATCGCTCCAGCCTATCCAGATCCTCCTGCAGAGCCTTCCTACCCTCGAGCAGATCGACACGCACCTACCTTGGTGTCATCTGCAAACTTACTGAGGGTGCACTCAATCCCCTCATCCAGATCATCGATAAAGATATTAAAGAGGACCGGCCCCAGTACTGAGCCCTGGGGGACTCCACTAGTGACCGGCCTCCAACTGGTTTTGACTCCATTCACCACAACTCTTTGGGCCCGGCCATCCAGCCAGTTTTTAACCCAACGAAGCGTACGCCAGTCCCAGCCACGAGCAGCCAGTTTCTTGAGGAGAATATTGTGGGAAACGGTATCAAAAGCCTTACTGAAGTCAAGGTAGACCACATCCACAGCCTTTCCCTCATCCACTAAGCATGTCACTTTGTCATAGAAGGAGATCAGGTTCGCCTGATCACGTGGTTGCCCTGTAAGCGCCACATGATGACGCTCAAGATAATCTGCTCCATGAGCTTCCCCGGCACTGAGGTCAAACTAACAGCCCTATAGTTCCCTGGGTCTACCCTCCGGCCTTTCTTGTAGATGGGCGTCACATTTGCTAGCCACCAGTTGACTGGGACCTCCCCTGATAGCCAGGACTACTGATAAATGATGGAAAGTGGCTTGACCAGCTCCTCCGCCAGTTCTCTCAGTACCCTCGGGTGGATCCCATCCGGCCCCATCGACTTGCGTACATCCAAGTGCTGTAGCAGGTTGCTAACCATTTCCTCGTGGATAGTGAGGGCCACATCCTGCTCCCCATCCCCTTCCACCAGCTCAGGGTACTGGGTATCCAGAGAACAACTGGTTTTGCTGCTAAAGACTGAGGCAAAGAAGGCATTAAGCACCTCAACCTTTTCCTCATCTTTTGTAACTAAGTTTCCCCCCGCATCCAGTAAAGGATGGAGAGTCTCCTTAGTTGTCCTTTTTGTGTTGATGTATTTGTAAAATCACTTTTTGTTATCTTTAACGGCAGTAGCCAGATTGAGCTCCAGATGAGCTTTGGCCTTTCTAATTTTGTCCCTGCACAGCCTCGCAACATCCTTATAGTCCTCCTGAGTGGCCCGCCCTCTTTTCCAAAGATTATAAACACTCTTTTTTCTCCTAAGCTCAAGCCACAACTCTGTTCAGCCAGGCCGGTCTTCTTCCGCGCCGGCTTGTCTTTGGGTACGTGGGGACAGACCGCTCCTGAGCCATTAAGATTTCCTTCTTGAAGAGTGCCCAGCCTTCCTGGGCTCATCTGCCCTTCAGAACCACCTCCCAAGGGACTCTGCCAACCTGTGTCCTGAACAGGTCAAAGTCAGCCCTCCGGAAGTCCAAGGCAGTGGTTTTACTGGTCCCCTTCCTGACTTTGCCAAGAATAGAGAACTCTACCATTTCGTGGTCACTCTGCCCAAGACAGCTCCCGACCACCACATCTCCCACCAGTCCGTCACTGTTTGTGAACAGAAGGTCTAGCGGGGCACCTCCCCTGGTAGGCTCTCTAACCAGCTGCATCAGGAAGCTATCTTCCACGCTCTCCAGAAATCTCCTAGACTGCTTTCTCTGGGCTGTGTTGTGCTTCCAGGATATGTCTGGGAAGTCGAAGTCCCCCACGAGAACAAGCACTGATGATTTCGCAACTTCTGCCAGCTGCCTGTAGAACTCCTCATCCATCTCCTCATCCTGGTTCGGCGGTCTATAACAGACCCCCACCAGGATGCTTGCCTTGTTGGCCTTCCCGCTGATCCTAACCCATAGGGACTCAACCTTATCATTCCCAGCCTCAAGTTCCACAACATCAAAACACTCTCTAATACAGAGAGCCACACCACCACCCCTTCAAACAAAAACCTTGCCTTCTCTTTAAAAACTTTAAACTTTTAAAAACTTTATATCACATTTTTATTTCGGAAATGTTAGAGAAGATAACTCTGCAGTCCAAAATAAATCTAGAAATAACTAGTGAAGTTGTAGAACTTCAGAATGGTATTTAATTGAGTCTTATCAAAGTAGTTTTTATCCACCTTAGACAATATTGACATCAAGAGGTCTTTAGACCTTCACATGGTACCATCATGGGTGAAACTTAGGAGATGGTAGCTTTCATTTCCATCTGTAGCTTTTGCTGAGGGATGCTCACACTTGTTTCATAAATCTGCTGCTGCTGGGCAAACTCCTGCCTTACTGTGCGCATGTGAATCCATTCTTTAATTTTTCCTCCAAAGGATTATTTCATCTTTGGTTGTTACTCTTGGGGCTGATCTGTGGAAAAAATATATATATATTCTTCAACGAATTATTTGCTAGAGGGCCAAGTGCTTCTAAAAGAAAAAGGTGGAAGAGACCATATATTTTCTGTAGTGTGGCTGCTCCCTTCTTTAGACTAAACTCTGGGTCTCCGAATGCATCCCATGCGTTGGGAAAGGGCCCTTCTATTTACAATTAACTTGTTTTGTGGATGAGATCAAACAGAAACGTTCTTATTAGTTTCCTGTTAGATTGAATGCAGTGATAAAAGAATACTTTTCTTATTTTTGAAACAGGGTTCCAGATTTTGTGAGGGAGAAGCGTTTTGGGAACTGGCTTAAAGATGCACGAGATTGGGCTATATCTAGAAACCGGTACTGGGGAACGCCCATCCCGTTGTGGGTCAGTGATGATTTTGAAGAGGTAAGAAAACGAAAGTTTCGGTTGACAGAAAAAATCTCTGTATTATGTGTATGCTTATATTGATGGACTGTTATATCTTTGGCTGTTGCAGTCTTAAGTCTTATTATATCTTAATGGTATGGGAGTATCTATAATAGGTGATAGAAATATGCATGTGTTCATGCATTTGCGCACACACTTGCACATTTTCATTGATTTTGCTTGAAAACTCTAAACAATTTTTCTTGCCTTTTTTTTTTTTTTTAACATTAGAATTCATCTTATCTTTCCAGGAAGTATTTTCAGTGTTGGGAAAGCTGATGGTGTAAGAAATGCAGTGAGAAAATGCCAAGGAGAAGATTTTTACTTGGTCATTTCAATGTGTTTTTTGAAGTTCTGATACTGGGTTGCTTGAAGCCAAATGAATTGTTGAAGGCATAAAAGCAAGTCCACCATAGCAGAACAGTGAAAATACACATTGATAGTGCTAAAAATGTGAATGTAGTAGAATGTAAAAATGCGAATCTAGTAGAATGATGCAAGTATATAAGGCTAATGCTAGAAATGAATATTCACTGAGCAAGAGAGTAATCTGTAACAGTTCTGGTGATAACCATTTTCTTAGTGTCAAAATACCAAGCTTCAAAACTATTTCTCAGCATAAAATGTGAGGATTTTTTATTCCTACGTGGGTTAGACCCATGTGACGAGTCTTCCTCATGCTGGAAAGATGGCAATCAACGTCAGGATGTTCATGGAGGGTAAATACTGCTGGCTTCAGCCCAAATCTTTGCTTTATCTCCCTTGATTTGAACAGTCTTTACCTTTCATTTGAGACATGGAAAGTTGACAATAGAAAAGCATATTCCAGAAGAGTATTGTCTTAAACTGCACTATTACTTAGATGTGTACCATAAAGCATTTTATATTTCCACCTGACTGGAAATGTTGCTGTTAGGCAGGTAGATGGTGGGGAAGGGAAGAATTTACTACTTGTACTTATGATTTAAATATCTAAGAAAGCCTTGGCATCTGAATTGCATTTATGCTATGAGTGTGTTTGTAAATTACTGGCAAACCAAGTACTTCTTTGTTCCATATAATGGTTAAAGTTTAATTTGAAGACTGATAGTTAGTACCTAGAGGTTTTAAATAGATGTTACAATTGAAATACTTTACTCAGTATGACAGGGTTTGTTTGTTTGTTTTAAGATAGAGGAAAGGCTTTCAGTTTTGTGCTAAAGTATTTCAGGAGTTTATTTTACAGCTGAAAAAGATTGTGTAAAAGCTACATACCCCCACACTTCCACTCCCTACCTCTAATAATACTGCATTTGCTGTCCTGTTTCCTGTGTGTGCAGATTTTTTTTGCCTTTGTAAGTTTGTTTTTAATAACTATATAACATCTAGGTTGGAAGATGGAACTTTTACATGAAATTAACTGCAAATATTCCTCAGGGCTTCATGTTCTTGAACAATGATAGAAACACCAGCGTATCTAGTATTTTTATCTGTAGATGTTGCATACATTTCTGTCTATTCTAAAGATTGCATACCAGTGTTCAGTAGTTAAGAATGGCTTCTGGACCATGCTAAATTTCAAGTTTTGTTTTTTCTTTATATTCATTCTTCTTAGATGTGTGGGGGTATAGCTTTGAAACTAAATGCTATCAGGACTGATATAAAAATCAAGATCTAAGTGACATCTGCTCTCATACAGAAATAATATTCACTCAAAACTTCCTCACTTCAGTTTTAATGCAGCCTAGTGCCATGTGAGATTGCTGAACCTCCTCTTCATGTATTGCTCTCAGAAGAACACTTTCTCGCATGCAATTATGCTGTGTGTATTAAATCACGGAGAAGTAATAACAGTTCCTTATTTAATATACAGTAAGGTGAATTAATTGGTATTAAAGTGAATTTTATTACAAATCAATATCTGGTTTCCCACAGTTTTATTTTGGTTTTTATCTTATTTTTATTTTAGCATAATTATCGGGTAGAGATGCATAATGGAATTTAGTTTTTGAAGCTCGTTTATTACCACGTTTTTGAAGACAGTTTTATTGTTTTAAGCCTTCAAATCTTAATGATTTTCTCAGCGTAGGAACACATCTCATTTAGAGTAGATAAAATTTTTCAGCAATGCAACAAGCTTATAAAGTGGACATTAGTTAGTTTTATAGAACTTGCATACAAATCATAGTGTTAAATACTTAGTGGTGTTACAGAAGTTCTCTTGGATGGTTTCATTGCTTGTCACTCGTTGAACTACAAACCCTTGACTAGTTTTGGTGCACAGTCCTGCATCGTAGATGTGGAGCGAGAGGACTCTGGCTGTGCTCTGCTGAAGTGGGAGGGAACTGATCTGCTCTATTCTCCTTGGAGGCTGCTTTGGGAACACTACTTTGAGCTGACCTTATCAGTCATTTATTTTAACTGATCACTATTCAGAAGGCTCTTTTTAAAAATCCCAGAATGTCTTGCTGGTGTACTGCTGCACTGTGTGGGCTTCTTTCTTTGAGTGTGCCTCATTCTTTGATTATAGGTACTTCACAGCTCTGAAATGAGAAACCCATAAAAGCTAACACTTTCCCTTAATAGGGACTGCAGAGCACAGGAACATTGAGGTCCAAGAATGTTGCAGGATGCCTGTAGTCTTCCTATTTACATGGATAATCCTAATTTACATAGATATAATGCTAATGAATGTTTCATTAGAAGTATTTAACCTTGACCTCTGATTTCACATTAGTAATGGTGAAACAGGGCCGAACAGCCTCCAGTCCCTGCCTACTTATTTCAATCTTTGCTGTCCTCTATTAAATGTTGATAAAGCTGTTTTTGTAGTTGATCTGGCTGAAAAATAAAACAGGAGGAAAAAGTGGCTCACTGGGAAAGGGATCTGGCTACCAGTGCATTTGAACATTTGAAGAAAATTATCTGAAGCCATAGCTGTGATGTGAGAGCATAAACCAATCTGCCAAAACAAATGGGTGTAACCTAATGAAGAACTGGGCTTGATTCCTATCTACTTTTTGTGTTGTTTTCTTGCCTTCAGGTACCCAGTGAGCTATGCTTGGGATGCTAGCTCTATCCTTCTGCCTTGGACAGAGGCAGCCTTCCTCAGTACGGTCTTATCTGTGTTCCTCTGACAGTTGTTGGCTTTTTAGATGTGGACCTGGGCTTATTTCTTCTATGGAAATGTTCTGCTCGGTAGAGGTCTGTGGTTGCACCAGATGCTTAGAAAAAAAACCAAAACAACTCCTTTCCTGCCAGCAGTGCTGAATTAAGCACCTGCTGCCCACTCACTTGCTCCCATACGATTGTTTATGGGGCCACATGATGAATGATGAACTAATCAGGATTAAAAACAGTTTGTTTATAAAGGTATATTTTTAATTGGGATCAGTTCCCCAGTGCGGGTCACTATACAAACTGCAGATTTGACCAGTCTAATCATTGCAATGCTTCGCTTCCTATACAGAAATAAAACAAGTGATGGCAAAATTACATTACAAAAGTAACAATAAAAGACTGATGAGTAATGCAGATCAGAGTTGAATTAGACAGGGAAAATCATGGTTTGAAAAACAAATTAGGCTTCTTTTTAATCTCTGGAATTCATGACAGTTTGTAGGATTATACACACCAAACCCTTTTGGTCAGTCACAATTTCTGTGTGTGTATATATATATATATATATATATATATATATATATATATACCTAAGACTAGCTGTAGGAATTGAGCAGTACCCTAACTACTTCTGTCCAAGAATAACTTTAGAAGTTACCTTATGTGAAAAATTTCTAGCCTACTTTTAGCTTCTTTACGTTGGTACGTTTAACTCCTCCCCGTCAGATCTATTTGTCTTTTCCATGGCTCATCTGAATTGGACTGATAGCATGTGGGATCAGACTTTGAAAATCCAGACCAGGATCGCAGCTTGTGTTTCCTTAGATTAATGTAATAAAAACTAAATGAAGCCTGTAGATTTTCTAATCAACTCCTTTGTTACCAGTGACTCTTTTTTCCTTTGAATAAGATGCTGTTAATGTGAGCAATACGCTATACCTGAGATACAAAATTTACACTCAGCTATTTAGCTGCTTACCTTAGCTTCAGATGACAAAGGTGGGATCTGAAACTACTGTCTATGTAGAAGGCAAGATTGTGGATTTTTCAGAGGTTATGGTTTTATAGTTTGTTTGAAAAACAACAAAACAAATAAGCCCTCTCCTTTTTTGCTATCTGCCAACATGTTTGATCTTCCAAGTCTCCAGTTGTTGTAACATGAATTGTATCAAACCAGGGCAGTGATATCTAATCTCCAGCGTTGTTTGCTGCTTTGTCAGTTTGAACAGGGGGACTTTGTGCAAATTTTTTTTGGCTTTTCAGCTAGATCAGCTCCTAGGAAGACACTGACCTACAAATATCCTGTCTGACATTGCAGAGAAAAAAAAAAGTGAAAAAGGGAAAAAAAAAAAGGGGGGAAAAAAAAGTGTACAAATTACTGACTACGCTTCTCATATCTCTTTACAGGTGGTTTGTATTGGTTCAATGGCAGAATTGGAAGAGCTGTCAGGAGTGAAAGTCACTGATCTCCATCGAGAAAGGTCAGTCACGGAGACTGTTGGTTGTTAAAAATAGTTGAGCTGGTATAAGAAATGTTCATTCTTTGCCCAAACCCTGGGAAATGGATCTAGGGAAAATACAAAAGCAGTAAGAGGATTTAAGACTCAGAATTAACATGTGTTCCTTTTCCTTTCTTCTGTCGTCCTAGACACTGTTAATACAAAATCTCTGAAGTAGCTTTAAGTTGTAAAAGTTATCAAAGGAAAAGCTTACGTTTGGAAAAATCTTTGAAACTTAAACCAAAATGCCTATCGTACCTATGCGCAAGCATAATGTAAACTTCTTTGTGTTAATTCTTGTTTTGGTTAGATGTCGTCAATCTTTTTCTTTCCCATAGTATTGATCATCTGACAATCCCTTCACGCTGTGGAAAGGGTGTATTGCACCGGGTCTCTGAAGTTTTTGATTGCTGGTTTGAGAGCGGAAGCATGCCTTATGCACAAGTGCATTATCCATTTGAAAACAAAAAAGAGCTTGAGGACGCTTTCCCCGCTGACTTCATTGCTGAAGGCATTGACCAAACCCGAGGATGGTAATTTTGTGTCCTACTTGTAATGTTATTGCTCAGCATCTGCCAAATTATTGTATCTGGATGATCCTTGAATGTTGTATAGCTATGTTTTGATTAGAAAAGAGGCATAAAAGAAGATAAAAGTAACAGTGTGCAAACAAGAAGGTCAGAAACTGTTTTTCTCCTTGCTACATTTTATAAAGATAAAAGGGCATTGTTTGCAATTTAGACATGCACACAAAAAAATTAAAACAAAAAAAAATCTACAGCATATAAACATTCTTAAAATACACAAGGGAGCTACTGAATTGTGAAAGTTCAACAGAACTAAACATGGTTTGGGATTTTTATGTGGATAAAAGATCTATTAAAGTTAGCTATGGTTTCAGTAAATACAGTAGCAATGTTCAAGTAGTTCAGGTTTCAGGATTTATTCTGTAGCTATTTGAGATTGGGATGTAACAGTGGATTAGTACCTCACATACTGCAGTGTTGCTTTTTGTGCTATCGTTTGGAGCACATGGGGGAGAGATGGTGGATGAAAAGCTTTAAAGAATGCATTTGTAATTTTTACAGAAGTTGGCCTTTTTATAGTATGATACTAAGGTAAAGTTGAGGCCATTGCAACATCCAGATGTACTAAACTGTCACTATCCCAGTTTATAAAGATCTCTTCTCTAAATAGTAAACATAACTGCGGATTTCAGTTCACTGATGTTGACCTGTCTGCAAGTTGCTGTTGGAAGCAGCAGCATTTTTTTCCCTTCCCTTAGTAGGTTTAACCAAATCACCTTACCAATTTAGCTGAAAAGTTCAAACTGATGATAATGCCGTTTGGGACTGTGTGATTTTGTTTATGAAGCACATAACCCACTGTGCTTCAGTTTGAGCCCTCACACTTGGCTTGTGTACTGTGGGCAATGTGCAGATGAAGACATTGATATTATAGTCTGGAGTAGATAGCTTTTTGGATTTGACATCAGCGTAAGAGTTACTATGAATCTTCATCATACCTAAGCCCATCTCATCTTGTTCTTTGGATTATCGAAACATGTGAACACGTATGTTGATGCTCATACCTTCCCTACAGTGTTTGTATATGCTAATAAGCCGGTGCTTTGATAATAGCAAGCATTTGGTGATTTGCAAAAGAGCACTTTTCTTTTGTGAAAGAAAAAGAAAATTCTGATTTGAAACATTCTATATGAAGGGATAAAATTGAGAATGAAGATTGGGTTGTGTCAGATCAGAGACTGCAACTGATGTGAAGTGAGAACTGACATACGGTGAAGAGCGCAGGTGATGGGAGGTCTGGTGGCTTCTGTTTGATGCAACAGAGAAGGGGTAACATGAATAGAGACAAGGGGAAAATGAATGTGACCAAGGTGATATTTTTCATAACTTTGTGTGGATATGAGAAAGAGCTAAATTATATTTGTTAAGGCCAGAGGAAAAAATCTGAGAGTAGCTGGGTAACAAGACTCTAGTCTGGACCAACTGAGAGGAAAAGCTCTCTGATTTATTTATTTTTTGTAGGTGGATACCGCAAGATTTGTAGTTATAGTGAGAATGTGGTGGCCTACAGGGAATTCACAACTGGAGGTTATTGGCATGCTTTACAGGATTATGAATTTAACCGCGGTGTTCAAGAAAAGAGAAAACAGAGGGAATGCTTTCTCCTTTTTGGGGGGAGACAAGAAAGGGAGAGGAAAAGCAAAGAAGTGAACCTTTATCTTTGTGCTGTTTGGTTTTTATAATATTGTTTTGGCTGATGGCTGTATATCTGCAAGGATGTAAGCAGCCTGAGATATGAATGAAGCAGCAGAGAGGTCTATTGAGCTGTCAGAATCAAGTGTGTCCGTGACCACTCCTTAAAATGTTCAGATGAGGTGAGTTTTCTGAAGGATAATCTGCGAAAATTACGTGCCACTCTCTTCTCATTCTGCGTGGCTCACAGGACACTCTTGGAATTGTTGACGAGGTTACCTCATTGCTGGGGGGAGCACACTGGTCATCAGGTTTGATGATGTGAATAACAGAATTTGTCAAAAGTTCTCAGTTACATGCTCTCTCAGCACGAACAGCACATCTGTACAAATTTCATAATGCAAACAATTGAATTCTCTTCTAGTTGGTTCTATGCTATTCTTTTTAATTGAAAATACACCAGTTGTAATTATATGCAAATTCATGACTTATCAGAAACTGTTGGGAATTTGCCAGTAAGGTACGTTTAGATACTAAAGTATTGCTACAGTAGTAATGACCTGTCAGTCGTATAGGCTTTTGGGGTATTGGTCATCTGAAGAAGTGCTCAGGTATTTATGTTTAAGGTTTTTTTAAAGAAGGCTAGAAATGAAGGACGAGGGTGCTTCCAAGTGCATGTGTTTGTGTGCAGGTGAAGAGTGTTTCTTAAAATTCATGGAATTACAGTGCAGTTTAACAACGAGAATTTCTATCTTGCCATGTGAATTTAGGTTGTTTTTTTGCGAGTTAAAAGCCCCTCTGAGGCATAAGCACCAGAAGTGTCATGCATGCCGCTGAATATCTGCAGTACTGCACACAGCAGCCTGTACAGAGTTGGGGACCCACAAGTGGCAGTAATGCGTTCCCAGTTACATGTAGCTTTTGATGAAAACTCCTTTGGAAAATGCAGGCAAAC
This sequence comes from Anser brachyrhynchus, assembly GCF_964034855.1. Lineage (NCBI taxonomy): Eukaryota > Metazoa > Chordata > Aves > Anseriformes > Anatidae > Anser > Anser brachyrhynchus. The sequence continues at coordinate 17,971,709 of NC_137705.1, forward strand.
CTTTTTCCCACTAAATCTTGTTGCAAATGCATAGTTGGGAGGTACAGCAGTCTGTGCCTTGTTCTGAATCAATTAGCTTTCATGTAATCGTGTGCTGTTTTAAGGTTGCTAAGCAATCGTCAGTGCAATAGTCATTTTTAACTGAGAAAGCTGTGGCCCATCCTCCAGTTATTTTCATAAAACTGATTATCACTGGTGCAGCTACAGAAGCTCGTAGGCCTCTGCTTTGCTTGAAGGCTCAGTCTCTGAGTAAGAAGCTGCCGCATCTTGCACCTCCACCTAGTTTCTGAGGTACAATCAAGTGCTGATATATTGAACAGTAGGTGCCTGCACTTGGCCCACCACTGATGTCTCAACTGTCCTGGACAGTTTATAAGAATAATTGTAAACACATCCCGTGGGGTGGGGAGAAAACCTCGGTGACCTCTGTTGCATGGAACCTACAGAACTGGCCAGTTTAACCAGCCGCCTTTATTTGATAAGAAGATAAGGAGGCTCTGCTCACTTTTCCGGAGTTACCTTTTTGGTCGTAGCTGTGTCCGTGCTTTTGTTTGCTGGGTTGGATAATACACACATTAACAAAAACCTTTTATGTTTGTTTCCAATTGATCCTGTATCCGGAAGTTTGCAGTGAGCAAATAGGAAGCTAGTTCAGGGACAGAACTCTATTTCCTGTGTTTCTGCTTGTAAGGGGAAAATGCTACCATTATTTTCTTCACAACCCTGCTATTGGTTACTATCACAATTTTTCTGTCCTCTTAGACTGGTAGATCACACCTGAGCAAACAGCACGATGTGCCACGGAGGAAAAGAGTCTACTTAAAATAAGTTCCTCTTCTGAGTCTTTGCCATATGAATGTTTCACATACTTGAAATTTAAGTTTGCTAGAATGAAACAGTGTAATTAGAATTTTAGTTGTAATGAAGTGTGTGCAGATTTCAGCTTAGCGGTGTTAGAAGGTCACATTTGCATTGTCTCGTTCCAGGTTCTACACTTTGCTGGTGCTGTCCACTGCTCTTTTTGGAAGGCCTCCTTTCAAGAATGTAATTGTAAATGGCCTAGTTCTTGCCAGGTTGGTGTGTATCAGTAATTTATTGAACCAATTTTTATTTAAAGAATATTTCACTAAAGTCCCTGTGAATTTAATTCAGAAATTAAATCATGAATGGACTTTGTGAGGTTTATACATCCCAGCTGTGTTGCACTTGCTTCTTGCCAGCAGGATTAGTCCTTCTTAGAGAGAGCAAATGGGTAACAAGTCAGAATAGGAAATACTATGCATCATTTATGCAGGGTAAAGGAGATCACAAATGTAGATGTAGATGTAATTTTAAATAATTATATTTCATGCCCTTTACTTAACATGTAGGCTTGCCAGTGGGTGGGAGGGATTGATTCAAACCAAGTGTGTTTCACCCAGTTTCTCCAGGGAAGATGGATTTACTGCTTGGATTTGTAACTTGGGAGACTCTTGTTTGCTTGTTTTTTCAGATGCTCTCATGGGTTCAGCAGTCATACTGAAATGATGTGCTAATGTATTATTGTCTTTGCTACCGAGAACATAATAGGGCAGAATAAATTAAGCTGGATTTTTGCCCGTTTATTACAAGAATTTGGGGAATTTACTCCTGCATTCTGATATTTTCTAGTGATGGTCAAAAAATGAGCAAAAGGAAGAAGAATTATCCTGATCCAATGGCTATTGTAAATAGTTATGGAGCTGATGCACTAAGGTAGGTTTTTTTAAAAATTCATGTAGAATCTGATGTTAATTGTCTGTTTATAGTAGACATGTACCAGGAGGGCTGCGTATGGGTTTTTGACAATTATCAGTACCAAGAAAGTTAATTTTGGAAAACTCCAGACCTGTATGGCAGCCAGTAGCTGAGTGGATGACCTAAAGAACTGGCAGTAGTTAAAGTGCCTGGACTTTAATACTGTTAGTTTATCTCTGTCAAGGCTGGTATAGACCAAAGCTGATGTGCCGAATGGCGGCCTCTTGTCTGAAAACATCTCCAGATTGTATAGATTCCACTCAGGCTGGCATGTCTGCAATTGCTGCTAATCATTGAGTTGGCCCAGTGAAAACTGAATGAAATCTTTGAATCAGTACTGTCAGATTTCTGCTAAATAGTTAGGGAACGATTACTGTATAATACACATAAATTTGTTTGCTGCTTATATTAATCATTTTCTAAAGAGAAAGTTTCCTTATTGATGATGAAATTATAGAGTATATGCTTGCAGTAGTGAAACCAGAAAAGCAGAACTTGAACAGCCCACTGCGTATATATATAAACTGTCCAGGTCAGTGATTAAACACACAGTTTAAGTGTTTCATTAAAATTATACAAATGTATAAACATAATTATGCAGTCACCTGGTACTTTGGCTGGATGTACCAGCTAGGTACATAAAGTGGTACCTTGAGTTAAAGGCATAATAAAGACATGTTAATAACTGAGTACACTACCTATACATTTCTCAAGAGCTGTGTAATTCTTGCTGTATATAAGAAAACCTTACACTGTTGCACATACTTCATTATATTCTACAACCATATGTGGTAACGATTCGTCTGAGTAAAAGCCTAGTGTGCTGGGATTTTTTCTTTGAGAAAGATAGTTACTGCTGTAATCTAGATGATTAAAAAAAAGCAGATGTGAAATTCTGTATTTTTTTCAAGCTTTAGCAATTTAAAGACCAAGTAAATTATCTTTGTATATATGCTTACAATGGAGGGCTGGATGGATTTCTTAAATTTTATCAAAATTGTTCTTTATAAAAAGTCAAGGTGTATTTAGCAGAATGTCAGTGGATCTGTAGCTGAAACAATGAGTGAAAAGGCTTGGAGTTGTTCCTGCCAGAGATTTTAAATCATAAGTGATGTTTCAGTTGAAAAAAATTTTGCATTTTAAAAATCTTAAACTCCAGAAGTTACACTTCCATTATTCATGTTTTTTGATTTCTAAAAAGCTAATTCATTTTTCTGCCTGTATACTCTTTCTTTAATGTCACATTTATTTATACATACACCCACACAGAGAGTAAAAAGCATTACAGACTGGGCTCATTTATGGAAGGAGCTCTGTGATTCAGTTGTCTGTGCCTATTCACTGAAGTGCTTGATGTGTTCTGTTTATAGAAAAAGCTACAATTGAATTTTTTCCTTGGCACTGCTTCCCCACAGAGTTACTTTAGCTTTTGCAGAATGTGTGTGTGTGTATGTATTATATACATGTGTGTATATATGCATGTGTGTATATATATATATATATATAAAGAATATCTATCTGCTTTAGGTACAGCTTTGAAGTATTCTCAGCAGTAACTTGATAAATAAATCAGCAGAAAATATTCATGTAAGCTGTTTAAATGAATATGGAATTGAATGGCAAGGGCAAACAGAAGAAATAGGTTGATTGCACAGTAAATTTAACAACCCAATTTCAGATTTCCTGAAGCTTGAATCCTGTGTGAAATCTGTAAGAATTGCCAAAAACAGTTATTTTGGTATTCCTGAGAGCTGTGACTCAGATTGGATAGGTGTTAAAGTTGAGTTATGTCAGGAAAGAAAAAATTTGCTTGTCATACTGCTTATAGGCCCTTTGCTTTCCTGTATTTCGAGATAAGAATTGCTTTTACATTACTCTGCCCTTTCAGTCTGTTCTTAAAATGCAGAACAAGTAACATAATGCAACAGACTACTGCTTTAGAGAGATGAAAAAGTAGTTACTCTATTATTTCTCATACATTATTACAACAACCTGATAATATTGGTGTGATCTGAGGAAGGTTTTATTTTCTAGCCAGGGGGTGTAGCTAAACTGGCCACTTTCTGGCCACTGGCCACTTTCTGGCCACTAGGTGTAACAAAATTGTTAGAAATCCTCCTTCATCAGGTGTCTCATTTCTCTTTCCATATGATAATTGGCAGATCTTTATATTAGAATAATTTAATATTCTTTAAACGTTCACATGCTGTAAGGCAGTGTAGGTCTGCTGTATTAAAACAAACAAAAAACTGAAACCAGCTGTGGCCTTGGAGAGCTCCATTTTCTTTAGTTTCTTGTTGTAAAAGCTGTCTTAGGACTTCTGACAGTCAGATTCTGCAGAGAGCACTGCTGAGGTGGGTGCAAAGGTACAATTTAATGGATGCTTCATAGTTTTGATTAATTTGCATCGCAGCCTCTTGAGGAAGAAAACAGGGGAGGCAATTTGTGGTGGTCATTATTTTAGGTGAGTCCCTAACTGCTAAAAGACCTGGGCTGTGGAGTATACCCTTGTGCCAGACTAGCTCTCATATTTGGCTTAATTTATTTTTTACTTCTGAAATAAACAAGTAAAATAAGCACGTATGCAAATAATTGTGATAGGTGGTTTGTTTTAAATAGATATATTTGTAAATTCTGGTTTCATTTAAGGGCTTACTAGTTCATTATCATGCCTAATTGTTCTGTGTTTTTGTAAATCCATAACCTGAATTCAGCTATCGTGTTTAAAAACGCTTGGTTTTGTTTTTTTCTCCTTTGTGTTTTTTTAATACAGTTCTGTAAAAGCCAGTTTCTGTGCTGCTGATATTCCTGCATTACTGTCTTTATTTTTATGCAGGAAACGCTTTCCTAAAGAATTTATGATCTGCTATTCTTGAGTTTGCTGTGTCAGACCACATTAAGATTTTAAAGCCTCCTAAAGGAAGAGTTTGTAAAGATATATTAGTTTAGAATCATGATTTTTAAAGTTGATAAAGCATGAGAAAATGAGTTAATAAATTCATTTTTATTGGGAAATGCCAAAGTCTCCAAGAATTGTTTCATTTGTTTTTCATACTTCGAAAGTTAAATGAAGTATATTTAAATCAAGTTCTTGTGGAAGTTTTGTGTTACCTGAGAAAGACCTGGCTTCCTTTTGAGGTAACAAGATAGATAACAATTTGTAAATGGAGAATTTGTGTAGGGAATAAAATGGATATGGATAAAGATGATTTTTTTGCAAACTGATCAAGGAAGCCAGGGGTATGTCTTGTCTCTGATGTGAGGAGCTGTTAGCTTAAGCAAGACTGTCTTGAGAAGGGTCTTACTGGACAGGGTGGATTTCAGGCGTAAATGAACATCCTTGGCTGCAGATGCCCGTGGTTCTGGAAGGAGCTGCTTCTAATAGTTAGTGTGATCTGAATCCTCTGCTTTGTTCTTTCCGAGCTACTTCTAGAGCTGAGGCACATTTGTATTTGTAGGAGGTACGTCCTTTCTCCTCTTCTTGGGCTGACTTTCTGACAACATCAATTTCAGCTTTTTTTACTGATTTCCCTTTTTTGTCTTGTTCAGGCCCTTGTGATGTGCCTGAAGCTTTTTCTAATTGGTGGAAATAAGTTGATGGAGTAGAAAGTACTGTGTCATTGTTAAGGAATTCAAAATATTATTAAAATAATGGGTGCCGTTATAAAGATGAACATTAATTCTGTGCATCCAATGCTTGTTTTTATATTGTGATAGCATCTGAGTACCTGTTGTGACTTCAATTAACTTTTAGATTAAAAAAGAAAATTTGAATTCTGATTGAAATTCAGTATGCAGTGTGATAAAAGTAATCCCATGGTACTAGGAAGTGAATTATCATATGTTCAATATGTAACATGCTTACAATACTGTCCTTTTTAGGGTTCTTAGTGTGAGACTGCTCCCTTGGGTATTTTTCTCTTGCTATGCAGCTCTCAGAATTCACTGTGTGCTTAAGTGCATTTCTGTTACCATATTCAGTTTTAAGCTTTTAAGTATTGTGTTCTTATTTTTCAGGTTATACCTTATCAATTCTCCTGTGGTAAGAGCAGAAAATTTGAGATTTAAGGAGGAAGGAGTAAGGGATATACTGAAGGATGTCTTCCTGCCCTGGTACAACGCATACCGCTTTCTTGTTCAGAATGTTCAGATCCTGGAACATAAGGTACAGATCTCTTGAGTCTGGAAATGCCAAGGGGAAGAATTTTTGTGCTTTGTCCACCGTTACAGAGAATTAGTATCAGAGAGAGATTTAGGTTGGCAGGGACCTCTGGGTGTCACCTGATCTTGACCTTCTTGTTCAAAGTAAGGCTGACTTCAAAGGTGGGTCAGGTTGCATATGCTTGCTGTAAATTTCTGTATTTGCTGTTGGTACCCTATTTTATTAAACTAATCACTTGTGCATCTTTCTCTTCTTGACCAAGCTTATTACATAGAAAGCAGGACTGAAATGTAGGGGACCGTCGAGGCATAAAAGCTAGCGTTTCTCAGAGGAGAAACTCATGCTCTATTTTAGATAAATGCTATATTTTAGGTAAATGTGATGCTATTGCATTCACACTCCTGAAATTGGAGAACAATATAGGGGCTTTCCAGTTCATGGGTTTTTCCGTAAATAGCTCTGCTAGTCATGTTTTTGGGAACGCCAGTAAAAAGCCCAAGTACCACAAGTGCTTGAGGGAATTCTTCTGAAAAGTCCATATCAAGCCTTGACGGTTTTCTAGGGACTGTCTTATCAGTGTTTCTTCTAATAGCTTGAAGGAACTAAGTGTCACTAATACTGCTTTAAGTGCTGATGCATTTTCTTTGCTGTTACCCCAAATCGTGTAGTCAGGTATGGCTACATGTGCGAAAGGAGTGCTGCAAGTTTCTCTGTGCTGAGAACATTGCCTAATAACACACAGATTTAAAACAGAACTGCAAACAAGTAATGAGTTAGCTCAAGAAACTGTCACAGCAGCCACTGCTGAAAATGCCTCTCTTCATGTACTGTAACTTTAATTATGAATCTGCATAAAAATATTTAACTTGGGAATACTTGACGCTGAATACATTAGCCACAGCAATAAGATTGTCTTCTGTAACGTGACAGTTAATTATTTTTAAAAATTAAATTTAAACGTTAGTTAGAAAAAAATGAAGAAATGGAAAGAAAGGTAAATCATTTGCAATAGTGCTTTAGACTTGCAGATTACAAGTCTGCTAAAAAAAATGCTATAAGAATGACACAAATTTCTATGCTTCCAGAATGAAAGCAAGATTAAAGTTCCTTGCAGTAATACTTCATTTAAATTGAAGATTTTGCATGTATGCTGTATAGGTTCTGTTGAAACCAATTATAATCTTTCAGTGAAGATTAATGATGGAAGGCTGCCACTTGCTAGTGCAGACTTCTATGGGAATGGAAGCTAAGCAAAAACAAGTTCAAACCTTGTATTACACGTGAAATTACAGTAGAAGTTTAATCACTTTGGAGAACTGCCATTTGAAGCAATAAAGGCTTTACTGAAGCTGACTTCAGTAAATAATACAGTAAATAGCTGACTTAAATGGTTTTATATTTTTAATAGCCCCTTTTGGGAAGAAAGTCTGGTAACTTCAGAGCCTAATATTTAATGAATGTCCTCTCAGGATCCCTAGAAGTCATTCCTCAGACAAACTTGTGTGTTGCCCAAAAATATATTTCAGTTTTTCCTCTTTAACCTGTGAGTTATCTCATGTGTGCTTTGCAGCTTTTTGCTGTGATCCTGTTAAATCTTGCAAGATCAGCCAAATGGAGGGTGGAAGACCCCAGTGGAAAATCCAGGTGCTTAAGCAGATAGTTTTGGTGATTCAGCAGATGTATTTTTCCTTTATAAATATTAAAACCATTACTGTGGACCATATTAGGCAAAACAGTGGGCTATTGGAAGTGCTACTGCTTAAATTAGATTTCGTGCTCAGGCTTTAAAACTTTTTCATCGTATTCTGCCTTCTGCAAGAGAAATTATAATTTCAGTCTTATAATTTTATGCTTACTGCAGTTACCCAGTAATTATAGTTGGTTTGATGCCTGCTGACCTCACACTGTGATTGCTACACTTTTGGGTGTGCAGATACTTTTTTTGTAATCCTAAAAAACATCAGCATCCATTTACACAGTATAAAGGATAGTTATTGGGTCAAATAATCTAAACAGATTTTTCATCTGGACTCAAAGGGAAGGCAAAGTCCAGAGACTTGTTAAAGCAGATGTTAAATACTGATTGTAAATTTAAAAAATTAAAAAAATAAATAAAAAATCCTCCCCCGCCCCATTTTCTGCTAGTTTTAAGAACATCCATGTGCAGATGAGTCAGACTGTAGGCACAGCACAGACGATTGTGTTTTCTTGTGATGTTGCTTACAATGCCCTACAGAATCAGTTAAAGTGTTATGAAATTTCTCAGATGGGTGCAAACATCACTATTCTGGCAAGTATCAGAATATGCTATTTACATTTAGATGCCTAGAAGTCTGCCTGTTTTTTCTTTGTTTTTCAGTGGGGGCTTTTGCTCTCGTATTTGTTTAACCTGGTGAAATTGCCACATGATCTTAAAACTCTATGCTTTAAATGCCATTTCCCTGAATACAACTCACCTTCTTAGTTGTTACGTTTCTTGTAAATGCTTTCGATCCTTCTGGGTGAAAGAGTTCTGTGAATTCAAAACTCTTACCCTGTATCTGGAAGTTATGATTTACACTGCAAGTGGGGAAGGGACTACTGCATACCAGTGTGTGCTGTACTACTTTCTGGCCCTTTATGCACATAACAGGCCTCCCTTGCAGTTGAAAGTGTTGTGTGGTGAAATCAGGAGCAGTGGAAGTCGGGTTTTTCTTTGGCTGTTTCTCTTGCATATGTTTCTGGAATTTGTGTTCTCTCTTAGGAACCCGGTGTAACACAGAGCAAAGGTGACAAAATACTTCTGGCTGAAAGGTGGCTCGATATAGAGATTGGAATATATACCCTTATGACTTGAAAATGTGTTTTGTGTTTTTCTGTTGATGATAGGAGGAGGGAAGAGAATTCCTTTACAATGAGAACACAGTTAAGGAGAGCAATAACATCATGGATAAATGGATTCTTTCTTTCACCCAATCACTCATACAGTTCTTCAAAGCTGAAATGGCAGGTATGCACATGTTGGGGGGGGGGGCATACGTCCTTTCAATTTTTGATTAGAGAAGTGACCATTTCATCCATAGACTTCCACAGTTCACTTGAGACTTACAGTTCAGATAAAAGGAAGGAAATCTTTAACCAGTTACAGTAATGCATAGAATAGTCTCTTTATGGGTGTGAATACAGATTTTGCTATAGTTGTTTGTGAGATGTTGAAAAGTGATGACACTTTTTTATCATAGCTAATCCTACCAGTTTGGTGATGTGACTTCCTGCTGTAGCATCTTCTGCAGCGCTTGGAGTAATTAATACTGTTATAGTGGCTGAAAGATGACAGTGAAAAGGATTCCAAATAGAATTTAGGGAAGCTATAAATAAATAAATTTTAAATACAATGGGCAGTGATCAAACCAGCTAAATAAAAAATTTTTGAGTGATACAGGGCATGGGGACAAGCTTTTCCTTACTTTATTCCATGGAGAGGGTTTCTTTGTAATCATACTGGGAATACGTACAAAGGACAGAATGCTGCTAATTTACTATGTAGCTTTATAAAGAAACTCTCACTGTTTTTCTCCATGTATATGTTAATCTTCATATTATATTAAGACAATTTAAATTGCAATGAGAAGATGCAGAAGCCCTTGAACTGGTTAGCACAATCCAGCAAGCCTACAAACTTGCAGATGAAGTCATGATGGGGATCTGAAGAGGTTTTAGTGCCTTTAAGGGCACTGGAAACCTCAATGCTGGAAAGAAGATGGCTTTTGCCATTGTAGTCCCTGTTTGTGAATAAATAAACAACCCCTCTATGCCAGTGATCTTAAGTTGCCATTGGAAGAATTTTTAGAAGCCTTTCACAGGTGTGCTTAGGCTTGGGGAAAAGAGGTATTAGTGGAATAACAGATAATGCCAAGCCGGAGTTCACAGGGATATAGGACAGTCCTTTTCTGCATCAGTCATCTCTTGTGCTTCAGCCCCCTGCCCTCAGACTGGCACGTTCATTCTCACCAAGACCAGTGAGATGTGTTTATTTTGCTACAGTAGGTAAAGTGTTATTTTGGTAATGAAGTTCAGGTGAGGTCATCTGAAACATCTCATTAAAGGAAGAAAGGAATCCTCAAGCTACCGAAGACAGAGTTATGATAAAAGCACTCTGTTGTCAAAAACGTGTCTTTTTCCCAGGAGTTTTGCCCTTGATGTTTGATGGTGTTTGTTGAATTTCATCTATTACTAGAGAAATACACAGGGTCTATCCGAGTTTACATGCTCCCCGTTAAGAGGAAAATATTTTGAGGGACTAAATGATCTTCAGAGGTCCCCTTCCAACCTCAACCATTCTGTGATTCTGTGAAAGTGAAAAATTGATTTGTAAATGCGTACATGGGATCTTGGGTTAGTATGGGGTTTGAACAGAAATAATGTTTGTGGGAAGATGATAGTGGGGCAGAACTTCAATTCTGCTCTGGGTTTCTAAGAGGAAGAGGAAGCTAACGAAAAGGGATGTGTCAGCTGCCATCTTTACAAAGCAAAGAAATCATTCAAAGAAACTTCCTGTTGTAAAATGGCAATGTAAAGAATTCCAAGATTGTAATATTGATATTAAATGCTATTGACTTTTGTGTTAGAAGAAGATATTATGATGCATTCATCAATGACATGATGACATCAGTGACAACGACATGATTGATATATCCCATTTGGAAATGAGTAATAAACATGGTTTTTCAATTTATTTTTCTGCATAAACTCTGAATTCAGTCAGATGGATATTAATGATGTGCAGTAAATAAGTGTACTGTGACATGATACTCTGTTGTACTAATATTTTAAAAAAATCTCGTTTTGATTTTTTAAGATTTGCTACTTCAAATGACTTGAATCAGGAAAAATGTTGTTTGCAGGAAGAGGCAAGGAAAGGTCATAATTGTGGCTGATAACCTCAAATCCTGAGTAAAGGCAATAAATACACTACACAAGCTTCATTTTAGAAGCTGATTTTGAAAATAATGAACATATGAGTGCAGAAGCTGTTGTAGACCTGACACGATGGCAGCAGAAGTCAATGATGGCATTTGCCAGCTAATGCTGTGCAGCTCTGTAACCCGCGAGATGTGTGTAGTAACTTGTCTGCCACATCTAAAATGCAGCAGAAGCAGTGTTGCTGAGGTGATATTTGGGTGCTATCATTGAAGGAAATGGCCCAGGTTGTACCATAACGTGCTGTTTGTGCACCACTCTGTATGACCATGTATACAAGTGTGCATGCTTGAGGCTCTAAATGGCAAGGAGACATCACAGGTGGGAAAACTTTGCAATTAAGCTTGGCTCCTGCTATTTATTAAAGTGTAATTTATAGTGGAGCTATATTTTACACCACTTTCCTGCCCCTAGAAAAATGTTTCCATGAAGTGGAACTTAATTAATTCTGCCCCGATTTCTACTAGTAGCCTGAATATCAGCATACCTCAGCACCCTCCAGCTTTGGTGTAGAGACCATAAACAGACTTCAGGAAAGTATATATAATAAAACCTCCATAGCTGCGGTTTGAGGAGAGCTTAAAAACTCCCCTAACATATGCACTTCAGGACAGTGAGCCAGTTGACATGATGCTGCTTTCTGGTGCCTGCTAGTTGTGGAAAGTTGTCGAAACTGACCTGTGTTTAGGCCACACGCCTCAACATGTGCTCGTGTGTGAGGAGCTTTTTGGCCATTGTGTATCATCCCTTTAAATGGGTGCTCAAAATGGAGGTGTGGAAACACTTCTCTTCAGGAGTGCTGGAAGTTAACGTGCACCGGTCAACTCCTCAGCAGCAGACAGGGTAGCTGGCTTAGCATCAGGGTGATGAAAACTAGCTTAGCCAAATTAAATACATGCCAATGAATAGTTGTGCTGTGTATTTTCTCCACCGAACCCCAGCTTTTATTATGGAAATCTCGGTGGTTTGGATGCTTGAGCTTTTACGTAGGGCGAGTGATAATATAATGGAAAGATGATATGGAAAGTAATAGAGCAAGCAGCCCTTCATGTTTTACGGGGGCAAAAATCCGTATTTCTGAACATTAAGCCTTATCATACTTTTTGCACTACTTAATCGTTTCCTCTGTCAGGCACTTGTACAAAACAGCCGATCTCCTGATGATTGAAATGGAAAGAAACGTGTGTGTGTCTGCAGATGTGTGCACACGCTTCCCTGCACCTGCATGCATCTTTCCTGAGTCCTGAAAAAGTGACATTTCACAACTTGGTTCATAGGATTACAGCTGTAGTGAGGGGAGAAATGCATGCTTCCAAGCTAACTTGAATGTTGTGTTAAATGTATACTATTCCTTAATGTTTTTTGTGTGTGTGTGCTTTATTTTGTTTATGAACCAGTCTTCTAACTAGATGATTCATAGCTATACAAGAGCTGGGTATTTCTCAGGAACACACATTCCCACGGAAATGTCTCCCCCCCACGGCATGAATCTTCTGAGGTTTTCCTTTTTAGGTTTAAATACAAGTACTCTGCCTTTAAAGCCATTTCTATTTTAGAAAATGCAATGAAAAGCATAATGAAGCTTTTAAAGTAGATACATTTTATTCAGCAGTTGCTTGATTAATGAAACTGATTCAAAATTGACATGAAGAAGTTCCTTGATTTAAAAAAAAAACCAGTTGTACACGAGTTTTACCTTAGGAAGCTAAGTCATATTTAAGCTTTCAGTTGTTCACGATATTTTTTTGAAAGTTTTCCCTGTTGCCTCATGATGTTCATGATGACCTTGTTTTTTCTTCTGGCAGTTCTCCATGCTTTTAAGTTATGCTGAACTTGGAAAATACAACTTCATACCTCGTCAGGCTTGCTGTTACTTTGCTTTCTGTCTGCTGAAAAAAAAGCAAATAATTCAGGGAAATTTAATTAAAATTGGTGTCTCATTTTAAATCTGACAAAAAAAAAATCTTGGCAGTAATTTATAATAAAATTCTATTGTGTGATTCTACAATAATTTCCGGTGAACTTCTCGTGACTTGGCTGTATTTATAGCATGTACAAATGTAGGATTTGCCAAATCCTTCACGATTAATAGTCTTTTATCCACTGCCCTCTCTACAAGTCAGATAAAAACATAAGGCTTCTGTCATGCATGTTTGCGTAGGATTAGAAGAGTAATTTGGCGGTAGATGTTTGTTTTGTAGCATGAAACTTGATGACGTGTATTTCCTTAATGCGGTTTTAACATTTAACATAACAGTATGTCTAATCAACTTTTTAACCTTGCTAATGTAAGTGCTTCTGCTTAAATTTTATGCTCAGCACCAGAGCTGCTACTGATAACGTTTCTTTAAGAAAGAAGATAGATGTAGAGGGCAAATATTACCTACAGTAAATATTTTCTTTCTAGCTTACAGGCTGTATACTGTAGTCCCTCGATTAGTGAAGTTTGTAGATATTCTGACCAACTGGTATGTTAGAATGAATCGCAGAAGACTAAAGGTATGTATCTACCTCTGTGGTCTTGTAACATAAACAAAATCCAAGTCTGCATTAACTTAATACATAGCAGCGTCATGGTATTAAGCAGAAATCTATATGCTGTCTTCCGAATATGATCAGTTTGTACCTGAGAGTGGAAGATGAGAAATTAAAATGTTCTTTTCCTCCTTGATTTATGAGGAAAGCCAATTAACCAACAGAATGCACTGTAACTCAGTTTCACTTGCTGGATGAGATTTTGAGCAAAATGAATATAGTTCGGAAAACCTATTTATTGCATTAACATAGGAAATCTTGGAAATTTACAGAAACGCATTTAGAATTTACTGAAATGAATTTAGTGATGCTAAAATGGTACTTGTTTGTTTCTCCCTCATTGTTTCTAATCTTAGTTAATGCTTTGAATAGGGTGAGAATGGGACCGAAGACTGCATTAGGGCCCTGGAAACCTTGTTCAGTGTTTTGTACTCCATGTGCAGACTTATGGTAAGGGAATTACATAACTAACTGACTTTTAACATAGTTGATCTAAAAGCATGCATCTTGGTTTCTAAGCTGACTGTAGAAACTGGGGGTACTGAGACTGAACATAGGAGGAGAAAAAGTATATTGCTACTGACTTAAGCAGCACAGTTCGTTCTCCACCTCTCCCTTTTGTTTGCTTATCTGCAAATATCAACTGGCTTAAAGAGACATTCAGACTTCCCTTCTGATACCCAAACACGAAGCTCAGAAAGCAGGTCAATAAGTAGTACCAATTTCATCATTTAGTTCAGGCAGCATTTTGATTAACTTCACAGTTCTGCACTGAAGACACTGTGTAAACATCATGTTTTTGCTGAACTGTCCTTATTCCATTCATAAGTATTACTGATTCATAGTGTACAAACAATAAAGAAAAGATGGTGAAAGAATGAATGCAACATTACAGGCACCATATACTCCATTCATCACTGAACTGATGTACCAGAACCTGAAGACGCTTATTGATCCAGCCTCAGTACAGGAAAAGAATACTGAAAGCATCCACTACCTCATGCTTCCCCAAGTGAGGTAAGAGACAGCTATTCTGTGGCAAAATGGTGGGTGTTTTTGTTTGTTTTTGTTTGTTTGTTTTTAATTTGCTTTTCACAGAGAAGTGCTTCTTCAGTTATGTGTGTTGAAAACTGCTTTGAGTAACAGGAAAAGGAGCTGCTTTAATAATAAGAATGACATAAAGTAACCAAGAAGAGTTTTAGGATGATGGTTAACACATTTTTTTCTGTAAGTGCAAAATGTTCAAGTTTTAATTAAACTGATTGCTAGCCTCTTCACTGTAGGAGAACATTTCACAAGCAATACACTTTGCACTCGGCTGTCAAAGCTGGGAATTTTCTCTCCATGTTTAGGCAGCAGACTTCTAGGTTAAAGGATTGTAATGATAGGAAGGAAAACAATTTGGAGGAAACACTGTGTTGGAAATGTGTATTCCTGCTTATGGTGGGTGAGGAATATCCTTTTCACTCTGCAAACCATACTGGCTAAAAGCTATAATGTTTACCTATAAAGAGCCCCAGAGGATTTCAAAACCTCCTTGCAGGCCCTACAGTCGCGAGAATGCGAGAATCCCCTCATCTCTTGGCAAATGCTGATGCCAAATCCCATGTGGATTAGAATTATTGTTTTGTGTGGACCACATATGGAGCCAGCAGAGTGAGTTCTTTTGGCTACAGATCAGGAATTTGGACCATTGTCCAGAGATTGCCACTTCCTTGTAAGAGGATGCGTAACACAAGAGGGCTTTCCAGATGGATCCTTTTTGTTTGAATGCAGATGGGTGAGGGTTTTTTTGGAAGTGCTAGAAAAAGGTTTAGCGATGGTTATATCAAATGTAAGTCCTGGATTATCAACTTGACCCAGCTAGAATTTGACAACTGAAGTTTCCTTGTTGTTTTTTTGTTTTTGTTTTGTTTTGTTTTGTTTTGTTTTTGGTCCTGCCAAGGGAGACAGTAATATTATAATAATCACTTACTCATTGTTGCCTTGGTGTTTTGTTAGTGGATTAAGTTAGTGCCTGCATTTCAGTCTGCTATTAGTCACTGAATATGAGAGAAGCACACTTCTCTATTTCCTGTTGTATTGCAGCTCGGTTTAAAAACCCCTAAGGACAAAGGAGCTGACCTTGGTATTTTACATACTAGTTTACGAATTCAAACCTTGTGGTAATGTTGTTTCTTTCATGGATACTATATCCTTTGAGGAAGGGGTTTGTTCTTTCTGCTTGCTTTAGTAGTGAGCTGTTGCAAAAGGGAGTTTCAGATTCACGTAATGATGGTGCTCATTTTCTGTTCTCTGGGGAAGTGCTGTAAAGAATAGGTAATCAAAGAATGTGAGACTTTTGAGTTATCACAAATGTTTTTATGTTCCTGGAGTATGGACTGGTGGATTTGATTTGTAGGAGCTCAGTTCAGGCATGCACTTAGCATGGCTGTTTAAAAGTGGCTTAGTCACTTCTTTTATTCCTGTTAGTGCTGACTGAATTCATGCTGCATTGTGCAAACATATGATGTATTTGAGTGGCTGCGCAGTTTCCCTTTTTCTTGTAGTTGTTTGGGTTTTTATCTGCTAGAAGTTTGTCTAATTTACTGGATCTCCTATGTATCAGTTGTTCTCTTTGTCAGATAAGAAGACGTTTTCAAAACTGAATTATTGTTGAGGTTTTAGAGTTTCACCTTGAGTTGCTAAGGATGTCATTGTGTTTTTTCTTGGAATACTTTTCTAATGACTGCATAAGGAAAATACTGTCAGCCAAGAAAGAGAGACATGAAAACTTTTTCGGTGCAGTCTTAGAAAATACTGCATTAATCTCTGACGATATGATGGCTGTACACAGAGAAAGCTGATGGACTTGGCCACTTTCACAGCTGAACTTGAATGAATACCTGAGGTATTGTTTGGTTGCTTAGTGTCTGAACAGATTGCTTGCATTAGATTTTGTGGATGTACATGCAATCCATGAAATCTATTCTCATTTTGTGGCTCCACAATGTTGTTAAGTAATGGCAAGCAATAGTGAAATATTTCTACATTCTACTATATGAACCTTTCTGGGTGCAAAAATCTTACATCATGCAATGTATGTATTTCCAAGATATTTTTTGAGGACCATCATGGATACTAGTTTTTGGAAGAACAGAAGCTTTAAAATATGAAGTAACGTTTTAATTGAAGCCCTGGTGTGGTACATGTGGACACTTGTTCTTGCTTTACCAGTTTTGTTTTTTTTTGGTTAGTTTTTATCAAATGCATGGTTTTAATCCCAATACTTTTACTACTTACATTACAACTAGCAACGTTGCTTTATTTAAAATTGTGTTTTGAACCAGTACCTCTGGTCTTGATATGACGTTTGTGCAGTTTTAAGAGCTGCTCAAGTTATGCAGCTTCTCAAGAAATCAAGAAAAGCACGTTCTCAGAACTTTTGGATGTTAGTACGTTTGAAACAAGAAATGAATGTCAGCTTAGTGAAGGAAAAAAAACAGGAGGGGGAGAGCTGCCTCAAAATGGAAGGGTGTTAAAACGATGAAGCCAGGAAAAATGATGAAGCCAGAAGAGATGACAGGGACTGCCTAAAACACCAAGCTATAGTATGTAGAATTCCTGAAAAGATGCATTGAGATCCAGCAAGTCGGTTTCATTATAGGTATTTCATTGTCATTGTAAGTATCCTATTTATAAAACCTTTTTGCATCATCTTGTGATATTAGGAATGCAAATTTTGCTTTTTACTGGATATTAATAAAACAGGTAGTATGACTCAATCCATCATCACCATCTTGTGAGAGCTGCTAATAAAAGGTTATTTTAAAATAGCTGTTTTTGTCTTACAGTAAGATTTTTCCATCGTCTTCTCCACGAAGAGAGAAGAAAAACGTTTGTTCATTTTTGAAATTGCCCCAAACAGGGCATAATTGAGTCTCTTCTAGGAAATTTCAGAGAAATGGGTCAAGTGTTTTAAATCTTCTTAAACCGATACAGAAATGATGAATCATTTTAATGTTTCCTTTTTTTTTAATCTAGGGAGGATCTGATCGACAAAAAAATTGAAAGTGCAGTTTCTTGTTTGCAGTCTGTTATTGAGCTTGGACGAGTAATCAGAGACAGAAAAACCATTCCAGTAAAGGTTAGAAGTCTTACTAACTCTTAATACCTTGTGAATATGCACTAGCTTTGTAACTTTGGGATAAGCCTGGGAAAATGGCATAATAAAGTTTGGAATAGCAATCAGAATTCAACAGTGAAATAGTTCAAATAACTACATAATTTCTGACATTCTTTATTTTTACTTGGAAGGACAAAAGTTTGTTTTCTTCTCCCTAGTATCCTCTGAAAGAAGTAGTTGTTATCCACCGGGATCCAGAGGCACTGGAAAACATCAGTTCTCTGGAGAAGTACATACTTGAGGTAAGAACATGAGCATGACACTTAAGTGGACTGTGTATGTTAGTCAGTTACCTCAAAAAAAAAAATCCTAATTGCCCCTGTTGTCTGCGGTAATAACTCACTAGGTAAAATTCATTT
This sequence comes from Anser brachyrhynchus, assembly GCF_964034855.1. Lineage (NCBI taxonomy): Eukaryota > Metazoa > Chordata > Aves > Anseriformes > Anatidae > Anser > Anser brachyrhynchus. Next base: position 17,989,665 of record NC_137705.1, read on the forward strand.
AAAAGAGTTGTAATGAAAGGAGATATGTATGGGAATTATGTGCAGAAATGAAGGTGAATGGGCGGTCCTTAAGCAGGTAGTCGTAGTACTAAGAAATACTTCCTCTCAAAATGACCACCACATAGTATTTCCAATGGCCTCTTTAAGGAAGTCCTATTTTTCCTCCTTCAGTAAAGAGAAAAACATTTTCTGATTACAAATAAGGTAAGATTCAACTACATGTTGTCAAAGGGATGAGTTAGAAATTTTGTGTTCGCTTTCAGTTAAAGGGCATTAAAAACAGTTTGATGAGAAGTGGAGGGTTTGACAGAGAGGAGTTCCATGTAAGAGAGAATAAGAGCCCAGTTAAGATGTTGCTTAACAAATAAAAGGTCAAATAAATAAGGTCTTAGTCCATACAATTTCATATACTTATCTGCTCCTGTATGCCAATGAAATACTCTTCTAATATGTGTCCATTAGAGAAATGCAGCCTCTGCCCTACTTCTAAATCTTTATTTGGATAAAAGCCTTGTCATTCAAAAGTAAAATAAACCAAACCTTCTTGTTTTTTGAGCTTAACTTCCTGAAGTTGGCTGGACTTTCTGCTTTTAGTCAGTCATGTAAAAATCCATAGTATTTTAAGAAGTAAAATGAAAAAGTTTTTTTTATAAATAAACTTCATTTATTTATATGTTAATGCTATAAATAAATCTTTTAAACTTCAATACTGCATTTCAGCAGTTGTTTTGAAGGCACAAAGCCTATTACATTTTGATTGCTTACCAGATTGTTTGTAGAATGTTTTTTTTAGCTTTATGTTCAATTAAATTTCATTACACATAGACTTTATATGCACTTTCTTTCACATCAGTGATGTACAAGAGTAATCAAACAGTAAGAGGGAATAGTGATAAGAAACAGCTTTTCAGCTGCGATGATGAATTTAGATTAACCATGGTGTTTTTAGTTATTAAAAAAAAAAAGAAAAAAAAAAGCTACTATGCCAAGTATACATTTAAATGTTCTTCTAGATGTTGGTGCCTTGAAAACAACTTGCAAACCCTCGGTTCTTAATAATTAAATTTATCGTGATCTTGCATTTGATATCATGAGCTATGCTATGTGCAGTTTTTCAGAGCTAGCAGCCTAAGGGCTTTCTAATTGCTTCACTGAGCAAGAATAGGTAAATATCTCCAGCGTAAGACTGGAGGCCTTCCAGAACCACTCTGGAAGGCAGTGAGGGAAGAAGAAAGACTTAAGCAATACTGTTCTAAATGAACAGTCTTAATTTCCTCTTTCTGTAGTAGCCTTTCATTGGGATAGATGATTGCTTGTCACCCAGATCTTTGACTGTGTTGCCTGGAGACATATGTCATGACTACTTTGTTGTAACTGGATATGTCGCTGGGAGGAAGGAATTGCATTTCAAATAGCAGCTCTTGGCTAATAAAGCAGAATTTTAATAGTGCTTACTGGGTGTCGATATTGGGCAGAACGCATGCAGAATCACAGAGAATCACAGAATCGTCTAGGTTGGAAGAGACCTCCAAGATCACCTAGTCCAACCTCTGACCTAACACTAACAAGTCCTCCACTAAACTGTATCACTAAGTTCAACATCTAAACGTCTCTTAAAGACCTCCAGGGATGGTGACTCAACCACTTCCCTGGGCAGCCCATTCCAATGCCTAACAACCCTTTCGGTAAAGAAGTTCTTCCTAATATCCAACCTAAACCTCCCCTGGCGCAACTGTAGCCCATTCCCCCTCGTCCTGTCACCAGGCACGTGGGAGAACAGACCAACCCCCACCTCGCTACAGCCTCCTTTAAGGTACCTGTAGAGAGCAATAAGGTCGCCCCTGAGCCCCCTCTTCTCCAGGCTGAACAACCCCAGCTCCCTCAGCCGCTCCTCGTAAGACTTGTTCTCCAGACCCCTCACCAGCTTCGTTGCCCTTCTCTGGACTTGCTCGAGCACCTCCATGTCCTTCTTGTAGCGAGGGGCCCAAAACTGAACACAGTACTCGAGGTGTGGCCTCACCAGAGCCGAGTGCAGGGGCACAATCACTTCCCTAGCCCTGCTGGCCACACTGCTTCTTATGCAGGCCAGGATGCTGTTGGCCTTCTTGGCCACCTGAGCACACTGCTGGCTCATATTCAGCCGACTATCAACCAATACTCCCAGGTCCCTCTCTGCCAGGCAGCTTTCCAGCCACTCATCTCCCAGCCTGTAGCTCTGCTTGGGGTTGTTGCGCCCCAGGTGCAGGACCCGGCACTTGGCCTTGTTGAACTTCATACAGTTGACCTCAGTCCATCGCTCCAGCCTATCCAGATCCTCCTGCAGAGCCTTCCTGCCCTCGAGCAGATCGACACACGCACCTAACTTGGTGTCGTCTGCAAACTTACTGAGGGTGCACTGGCACTAGAAAATAAACTGGGGGTTATTTCATGGCTAATTTCTGTACTGAAAATCTTTTTGGATTTTTCACTTCAATCATTTCCTTACATAGTCCCATTGTATTTGTTTGTCTCTTAATTCAATGAATGTACATAGAATGCATGCCAACTTTGGCCAGGGGCCCTGGAAACCAAACCACCTTGGTAGCTGTTCAGACGGTCTTCCCTATTTAACACCTCCTTTAACAGCCTTTTTTGAGGGAGGAATATTAGCGTAATTACAAATCCTCATTAAAGAGACCAAGTATAATGTAACACCAAAAGTAACCCCCCCCCCCACTACCACCTTTTATTGACACGTTTAACTATTACAAGAGATTTCACATAGAAGTCCTAATACAGTTTCTGAATACCTGTGAACTGCAAGCTTTATCCTTCTTACATCCTGTTTTCTCAAATCTTAATCGTTTAAAATAATCTCTACTTACGTGAGGAAAAAAGAAAAGAAAACAATTTTGAACAGTGGTGTAGTTGTACATCTGCACAGCTTATGAGACTTCTTTCTCTTTCCTCTCATGATAGCTTCATATATGGATAGGTGAGCCATGGGATGTATTTTTCATTATCCTCCTAAATTTGTCCTTCTCCTGAGTTTTAAGTGCTTGTGGCAGATATACTAAAAACAGATTACTGTTGCAACTGAATTCTTTGTTCTGTTTTATCTCCAGTATACTTCCCAGCTGCTGTCATGTTAGTGTGTGGCTCCTTTGAATGGGTGAATGGACAGTAACTGGGTAGGAAATACTAAAGTAACAAAGTAACCTTGAATGGGTGAATGGACAGTAACTGGGTGGGAAATGCGTTGCAGTTCAGATTGGTTCCTTTCCTTCATCTCCATCCACAATACTGAAGCTTTGAATTTGACTCCGCTGAGGAACTTACTGTCTTATTTCTGTCTTCAGGAAATTCCTTCCATGGTGTATCAACTTAAGGTCTCAGAACTGCTGGTAAAATAAAGGACTGGCAGATTTGGCAGTCTATCTTTGGTTTGTTTTTCTGTAATGGCTTATTGGTCTTTGACCTTCTTGTTAACTTTAATTTGTCTAAATCTGTCACTTTCCAGATCAATTGGAATATGATCGTGACAGAGTCGATTCCAGTGGCTGTACTAATGCATGCTGGTAGGATGTGAAGCATAAAGTTATGATGTTTAACACTTAATGATTTTTTTTCCTTCCATAAGGTTATGTAACATAAATAGGGAAACGTGTCTTGGAAGGTGTGAGTTACAAGTTCTTTTTTGAGTGTAATAAGTCTGGCAGTAGCGTATTATAAGGATTTCTTTCCTCATCCAGAAATGGTATGATCTCTATTGTATCCCTGTCCTTGGTAGGTTAAGGGTTCTTCCCTTTGATGGGGCTGTCTAGAGAGAGCTTTGTAACAGAAAATTGTCCCATGCTTACAATCTGATGCAACTTTTTTTGGTTCGAGTTGTCATTGTCAAGATGAAGTACTTTGTCCTGACAAGGAAAACAAAAATGTGCATCAACATGAGCAAGATCAAGTCATCATGCTTGTCTTGGTGACAGCAGCTGTGCCAGCTGATGACAGGGAATTCAATAGATGACTGAAGCAGGGGAGAGGACCTCTTAAACTCCCAATCATGTATCAGCCTAAGTATGCATCTACACCAGGCTTCCAAAAATTCTTCGGGGGTAACTTAAGAGCACTGGCTAAGGGAGTCATGGCTTGTCGCATGAGATATTTTTTAGATCAATGTTATATACTTGTTCATTTTTAATTACTGTGGGACTTAAATTCTTAAGAATTGTGCACTGAAGGAATTTTGATTAAAAACATAAATCTTAATTGATTTGCAAGTAGGATTGGTAAGGTTTTTCTGTCATGTTAGCTTATTGACTATTTCTCTTAGACTTGGCAACTGTGATGCCACTTCAAAATTACTATTATTCTTAACTATTTCAGTACCAATAACACAATTTTTGAAGTTTAGGTTAGTGTCTACCACATTTTCTTCATCAGAAAACTGGAATTAAGGGTTGTACAGAATCCAGTTTTAAAGGAGATGAAGTTTGCTTACTCAAATTACTTCAAAAAGGTAGGTGGAAAAATTTGCTGTCAACTTGTACAGCTGGTAAAAGGTGACAAAAGAACCTAACAACTTGATAAATTATTGCAGAATTGGATGAATATGCAAAAGTAGGTTTCACTTAATTTGCTATTTCAAACAAAGTTAACATATATGTTTTAGGGAGATGAGTTTCAACAAACGTAAATATCTTTATGGAAGTACAAATGCATAATAAAAAATAGCACAAAGTATTTTGTATCTTAAAATTCATCAGGCTGATGCAAAAGCGTGATATGTGTTTTTTTTGTACTGCATTGCAATCAATTTAGTTGTTTACCAGGACAGCTCACAGCTGTAGAGATCAATGAATATGGGCAAGTGGGTAGTATTACTTTGTTTGCAGTATTATTTGCAGTTTTTTTCATCAACCTTCTTCCATATTCAGAACTTCAGAACCTTTAGTTGCTGTCAGAGGTGTGTTTCTAGTGCCAGAGGTAATCTCTAAGAAAATTTGCACCATTTGATCTCATGCAGTTGCCGACTAAAGACATTGAAAAATACAGTTGTCAATTCTTTGAAAAATGCTGATCACTTTTTAAAAATAATAACTGTATTCTTTGATCTGTAGTCTTACTCTCATCATCAAAACATACAAAATAATTTAAATAAATGGAACTTAGTATTAGAACTGTCCAGAGTATGGAGTTGTCATGCAAAATGAACCAAGCTCACAAAATGAAATAACTGTTCGATGTGGTTGCATTTTATTCATTAGTAGCTGAAGCCTTTTACAACACTAGTTTCAGGGCTTTTCTTCTTAACTACTTCTAGTTAATGGTCTTTATCCGAGTAAATTTTATTCTGTGCACAATCAGTGTCTTGTTTGCATTGGACTTCTGTATACTCTTCAACCCTCACTTCTACATATGGCTATAATAACGTCGAGATAATTTGCTCCCCCTTCATCAAATTCAAGGTCTACCAGTGCTTCATAATGTTAATAGTGTCACAGCAATACAGTAGATTGAATCAGTGAATGGGCTGAGCTAACTGACATGTAAACTGTAACAGTGTGTGTGGTCCTTCAGTATTTGGTTTCTTACAGTGTTGCATAACTAATATTTATTTTCCATGTAAGTAAAAGGCCCAGCCCAGCCTGAAGCACAGCACTGGCATTTCTTCTCTGTTCTGAGAATTGGATGCAGTTGGTAGGTGGATTGCAGGTCAGTCTGATCATGTCTGGCACGTGAAATATTGGCACAAACTGAAGGCCCTTGTACAGCACTGAGAACGTGTGAATATGCAGCTCTTCCAACTGGGAGGAGGAAGAATCAGTTGCTTCAGTTTGCGTATATGAGTGTTAGCAGGTATAGATGATTTTGATTTATTGAGAAGGTAATAATAAGCACTATTTTAAATCAAAGCACTACAATGAGACAATTATAAAGAAATCCAAGATACAGATTTGCTTTTTTTTTTTTAAGAACTGTTTTAGTTTTGTAACAAATAATGTATACAGAAGAATGGTTTCCTAATCAAATTAGCATAGGATATTTGTCTTGATGGAGATGGCTTATGTGTAATTTATCTAATGAGGCCCAAAATCATATTTAAACTTGTGCAATTTTTTAGATTGCTACTCCCCGCCCCCCCAGTTGTCATTTACCAATTGTGGGCTCATTTCGATTAAAACTGAATTTCTGAAATACATAATTTTCATTAGATTTCCTAAAAGATGTATTAAATAAAATTAGATTCAGTTGTATTCGTGGCTCCTCATGCCAGTAGAACTTCCTGGGGAATTAGACTTCAAGCTCAGAGGTTGTATTTAAGAGTTACTTCTCAGTCTAAATGTCTGGCTATTTGCTAGTCCTTTCTGCTACTGTTTACTTCTGCTTCCTGCAAGACTTGGAGTAGCTTGCTTGCCAAATGCACTTGCTGATTCTGTGTCATGTCAATGTGAACTCTAACAACCTCCTGGTGGAGATTTAAACACAACTCCAAGTATTCAATGCTTCAAGTATTGGGCAATCTGACAAGCAAACTCTACAGAATTACAGTGTAATGTGCTTCAGATATGCACAGTTTTGTACCTGTAGAAGAGCTGCATGTTGGCAATTCAGACTTTCCAAGTTCTGTCCCTGGTATTTTACAGCAAGGATAGAGCGAGACCATGTGAAACAGGGAATTTTGTTGTCAAGTCCTGCCTTTGTTTGTTTCATTCTTAGCCTGTTTTTTTTCCCTGCCTTGTAAAGCTATCTTGAAGATCCAAAATAACATTGGGATACAGGGTTCTTTCATTTATAGGAGATATACCAAGGCATTAGTTCATGGTGTAATTAGTTATGTGTGTGAAGCATTTGTTTCTTGGATAGAATGAAGTGTAGAGTTCACTGTGTGTTTTTGAATTTGACATTGTATGATGATCTGGGTGTGCAATTATGTTTTTAATGGTGATTTTAATATGTTTATATGATGAGGAAAATATTTTTAATTAAGAACATAAGAAGTGACTTAGTGGCTTAGAATAACAGCTCCTCTAGCAGTGTACGGTGTGTCCTGCAATAGCAAGGGCTGTTTACAGAGCACAAGTGTCTGGTTACTTCTTTCAGTAGACTCATTCCAGAGTCGGCCATTTGCAGTTGTTGTATTAAAGATGTTTAAGGATAGATCTCTGCCTATTCCTTTTAATATCTTCTTGCCTGCCTGTTGTCGTGAGTGTAATTCCTTGTTGAATTTGCTGGTACACTCCTGATTTCCTCCTCCCATGGCATTAGGTTCCAAGGTTTAACTCCTTGCCATTGATGTGTTTTACACCCATCTGCAACTGTTTTCACTGCATGCTCCGTAACTCGAGGGATCAGTTGGAGATTTGGTATATCATTTTTACATTCCTTCTCTACCTCCTTCGTAACTTTCTAAACCTCAGTCTTATTCCCCTTGAACATCCTTCTCTCCAAAGAGCTCCAGACATTTTGGTCTCTCCTCATATAGAAGCAACGCTGTCCTCTTAATCAGTTTTTATTCCATAAAACTCTCTCTGTAGCACCACCATGTCACCATTCAAACATGGGGACAAAAACTGCACGTTACTCAAAATATGGGCCCACCCATGGTTCTTTGTAGTGGCAAAATGACGTCCTTGGATTCCTTCTGAAGATGACAGATGCTTATAAGCTTTTGTGGCTGCCCCTGCACACTGATCTTTGGTAGTCTTGTGCTGCAAAGCTTTGACTGTGGTTTGTCTGAGCAAGGTGTTTTTCTGTACAATAAGGACCTAGAATAAACAAAAGGAAAGAGACAAGATGGAGCAGTAACAGTTGTATGACTTAAAGCAAAGATTTTCATTATAGTTCTCTGGCTAACCGCATTTGAAAGGCGTATTTTAGTAAAATCTTTCTTGCTGAATTTTGCCAGACCGTTTTCTAGTGCCACTGCACACAGAAGTAATAGTTTTAACTTTCCAGGCAGTTGTAACAGTAAAATAAAAAAGCTTGTTGAAAATGGATCTGATTTGAGTTGAGAGCTGACTGGTGTCTGTTGGTATTGGTGAAATGTCTTCCTAAAGGCTGAAGATGAGAATAGGATCTTCTGTTGAAGAACAGTTTCAGCATTGGTTGTGTTTATTTGCTGTTGCTGTGTTGGCAAATTACTTGGTTCACAGAAGCAACCATTCATAAAATTTGCAGCTTGGGACTTACCACTTTCCTAGTTCTGTGGCCCCTGCTTTTCTAGACTTTCGAAGAGTTGTCAGAGATGGCTGTTCTTTAGCTTCCTTTTTCCTCTTGGTGTATTTATGCAGGAGCTTAACGTACGTCAAGTGACATTATCTACTAACAAAGATAAATACGGAGTCCGGCTGAGAGCGGAACCAGATCACATGGTGCTTGGGAAGCGCCTGAAAGGTGCATTTAAACTTGTCATGGCTGCAATCAAAGAGCTGAAGAGTGAGCAGCTGGAGGAGTTCCAGGAGACAGGTATATGGTGGTACAAACTGCTAAGCCATGACAAAATTGTCCAAAAAAAAAGAGATTTGGGATTTATCAGAAAAATCCAAGTAATTGCACTTGATTTATATATATTAATCAAACAGATGCAAAAGTATCCTTTTCTAGACTTATGGAAACTTAAAGCTCACCTCCCAGCTATCATCTGTATTACAGTTCATGTTAATGAGAAGAGGGTGTATGAGTTTTTTTATTTGTTTTTTAATCTATTTTTGTGACTGTAGAATTGAAGTGGTTGTGTATACTAATCTTACACTGTTCACTTGTTTAAGTTCTACTGTATGTCCAAAATGGAGTAAGGAATGAGTTTTTCTGTAAGACTGAGTCAAATTTGAACTGAGTATTTGTGTGACAGCTTTTATTCTGGAAGCATGGCTTCAATTGCAGATTTACAAGCGGGTGTGAATTTTCCAGCTATATCTGTTCAGTTAACTGCTTGAATGTGAATTTTTCGTTTAGTTGAATATGCAGGTTATTTTTAAGTTCTGTTCTGTTTCATTCAAAGGGTATACAGAAAGTCTGCGTGTGAGCTGAGTTCTGCCTGCAGAAGTGTTAGTATGAAAAATCTGAATGAGAATCTGAATGTTCAGTGTGTTCTACTAGCATTTAATTGTGGTTTAACTGTACGACAATTGTAATAAATTTCATTTATTTTAAGTCTGGAATTTGCTTTCAGCTTTTTATTTATTTATTTATTTTATTCTGATTGTAAGAGACACTCTTCATCTGCCTATTCTGCAGGCACCATTGTTGTAGAAGGACATGAACTTCATGAGGAAGATCTTCGTCTCATGTATACCTTTGATCAGGCTGCGGGAGGATCTGCCCAGTTTGAGGCACATTCTGATGCTCAGGTATTTTATTGTTTTTTTTCTTATTCTTTGCTTTAAGGGAAGCATTCCTCTAAAATTGAAACAGAATTGGTGAGGTGAGAAGCTGGGGTGTTTTTTTTATCAGTTAGGCTCCTGGTATGTGGTAGGTTATCTTCTCAGTTTTGGAGATGTTAAAGTACTCTCTTCAACCAGGTATTTTGTGAGGAGCACAGGAAGAATGTAACTGTGAGTTAATACTAGCTTGTTTCAAGTTTGTCACCTGTTCAACTCTTCTATGAATCCTTAGGTTTTAGTTCTGCTAGATGTTACCCCAGACCAGTCCATGGTGGATGAAGGAGTTGCCCGGGAAGTGATTAACCGCATTCAGAAGCTTCGCAAAAAGGTTAGGAAGCAATGGAATAAGACGATTTACTTTTAAGCTCTTCTTAGGCAATACGTAGCAGAAACCGAGGGCGTTAATTAAAATGTGAAGACCTGTATCATTTACCCCTGATCTCTTAACTTTGATCTGACATAAATTGCTTGAAATCATTTTTTTGTTTTGAATTTCCATATTTTAAGTAACTAGAGTTGAATCTTGAGCTTACTATAGAATCACAGAACCATTAAGGTTGGAAAAGACCTCCAAGATCATCCGGTCCAACCATCCCCCTACCACCACTATCACCCACTAAACCATGTCCCTAAGCACCAGGTCCATCCTTTTCCTTAAACACCCCCAGGGATGGTGACTCCACCACGTCCCTGGGCAACCCGTACCAATGCCTAAGGTTACTATATGTCATCAGTAGTGGATACACTTTTTTTTTTAGAGTCCCTGTAGTTTTTCTCCCTTTAGCCACGTAGCAGTGGTTCATTCCCAGTTAACCAGCTCTTGGGCCTGCCTTCCTCCTGCCAAGTGCTGTGATCTGTTCTGTCTCAGTCCTGGTGCGTTACATCCGCTGGACTGATGAGAGCCAAGACTTCTGAGCTTAGGACTGCTAAAAGAAACAGACTCGCCTCTTAGCAAATTGCAGGAGGCATTTCTGGCACCAATTGGCATAAATGATTCCACTCTTAATTGTTCTCATCATACGTATAAGTGATGCTGTCTGACCTTTATGTTAAAGCACTTTGAACCAATGTAACTTCTCTCTACGATAATAATCCAAAAAGAGGTGTGCTCAGTGCCTCCATTTTGTGCTCAGAAAGCTGGATCACCAGGGAGATGATTACAGGTCTAAAAAGTCTTTATGTGGAGAGGACATTAATATGTAACTCTTGACAAACCATTTTAAAAGTTTCTGAACTTGCAAGTTTTTTAAAATAAACCCTCATATTTGGAGTTTTCCTAATTAGCAAACTTGGTGGCAATGGGCTAGAGACTGTATTAATCTTCATTAAGAGCATGCATGAAAAATGACAAACGTATACTAAAATAGTCACCTTCCCCTTTCACGTTTCATTGTGTGTGTATGTGTATATATATATATATGTATCTTTGTAAAATTACGAAGAAATGTGGCCATGAAAAGTCTTAAGTTACTGGATGATTCATATTTATTTCTGTAATGACTTAAGTTTGTAACTTGTTTAAATGAATATCAAAATCCTTAGTCTCGCTTATTACTTAACGTGATGCTAATATGCATTTACTCTGTCATTCTTTGATTCCCACTCCTGTTATCAAAGTAAATGACTAATAAAATTCTAGATATACAATAATTATTGTTGGGATGGCATTAGGGTACAAGTTTTTTTTTTTCTTCCTTGAAACCATTTTCTTACTGAAACAGAATTTTGTTAGAATTCAGTATCAGTTTTCATTTCATTAAGGGGGAGAGTTAGTAAATGAATTTGTAAATGAGGTATTTTGAGGAAAGTGTGCTTTTTAGTCGGTCATTATCTTTAGAAGATAGTGCCACCATGTTTCAAGCCTCTTCCTTTCCCTTCTGACAAAATAGTTGCTTTATTCTAGTATTTTTGGGGAAACTTCAAACGAATGTCTGGTAAATACCTAATACGTTTTTTTCTTCAACAAGTATCCTTCTTTTAGGCTTGCGGTCAATTAACAGAGTATTTGGTGTGTCCTACAGCGAAATCTGGTTCCTACAGATGAGATTACAGTGTACTACAGATCATATCCAGAAGGTGACTACTTGGATACTGTTATTAAGGAACATACAGATTTCATTCTTGCAACAATAAAGGCTGCCCTAAAACCTTACCCGGTGCCTACCTCAAAAGAAGTTCTCATCCAGGAGACCACTCAAGTAAGGAGGAAAAAGCATTGACTGCATAGTTCATTTTCCTATAAGCTTTTAACCGAAACAATTGTTTTGATTGCAGATAATTTGTATGTCAGTATTTGTGGGATAAAGGGGATATTATTTCATGTTTATGAATTTCCATGTTTTTCTTTTTGGTTTAAAAAAGAAAATAGGTGGGCTCTGTTGCTTGTCTGTTATGTTTGGAAACGAAGCCACTTGGGTACTGAAGTAAATATGTTAATTGCAATTTGTGTAAGCTTAAAGTACTTTAGATAGTTATTTGTATTTGGATTAGTGCGTTGTTTAGAAAGCAAAAATATTGTTGTTCTGATTTCTTTAAGTTAATACGCTTTTGTATTTAGAAATTTTCTCCTTCGAAGCTAAATTTTGCATCTTGACTTAAGGCCAGCTTCAGTTATTAATGTTTGAGGATGCTTTGTTTTTTTGTCTTCCTGAAGTTCAACCTTTTGTAACAATGCAGTTTTGCAGATTGGCTTATTAGTTCATCACCAGATTTGAACTTTACTTTGTTTTCTTTGACTGTTTCTTCTGACATGTTTTAAGAATACTCTTTGGTTTTATGCAAACTCACTGTGTTCATTCATGCCTATCAGAATTATGGGTGAAACAGGTTCTTTAATCTAAATGTCATGCTAACCCAGGAAGACAAGAACTTATGATATATTAGTTCTTGCAATGTGGTTTACAAAATGGGTAGGGCTATGAGAATAGCTGAAAAGAAGGCACGTTTTGTCTGTCCTACTGGCAGCATGTGTAAGGGAAACATTTTATATTAATTAAATTTTTGAAATTTTGAAGTTGGATTTGAAACAAAGGCGTGTTTGGCCTTTTTCAAAATCAGTAGTTTCATCTAGAGACAAACACAGAGGAAGAAAAACATTGTAAAAGTAGAGAATATGGTGTCTGGAAAATTTTGCTATTTCTTCTAGGTACTTACCTGGTTGTGATGCTGTTGATGGACAGCTTAAATCAACACCAAATATAATTCAGAATGTAAAAGTAGCTGCAGAAATGTGTAGTGCTGGGAAACACTTGTCTGCTAGCCTACATCTGAAATTGTGTGGTTTGTTCGCTTTGTTGTTGGTCACTACATCTTTCTGTGAAGGCTTCCATGCCTGTGCAAGTATGTCCTCTCCACCCATCTCCCAATTATTTGTCTGCTTTTTAAAGCTTAATTTAACAGATTCTAGTGCAGAAGAACATTGTGGGTAGCCAAACAAGGAGTCTGTTAGTTTTAAATAATGCTCTTTATGTAACGATGAAATCTTGCCCTGACAGAAGGTGCTGGTTATTAGGGTTATAATTGATAGCTGTTGTCCGGATACCAGCAAAAACAGACATCCGTTTGGATTTTGGAATGATGAGCAGTATGTAAACCAGAGAGGTCTGTGGATCAGAATACACATTTGCACAAATACTGGATTGCTGACTGGGGAAAACCCACAGAATTTTACCTGAAGTAACACACTTCTGTGTGGCTGTTGCAATTGGTGAGTAGGTTTATGGACAGGTGACGGTCATCTTGCGATGGCCATAGAGCTGAGAGTTCCTGCCTGCTAGCTTAAAGTCTTGGGCTTGTTTTTTTGTTTTCTTGCTTTTCCCCCAAACAAGAACATGAGCTGTGACTCACTGCCAGTTCTGCATACCAAAGTTAAGCACTATATCTGACGTAAAGACGAACTTCGCAAGTAAATTCCCATTTGTTTTTAGTATAGGTTAAGGAGTCTCAATCACCACAACGTACCTCCCTGCAGAGTTCAGCTGTGGTCTTTGCCAGGTGGGGAGCTTTCTGCACCTTTAAATGGCTGTGTTTACAGACTTGATGGGCTTCTGACTTATTAGTCAGATTTTAGTATTTAAAAGAGTGGTTACAGACAGAAACAGATGACTGGGGTTTTAGTGCAGCTGTGAATTCTTCCTCGGAAGTCTCGCTTTCCGGGACTGTAGAGATTGATTGCTCAGGGCAGATGTTTCATGCTCTGTTCTGTGTTCTGCTGCGACTAGCTTGTCACAGCAACAGCAGTGAATAAAAATACCTGAAATGAAAAAGCTTTTTCTAAAGAAGTTCTTTCAGGGTAGAAGTTTGGCCCTTTGTGGAGAGTTAAAATAGCTGCAGCGATGTGCAGTGGATTTGCAGGTCAGTGCATCAGACCCGACCATGCTTGGTGGGTTTTCTTGGTCATACCTGCGCACGCGTTTTGTACTACCACTTTGAGGCATAAAGGCTTTGCATTGAAACTGAATTATGCGTTGACTGTCTTCTGTTGATGGGGGTGGATAAGCAGCACTGAAGTGGAAAATGTTTTACAAGGACCATTGTGGGCTTTCAGGTACAAAAGCAGGTGCAAGGTGAAAGACCCAAGTGTGTAATGCTGCAAGTGAGCTCCTAAGTTAGAGCAGTTCTGGCAGGGCCACTGCAGTAAACCTCTAGAAGTTATTAAAAAGACTAATGGAAATCCGTGTGATGCTGAATATGTATGAAGACTAGGACAAAAATGAAAAGCAGTCTATTTATTCTGGAAGCATTTTGGTTACATTAAAGGGTTAGTGTTTCTGTGAAAGTATCCTGGATCAATTTTATATAAAGACCATTAATTATGAATTCCTGTCCCATAGGCTTGCTCTGAGAGACAGCTAGAAACTTTAGCTGTTTTTTCAGAAAATATTGGGAGGGAAAAGCAGCTTCTTGTAAAATGATTTTTTAGTTGCTGGTAAAAGTAGGTAAGCACAAAACATAGATGTGCTGCTCCATCAGTCTTTCTCTAGGTTGCAGTAGGAGCTCAGCGCTGAGTGGCATTTCTATGTTTGCACTATATTTAAGAAAAAGGTTTTAGATAGCAACATACTACCAGTTGTTTATCTAAGTGATTTCTGAATGACACCTGTTTCATTATGTATTTAGACTTAGGCGATCACTTAGAGTGCTGTTCTCATGAAAATTGGGATAAGTTCAGGAGGAATATCAACCTGTACTTAGTTCAGGAAGAGAACTGGGCTTGAGAAAACATGGTCTTAACAAAGCTATGGTTTAAGGCCTGTAAAAAATACATTTGTTTCTGCAGTAGACTTAATATCAGGACAACTTGTAGCCCTGGCTGTTGTCTGTAGCCAGTGCAGGCAGATGAAGGTTTCAGCAGACAACTTGAGAGCAGCATCCTGTGTTCAGATACTCTGAATTACCTCTGGAAGAGCCTTCATCATTTAAATATATTCATTTTGGGGTTAGATTTTGAGAGACTACAGTCGCACTGAGGCAGTTTATTCTACGCTTTTTTTCACGTGTTAAATGCTGATTCATCTTTAATTTAAATTAAAGATAAATTCATATTTGGAGCACTGTTTCTGAAGGAAGAAGTGGCAAAATCTCCTGTTTTATTAAAATACGAGTGATGTTTAGTATAAAAAAGACAAAAATATTAATGAAGTTTGAAGAAAAAAATCAGTAAAACAATATGTAAGCAATATATGTATCTTTTTTTTTTTAGCTGAAGGGATCAGAGCTACAACTTACACTTGTCAGAGGTGGTGTGTGCCAGTGTGTTGGTCCAGCCTGTGCCTACGTCAACCTCAAAGTTTGTGCTAATGGGACCGAGCAAGGTAGGAATGTTATATATTAAAATGAGAACAAACTAAATGTACTCTGGAATTTTTTTCTTAAATTTGTTTACAATTTTTTGTCAGTGCAATTATGCTTTGTAACATGTTTGTATTAATGAAGATAACTAACCTGGTGAACATCTTGGCGTACAGTCTGCCACTTTTTAATCAATGTAATACTGGATTATAATTCAGCAACACTAACTTTGTTAATAAAAACAAATATAACTAAATCTGCAATACATTTGAGTCAGTTTTCCTGTTTTCTTCTCTTTTCCTCTTTCTACAAAAATTTCTGGAAGTACGTAGAGTTGTCAGTTTTAAATTAGCTTAGTAATTTGCTGGAAGTCATTAGAAAAACTCATTAGAAAATCATTGAAATTCATGTTTCTTCCAAACTGTATCTTAATTTCATAATTTCTGTTTTAGATGGTGTGTTGCTGCTGGAAAATCCAAAAGGAGATAATACCTTGAACTTCACTGGACTTGTAGATGCTATCTCCTGCATTTTTGGTCTTAAAAATTCAAAACTGACAGTTTTTAATGGAAAAACAGGTAAATGGAGTATGACAAGGAAAATCGAGTCTTCCTAGCAGCAGCTAGGAGTTATTTACTGTACAATTTACACACACATATATAAATATATATACACACACAAAATTGACAGGAAAATGTTCAAGGAAATATTCTGCTTTATAATACTTAACTTATGAGACTGTGTTTGTAGTCACATTAGAATGTTTCCAAAATCTGCTGCTAAAATGATGCTCATCTCTTCTGTTAACCTATTTCTTTAGCAGCTTTCATCAGGACAAAATCTGATTTATTTCAGAAAATGTCTCTATCGGGTCCAGGCTATGCTGTATGTTGATGGCAAGCTGTCATCAGCTTTTGCATGATTTCATTTTTTTCCCAATGCCTCAGTGGGCAGGGTGAGAACTTAAACTGAATGCAAAGTGTACCTATGTATAGAGAAAAAATCGTTCTATTTTTCACCCTAGAGAAAGCTGAGGATCTCTGCATTTTTTTCTTTTTACGAAAATCTATTGAATATTTTTGCAGCTTGAACTTTACCTCTGTTAAGGCATGAGAATATAAAGCATTTTCTATGGATTATATATAGAGTTGCAGGTTATATCGTAGTTCAGTTCATTACAAAGATAAAATAACTGAGACAGAGAAACATTATGAAAGATGTTGCAATTAGTGATTCTGAGATCCTACCAGCAAGCTGGCATTCTCTTCTCTGAGATGAAGATGCTGTTTTATTATTACATTATATGTAATATTCCAGTACGTCAGAAAAAGTGACATCTTAAAAATCAGCACACCGAGAACAAAATAATATTAACCAAATGTTTTAGTGAATGAATGCAGAATGCAGAGTACTTGAAGTGTCTGTGCTGTGATACAACTTCAGATAGGTTTCAACAGTAGCAGTAAACCCTTTTTATGTTCTTAGGGTTATTTACAGGCACATCTTGGAGTTCAAACGTCATTTGTTGGTTTCCACACCATTAACAACATAAAGTCTCAGATGAGTGACAAAGAAATGATAAAATAACACAAAAATTGAAGTTTGATGGCTGTAGAAACCTTTGCTAGTGTTTTCATGGAAGTACTAGTGAAGCAACATGTAAGAGGAGATGTTTTAATTGGCTTTTGCAAAAGGCTGTTTTGGGTTGCACGCAGGACTGCTGTGCATCACCAGTTTGTCTGCCAGTGATACCAGTAGGGGAATAGTCTTACCTGAGTCTATAATGTTCAACATGAACAGCTCTAGTTTTGTGACTTGTAATTTCCTCAATGTATGTTGGCAAGAATGTTTTGGGCCTTTTCATATCATAACTTTCTCTGATGTAATCCACGTAGCTTAATGTGGTAAAAGCTCTTTCCAAGTTGTGCTCACTTGACCTACATGGTTTCTCATATGAAATGATCATTCTTTGCTTTCAGTTATGGATGATATACAGGAAACTTTGGGTCCCTCAGAATCTTTACCAAGTTTATGTTTTAAAGGAGGAAATGGCATTCCTTTAAATCATTTTCCAAACAGCAGTGATACACTTCATAGCAGTACATGCCTACAGGGATGGATGTGTACTAGTATGGTTCATTAACCATCGTGGATATTAAGACATGACCTGCAAAGGCCAAGAAGAGTTGGGAAATTCTCACCTCATTGAGATGATAAGCTGTTTGGATCCTTATTTAGTTTACCCCTCCCTCAAATGCTTTTTTCTGCTGTAGTGGCGAAGGGTTCATTCCTTTCCTTTCCGTGTTGCTTTTTCTGTTTGGATTTGAACTTTCCAGCCGGGCATGCTGATTTTCATCTTTTACTCTTTGTAAGTGGTCAGGGCAAAGAGGGTGTTCTCCCTGCCGATTTGTTAATGACATGGAAATTCCCTTGGAAAGATCAGATTATCAAATTTACTTTGGCAGAAAATTTGAACAAGTATTGATGAGCAGAAGATGATGCTCCCAACGGAGCCAGGGCTGAATGCAAGCACTTAAAAAGAAAATAGCTCTTAGGGAAGTTAGAGAACAGAGCTGCAACTCTTGGTGTCTGGTTCAATTCAGATGCAATCCCTTGGCTTTATCCACCCAGCCTTTGCTTGGGTAACTTTAGGCGAGGCCTCGCCACAGGCCCAGGGGCTCCTTAGTTAAGGCACGGAGCTGGTATTGGCCACTCTCTGAGAGGAGTTGCAAAGGAAAGGTCGTGCACTCTGGACAAATTGTTGCTGAATTGGTCCCACATGTGTTAATAAAATTGTGACCCAGTAAAACCATATTTCTGGCTGCTTGTTTTCCTTCCTGTGGTTTCTAGGCCCCTCCACTTTACTTGCAGTAGTTTATTATCTTGTTTTCTAATTGTAATGAAGATTTACTTAAGGTTGCATAATGATATAAAATCAGGCTGTTCTTGTATTAAGGCAGGCTAAAATATGTCAAGGCCCTCTTTCTCAGTAGAACATTGAAATAATGAGATAAACATTTCCTCCCCAGCAGTGAATTGATGTATTTTGAGTAACTGCACAAACACCGAGCAAGGTTCTGGGATTTGTAATGGTCTTCAGAAACAAGAACAGAATTTGGCTCATTTTACTTTTTTTTCGGTTTAAGTCATTTAAAGGAAAGAGGGTGGGCTCAAATTAGATCATAAGAATAGTTGTCTGTGACTTTCTTTTTGTTCTAGATAGCTGAAAACTTTATACACTTCTTACTGTGAACACTTTCTGAGTTGCACTCAGCTTTCAAGGAAGTAGCCCATATTGAAAAAGACCTTTTAAGACAAATCTGTTTTTCTTAGACTATGTGAGTCCATAAATCGTTTAGGGTTTAAAAGAAGGCAGGGAGGGGAGAAGGGAGAGGGTGGAACTGAGATATAATTTCCCCAGAAAAACTTCTTAGTCCATGTCTTATTCTGTCTTTATGATTTTCAGATGGCTAACTATTTTTTGTTTCTTATCATTGTTTTTGAACATGAGTTCAATAAGATTTTATTATTATTATTTTGAATTTTTAAAAGGCCATGGAGGCCCTAAGGTACCTTAGCACTTAAGTCTCAGCTGCAGGGAGAACTGCCTTTAAAAGAAATTTTAATATTGATGAGCACATTTCAACATCTGCTTCCTTTCAAGAGTATCATAATATATGAGGAAATGATCCACTTGACTCATTTATTAGTTATTCGAGTCATATGAACTGAGTCTATTATATGATAGCACTGTCCATGGGATCTTCCTTGTGAAAATGGCAGTGGTCCTGTAATGCAAAATGCTCGACGTGTTAAATGCGCAAATCGCACTGACGGCTGTTTGTGCCCTGCTGACCTGCGTAGACCTGCACAGATCGTGGCCCCTGTGTAACGTCGGTGAGCTGTGAGTTACGGGGGGTCTTGCTCCGTAAAGCTCCCTGCTCACTGGTGTGGTCTCACAGCTATTGCCTAGTAATCGCAAGTGAATGGTAAGCAGTGCCATGCCGTGCCGCTTTAGAGTTATGCTAGGAAAAAACTCTGCTGACTCCTTTTCTTGTTACTTACCCTTCACGTGTTAGTTGCTTTTTCTTGCTTCCTTGTAAGTAAAACCCAAAGCAAAGCTCCTCCTGGGCCTGCTCCTTGACGACTGGTTAGTGTTAGGTCAGAGGTTGGACTAGGTGATCTTGGAGGTCTCTTCCAACCTAGATGATTCTGTGATTCTGCTCCTCAGACAAACCCGGAAAGTGTTCAGTTAGCTGGCAGATGACCACTATCTTACAATACATCCATTACTTCATTTGTAAAAATTCAATTTTAGATGCAGCAATGAAGTTTTTCCTTTTTCTTTAAAGCTTTATACATTTTTTTTTAGAAAAAGATGATTTTTAAAGGCTAGGGATTTTGTGCCGTTAAAACAGAACGCTGAGATTTCTTCATAATATATTTCATAATGTGTAGACACTGCAAAACCTGAGATTTCTTAAGTCAAAATTTTTTCTTAGATGCAGTCTGAGGGTAGAAATGGCAAATGTTCTTTTTTTCCTTCTCTACGGCAGTTTCATAAACCTTCCACATTGCATTGTGCTTTGTTCTCTGGCAGCTGGCATAATTTCTAGAGCATATAGCCTGTGATCATGCTTTACCTCTTTTTTTCACTTTTAAACTTATAAATTTCCTTTTTTTTTTAAAAAAAAAAAAAAAAGGCAATTTCTCCCTCTTTCAAATTCATTTAGAGGAACTGATGGAAAAAAGCTTTGTAAACCGTAGGCTCTGTGACATGCAAACAGTACTGGTAGGGAAAGAAAACCTGTTGGAAGGAGATGACATGTGCCTGCTCTGTATACACTGTGCAATTTTTGCAAGATAGTAAATTCGTTAATTCTTCCTAGATTTGGTCTTTGGAGTTCTTCTGTAGCTGCAATAAAGAGGGATGTTCTTTCTCTTCAATGTTGAGCCTGTCAGCAGGTTGGTGGTGGTGATGTTTTATCTCTCTGGTAGACAGGCAGCTAGCTGTTCGTGTAGGTAGTGCGGGATGAAGGCTCACATACCTGATTTGTTTCTCATCTGAGTGCTTCCAAGGTGCTGGTATTGCGTCTTAAATCCTTTTAAGAAAAAAATAAGATGCAAGTCCTGTTTTGTCTCTGATGTCCACCAATTTCTAAATATGCATGGCTGGAGTTATCTGCTGAATCATCAGCTGTTGTTGACATTAAATGCAAATATCAATGCAAAGGATGTTATTCGTGATCTAACCAGCTACTACTGGTTGTACACTTACTGTTATCTGAAGTTTAATGTGGGAAGTGTCCCAGCATTGCGTGGTAACACAAATCCAGCCCTGCTTCAGCTACTGAAGTACTACTACTCAGGGTAGACGCAAAGATCATAGGTCTTAATGTAATGAGAAAGAAATGGTTGGCTTAAGTGAGTAACTTCTTGCTTAAGTTATTTATAAGTAATTGTGTCATGTATTTGTGTGCATAAGAAGTGGGATGTAGGAACTGATTTCCATAGCAGATTAGGTACTCTGCATTATTAAGAAATACTTTTCTTTTTCCCCCTCTGCATAAATTCTACTTGTCAAACGGGAGAAATACTCTTTCTCAAGCAAGCAATTGCAAACACTTCCACAGAAGAATCAGTTAGAATGACTCTGTCAGCTAACTGAGCAGGAGCTGGGCCTTGGCTTCCCTGTAATGGCCTGCCTGGTCTCATTTTCTTTTTCAGAACTGATAAATAAAACTGACTTGCTTACTCTCAGTGGAAAGACTCTACATGTGACAACAGGGTCAGCACCTGCTGTGACCAACTCTCCTGATGCTCTTCTCTGCCAGTATATCAACTTGCAGTTAGTAAATGCAAAACCACAAGGTATGTTGGATACTTATTTCTCCTTGCTTACAGGCTGAGGTTTTTCTGATCTAAGTTTCAGATGCCGTCTCTTGATGATGAAGATATGTATGTCTGTTTTAATTTGTAGATGGTGATTTCATTTATTTTTCTTGTAGTGTGTACTTTCTAATAAACACAATGATTGTTTAGCTTTTCTTTACCTTTTCATAAAAGTGAAGAGCCAGTTTGAGATAACGAATGGCATTTAAACATGATCCCTTCAGCATTGTTTCCCTGCTCCTGACAGTCTGCTCACCTGTGCAGCTTATTTTAAAATGCTGAATCTAAAACTGACCAGAAGTGAATAGGAAGATGAAAGATAAGCCTGCTCTTTACCTAGGCATTGTAAACAGTCTGTAAAACATTTCTTAGTGCTATTTAAAAGCCAAAGGAATTGTATTATTAGTTTGGTCTGGAGTATAGATAAGTGCATGTAATTGTTTTCCAGCTGCTAATCTACTAGGCTGCTTCTGCTTTGAAACCTTTCATTGGAAAAGTTGTGTTCTTGGTAACTCGCTCTTCATCTCAGATCCTTTCTGGACTGCCTGTCCATGTGGATTCCTACAGACACTACTGGGAACCTACCTGGGGCAAAAAATGCGTTTTTAATTGGGGTTTTGATCATCAGAATCCGTTTTGGGAGTTTCCATAGTTGTTAGTGGTCTGTGTGTCCTTCTGAAATACTTTGTTTCCCAGTTTCCAGGTCCTCAGTTTGACAATGGTAAAGAATTCTACAAGGTTTTCTTTTGTTTGTCAAGCTGTTCATAATCACTTACACTTATGAGTTTATATTTTATAAACTTATTTAGTGATTATTTGTAGGTAAGCTGGTATGGCTAATTCCGAAGCACTATAAAGAAATGGTGATGAACTATAAGAACAAATCCTAAATTTCAATTTACCGAGATAAATGAAGTAATATCATTCCTCATCAATAGTTATGTAACTCTTTATCTTGTTTAGAATGTCAGAAAGGAACAATGGGAACTCTTCTAATGGAAAACCCTGTTGGTCAGAATGGATTAACGTACCAAGGTCTTCTATATGAAACAGCAAAAGTTTTTGGGCTCAGAAGCAGGAGGCTAAAATTGTTCCTGGATGAAGCACAAACTCAGGGTAAGCACAAACATTTCACTTGCTTGTTCAAGGATACTTGGAAGTTTTTTGTTGAGGAGCAGCCAGTATAACCCTGTAACTGAGGCCTAGTTTAATTACTAAATGCATTCTATTTACACATTGGCTTCTAATATTGCCAAGTAATTCAACAATCTATTTAAAAAAATTCTTTGAGCACGTAAATATATTAGCAAGGTCAAAGTTTTAATGTATTTCCCTTATGAAATGTCCAACACCAAGTTTTTTTTGCAAGTTTCTTCCTGTTGAAATAGAAAAGTCAGACAGAAATGGAGCTGGTGGTTACATGCTGCTGTGACTCAGAGTGAATCTCTTTCTAGAAGTGAGTCAAAAGTGTGGATATTTTAAGAACCTTTTCAAATTCTTCCTGTAATACTCAAGTTGCAGATTTTTTCTCCCTTCTGGAGAAAAGGGTCAGAGGAGTATATCGGGTCTTTTCAGAGTAGTTTGAGTAGGTCAGACTTGGTTGAGTATGGCAGCAACATTTCATTTGGAGTACTTGGGAAGTAGGAAGCTTTCATGACAATCGCATACCTCAAGTGCTAAAGAATCTTTGAAAAACACAGTCAGAGGGGGAGGCTTAGAAATTTCTAATTCATGACCTGTAGTGCTAAAAAGGTGGACATGAGAAGGATATGGAACTATATTTGACAGGAAGAATGGATTGGAAACTACATAGTAAAAGCAAATAAACAGAACCAGGTATTTCTCGTATACTCAGGAAAATGCAACTTTGAATGAAATCATGTAAAGGATTCTGTCTCCCTTTTATCTTACTGGCATGATTTACAAGCTGCTTGGGAGGGTGTGGTGGTTTTATTCAGCAGGGCAGCTGATCTCCACCGCAACTGCTCTCTCACTCTCCCTCCTCAAAGGGAAAGGGGGAGAACATATGATGAAAAGTCCTCAAGGGTTGAGATAAGGACAGGGAGATCACTCAATTACCATGGGCAAAACAGATCCAGCATAGGGAGATTAATGTAATTTATTACCTATTACTAACAAGGTAGAGCAGTGAGAAACTCAAACTAAAAACACCTTCCTCCCTTCCACCCGCTTCTACGTCCTCCCCCTGAGCGGCACAGGGGGGCAGGAATGGGGGTGGCAGTCAGTCCCTGACACTGTGTCTGCGCTATTTCACGGTCCCTCTCTGCCCCTGCTCCATGGGGTCCCTCCCACGGGATGCCGTCCTTCCCAAACTGAGCCTGCGGGGGCTGCCCACAGGCAGCAGCTCTTCAAGAACTGCTCCCACACAGCTCCGTACCACGGGGTCCATCCATCAGGAGCAAACTGCTCCAGCACGGGGCCCCCACGGGCGGCAGCTCCCCCCAGACCCCCTGCTCCTGCGGGGGCTCCTCTCCACGGGCTGCAGCTCCGGCCCGGGGCCTGCTCCTGCGGGGGCTCTCCATGGGCCGCAGCCTCCTCCAGGCCACATCCACCTGCTCCACCGGGGGCTCCTCCACGGGCTGCAGCGTGGAGATCTGCTCCGTGTGGGACCCATGGGCTGCAGGGGGACAGCCTGCTCCGCCAGGGGCCTCTCCACAGGCCGCAGGGGAACTTCTGCTGTGAGCCTGGAGCACCTCCTGCCCTCCTGCTGAACTCATGTTGGGGGCTGAAGGGCTGCTTCTCACTCCTCGCTCTCCCAGCTGCTGTTCCGCAGCAGGTTTTTTTTCCTTGTCTTAAATCTGCTCTCACAGAGGCACAAATGACCTTGCTTACTGGCTCGGCTCTGGCCAGTGGCAGGTCCCTTTGGAGCCAGCTGAAACTGGCCCTTGTCTGACATGGGGCAGCTGCTGGATTCTTCTCACAGAGGCCATCCCTGCAGCCCCCTGCTACCAAAACCTTGCCACGGAAACCCAGTACAGAGGGATAGATCACACACAACCTAATGACATCAGGTTACCTGCCCAGAAGTTAACCATCCTGTTTAAACTAGTTTCCAAATCTTTCGAATGGGTTGAGCTTCCTCCTGAGGTACCTGTCAGCTGCTGTAGGAGTGCAGCCCTCCAGTGTAGCTGCCTTAAAACTAGGGTTAATCCTAAAATGGGTTGCAGAGATTAAAATTAGCATAAGTAGGGTGTGTTTTGTTGTTTTTATTGGAGGGTTGTTTTATTTTTTATTTCATGTGACCTGAACTCCGCTTATTCAAAAGCCATTTTGTAAGTAAAGTGAATCTCAAATGCTGATGAAACTTTCTAGTGATAGTTTGAACTAACGCTCAGAAGAACATGCTGAATGAGGTTAACGAACAGAAGTGTAGAGCAGTGTTTAGAAACAGCACAAGGTATAAGAACTAAGTATATCAACCACACTTTGGTTGCATAAACAAAAAAGGTATTTATTTGTACAACTTTGCTGACTAGGAATGTAGCCATTCAGGAGTTACTGATGTTATACTTCTTGATTTTTAGTTTCTATCACTGTTAGAGGGCAAACAGGTTCACGGCGGCATATGATTTAGTTAAGCTGCTGAAATAAGTATTGTATAAAAGTTTCTAGCTTTTAAAGTGTGCAGTAACTGACAAAACAGAACAATATATAGCCATTAAGTATCAGTTGAAGTAAGGATTTTTAAAATGCCTTTACCTAAAAGGGAAATCAACAGAATCACTGTAGCATATTTGTAGTATGAATTCTCCAGAACTATTTAAGCTTTAAATAGTGTATAAACTGATAATTCATGATGATGTGAAAGATTGTTTTTCTTAAGTCTTCAAAGGCCAAAATACCTCGTTTGGTCATTTTGAGGCTCAGAAGATAGAGAAAATGACCTCGTTTGGTCATTTTGAGGCTCAGAAGATAGAGGACTTGGTCCTGGAGATTTATTTTTGTAGCTAACACATGCTTATGCAATAAAGTTATGTTTCCATTATCTTAGGTTTAACTCACCATGAAGATTTTTTCATAGCTTTCTTTATGGTGTAAATACTGAAGTGGCCATACTTTATCTTCACATCTTTTTAACTGATAAATGCTGCATACAGAACAAATCATATTTTGATGCCCCTGGAAGATATTAGTTCAATTAAAGATTGTGTGTATAGTTGCTATTTTGTAATCCCTTGTTTAGCATTTTATCAATATATTCCAAGGTCTTAGCTTCAAAACTAAAATTTGAGTCTTTTTTTGATGGTTTACTCTGAAAATAAAAGCTGGTAATAATAATAATAATAGTTTCTATTAACCATTTGAAACATTCAATGATAATGAGCAGTGAATAGAAAGGCTGAAGTCTTCTTAAAAGGGAAAAAATAATAACCACATGACAGAAAATGAGTTACCGGTTTTTAAAATACTACCTTTATAAATTTTGTCAGGCACAGGAAGTTGGGCATCTGGTCTCTATTGCCCGAAAGCTTGCCAACTTTCCAGAAACAAATCTGTTCCATCTTCCTTTTGGAAGACTGGAAAAACATTATTTAAATTAGAAATCCGAATAGTTTAGTTGGAAGGGACCTACACGGATCAAGTGCAACCAAATGTCAAAGTGGTGAGCATTGCTTATTCCTAAGACTGAAACATGAGTCACAGGTAACTGGTTAGGAGATATTTGGGGTCCGGGCAATACTTCTGGCATGCTAACTGCAGAGCCTTCCTTCAGAGGGACTAGCACAGAAGAGCGTGTTGTTAAGTTTTGTTGTTGAGTCAAGTTTCCAATTTCTAATAGTAATTTTTCTCTTAAATACTGCTGAAAGAAGTAGTTTCATGTAATGTCTCAGTGTTCAGGGACTGGAGATTTTGGGAGATTTGTTGTTTTTCATTTTTTTTACCATGCGAGTTGGCAATCATGGAGTAAAATAAATGAATAAATGAACAAAAAAAAAAACACACATAACTTTGAGACCAAGTTCATAGTTTGGCTGCTTCTGCAGACCAGAGTAACTTCTTTACAGACTGCTGTAATATTTTCATGCAAAGGAGAGGAAGGTTAATGAGGGAATAAAGCCCTAATTGCTGAATTGGATTATACCTCTTAGCTCTGTGGATGGGTATTCAGCTGCTTGAAGCAGAGCACTGCACTGGAGGAGAACTCCTTAAAAATGGAACCATCAGAATCCATATGGACTTTTCAATTATTTAATTGATGGCATTTGAAGTTTGATGCAGACTATATCTGCTCAGTCTAAATATGAAACAACTTTCAAGGAAATATGGGGGCCTTAATGTTAGAAGGAAAGTACGTGTTGGTACATGGAAACAAAACTTGTTGCTGCCTTTTCTAGAAACAGTTTCCACTTGGACATCATGTTACTGCAAATTAAACTGCTTTTACCTTATCTCTATGGCTGTGCTTCACAGACTTGCCTCCCCCCACCACATGCGCTGTGCCTTGGTCTTTGTCAGCTGGACGCGAGCCCAAGTTAGAGCAGGATGAATATCAGACATCAGCACGGTGATACAGTGCAGTACACTAGAAAATTGTTTCCACAGAAAAAATACCCAAATATCTGAATGTTATTAATCTGTCACTTGTACTAACACCAGTGCCAGAATTTAAAATTATCTTTTATTTGCTTACGTTGTCTGTAGGGATTCTAGTGTGCAGTTACACAGTAACCCCCAAATTTCTTTTGCTTTGGTTTCAGTGTATGTATTTGTAGTTACCGCTTTGAAGTTTCTTACCACTTTGAAGTTTCTTAGTAAAGAGACCTCTGGTATATTTATTATTCAGATTGTTTTGAATACTGGGAGGTACAGCTCTGGAACAAAAGTATTCTGCTCTGTTATTGGTGTAGTTTGCTACAGCTGGTGGGTGTTGGGAAATACTGAGCTAGCAAGCATCTTGCTTCTTGGAAAAAATGCTTTCTGTACAGTGGTAAGAATAGTAAAAGAGGTTTCCAGTTCTCCCCTTCTTTGTAATTGTAAGGCATTGTTTCTTTAGCTGTCAGGCAGGATTACTGGGTGCATGTTTTGTAAGTAATTATAAACTCTGGATCAGCCTGTTAGAAATACGCTATATCCATAAAAGGGTTGTTGGTGATTCTTTATCCTACTATTGTTCCAAGGTATATGCAGACAGATATGAAAAGACTTAAATCGATCTGGTACAGTATGAATTTCTTTAGGCATATTTTACAAGATAGCATCTGCTAAAAACTAATGTTGCTACTACAATCCTTGCTTTACGTATACAACTCAAGTTGTATGCATCGTCTTGTACTCCTTCACAAGCATGTTGTTCCATCTCCTGTAAGTGATGGGATACGAGAGGAGGTAGATCTCTGCTCTGTCCTATATGGCTATTCTTACATAATGTTTATAAGGGACTATGGTTTTCAGTGCATTGTGCTGTGTTGTTGACTACACATTATTGCATTATAAAGCAATTTTCTGACTAGATGCTGTTCTCTGTGGATATGAAGCTGGGAGCTGTGGGCTGACATATGCTTTCAAAAAAAAAAATTCTACTTTGTAACCTAGAACAGTGCCTTGAACTCTTGCACTGGTGATCCTGACATGTGGCTTGTGGCAGTTCTTTAATGCACTGTGTTTTAACAGAAAGGAATTTGAGCTGAGCAGTTTCTGTCCAAGTCCCATTTCAATTGAATGAATAGAACTGTCTGAGTAAAGAAAAAATGCATTAAAATGCATTGATAGTTTCACTTCTTGAAAAGAACACTAACTGTCTTCCCCCCCTTTTTTTTTGGTTCAGAGATCACAAAGGACGTCTCCATGAAGAACCTGAACATGAAGACTGTATATGTTCGTGTTATACCCACCACAGCTGAATGTTGAGGATTCCACTTCTATGAATAAGACCATGCAGACTTTTTTCCACAAAAATGAATTTTAATTGGATTAGTATGCTTTTAGATTAACATCCAAGTTGTGTATGGTACTTTTAACATCTCAGATTGCACACAGGATGTTTTCTACCAGTGCATGTCTAATATGCTGCTCTTTGGTTTCAAATACAATGTATTTTCATTATGTTACCTTACAATATTGTAAAAGCTGTTCAAAAAAAATGTCCAAACTCCTTAACCCTAGATATCTATGCAGTAATTTGCCTGAAAGAAATGGGACTAGTACCTCAGTGATGCTGTTCTCTGCCTGTCCTTTATGCAGGGGGCATCTTTGATTTTTCTAAACCATGGGTTACCTACAAGGCTCTACGATATGTACACCGTGTTACAATAGCTTTGAAACTTACTTAACTTGAATGGTTACCCAAATGTGTTCATTCATACTAGCTGGATTTTCATGAAGTGTGTGGTTGTTGATTTAAAATGCTCCTTACGTTCAATTGTTGGAAAAATAAATTTGCTTCATCTCCCAACTCACCTCCCTGAGTTCAGAGTACTTCAGTTCCCTACAATTCCCTACTTCCCACAGCACAGCATTCCATATGGATCAGGTGAAACCTCAAGAAACTTGAAACCTGAAAATGTCCATACTGAATGCTAATGACTGGGTTGTGATACTCTTGGGTTATGGGGGTTTTATTTATTTTGGGGTGGTGGTGGTGTGTGCATTTGCTTCAGTTTCAGATTTAAAAGCAGGTTTTAGAAGAAATTTGTGTTGGGTTTTCAGTTTTTATAAAGCTCAATCCTATTTTGCCAGATGTTTTAGTGTTAACCTCTATGTCTATCAGCGAGTGAAACAACAGGCAACCCTTTTATGGTTGAGGATGCTTTTGGCTAGTTTTAGATGACTGAAGTCATGTTTAAGTTGCACCGCATTTCAGTAGTTTTGTTAATCAGTGTTGAAACTTGCTACTGTACAGAACACAGAATTTGTGAGAAGGTTTACTTGCATACAGCTGCATTCACTGCTGTGCCTTTATTAGCTTCCTCAGAACAAGATTACATAAACTGTGAACAAGTGTATTGACAGAGAAAAACATTTTATAAGAATAACCAAGTCTTGCTTAGCATGTTTTTCCATTGCTGTTTTTCGTCTTTACGCTAACTATGAATATAAACCAAAGCTTTTTTTTTATCACATTATATTAGTAGGAATAACTATAAATAAATGTTCTGTACAACTACTGTGCTTTACTGGACCATACCAAAATCTGTAAGTACTCATTTGAAGTAAATCAAGTCTCTGGCATTCAGTATACATAAAATTACTTCTATCAGTATTAAAAATGTCAGTGCCTGAACCTACTGAATCACTGGCCCATTCAGTTTAATGAATATTGGACATTGCATTCTACCTTTCCCTTTAAGACAGCTTGTTTATCTTTTTATTGACTTAGTGACATGAAAATCAAATAGGACTCTGATTTGTATTGACTTTTTTTCACATTAAAAAAAGTCCAGTTTGTCTTCTGTGAAAGTAAGATTGCTGATAGTAAGCTGAATGACTTTGCTTTACTGCTCATGGAGAATAAATGAAGGTGGCAAGTGACAACAGCCTATAACCTCATCCTTAATGAGATCATTTAAGGTGACATCATTACTCACCTTGTTAAAGAATATATTTGGGACTTATTGTTTTTGTAACTTTTTTCTTAAGGATGCTGGCTGCCCAATTTCTGTATAACGACTAGACTGGATTATATGTATGCTTTCCAGTGAATGAAAAGCCTGGCTAAGATTTATGAATTCACCCTGAATTGCAAATAGGTAATATCCTCAACAGAACCCTTTTTCTTCCTCAAATATATTTATAGCTGCTTAATGTCAAAAATAATTTACCCTGAAGAGAAGCAATGCTTTCTGTTGATCGTGTGTCGATCTGCTCGAGGGTAGGAAGGCTCTGCAGGAGGATCTGGATAGGCTGGACTGATACTGGCTGAGGCCAACTGTATGAAGATCAACAAGGCCAAGCCCCAGGTCCTGCACCTGGGGCGCAACAACCCCAAGCAGAGCTACAGGCTGGGAGATGAGTGGTAGGAAAGCTGCCTGGCAGAGAAGGACCTGGGAGTATTGGTTGATAGTCGGCTGAATATGAGCCAGCAGTGTGCTCAGGTGGCCAAGAAGGCCAACAGCATCCTGGCTTGTAGAAGAAGCAGTGTGGCCAGCAGGGCTAGGGAAGTGATTGTGCCCCTGTACTCGGCTCTGGTGAGGCCGCACCTCGAGTACTGTGTTCAGTTTTGGGCCCCTCGCTACAAGAAGGACATTGAGGTGCTCGAGAGAGTCCAGAGAAGGGCGGCGAAGCTGGTGAGGGGTCTGGAGAACAAGTCTTACGAGGAGCGGCTGAGGGAGCTGGGGTTGTTCAGCCTGGAGAAGAGGGGGCTCAGGGGCGACCTTATTGCTCTCTATAGGTACCTTAAAGGAGGCTGTAGCAAGGTGGGGGTTGGTCTGTTCTCCTACGTGCCTGGTGACAGGACGAGGGGGAATGGGCTACAGTTGCGCCAGGGGAGGTTTAGGTTGGATATTAGGAAGAACTTCTTTACCGAAAGGGTTGTTAGGCATTGGAATGGGCTGCCCAGGGAAGTGGTTGAGTCACCATCCCTGGAGGTCTTTAAGAGACGTTTAGATGTTGAACTTAGTGGTATGGTTTAGTGGAGGACTTGTTAGTGTTAGGTCAGAGGTTGGACTAGGTGATCTTGGAGGTCTCTTCCAACCTAGACGATTCTGTGGTTCTCTGACCTTAGTCCAATAATCTTATACTTCACCTGAGGTATAGCTGAACTGGTTTTCCTGGGTTTTCTGTATGTAATTGACTGCTTTATGCTGAAACTGAAAACTGGCCTTTCCCTTGACTTCATGTGTGAGCTTTCTCTATGAAGATGTTCTGCAGCATAGCACTGCTTGTTAAAATACCGCGGCATGCTGATGAAACTTGCTGTCAGAAGTAAAGGATTTAAATTATTTATTCACAGGAAAGGGATGAAGGAAAAATTGCTGATAATTCTGTATGTGTCCCTTAGTTCAAAATCTATGCAAAGGGCATACATTTGAAATAATCATCACAGCAATGTCTTGAGACTGAGTCAGCAAAGGCAGCGCTGTGCTTCTGTAGATCTGAAGTTAGCCTAGTTGGTACATGCACGAGGCTGCATGGAGCTTGGTGTATCAGCATGATAGGCTTTAAGGAAAGCTTCTTACACGCTACCTGCTTCTCAGAGCATGGTTACAGAATAATACAGTTTATACCATGCTCTGACGAGCAACCTTAAAAAGCAGAGCGAGGCACAAGCCATAGTTTCAAGAAAAGGGGATGACAGACTACAAATTAACGTGAAGCATAGTGTTTTCTCATCCTGTTCCACCGTAACTGCAGGTGCAAACAGAAATCTGGAAGAATGTTTTCCCGTTTCTCGTGTTCTCACCAAAACCTGAGACAAAATATGACCAAAAAGATAATGGAACAAGAACTGCTTTTACAGAGTTTGTGGTATATAGGCACAGACAGTACCTGTAATGTAACACTTCTGTTTAGACACTGCCTTAACAGAGGGATGCTGCATATCTGGCACCTCACGTTTGAATAGTTACAGACATCTCTAAATTTGTCTTAATGTTATCTAGCTGTGTTTCTTTCATCTTAGTAAAATGCAGGTATATATTCTTTGTGCTTGACCTGCAATACCAGTGTAAGAAAGCACTTCCACTTGCTCTCAGTGTGACAGGTGGGTGTGGTGTTTCCCTTGCCCTGCTTCACCTCAGCCTCCTTTCTTTGCTGCACACACTCCATTCTTCACTGTTTTTCTTCATCCTTTTTTATTTTTTACCTTGTTGCTTTTAGTTTATCAGCCATGGTTTTCAGTCCATATCCACGTACTCCTCATGTGTTGCAAATGACTGGAACAGAAACAGAGATGTGCCCTTGCATTCTCCAGTCTGATCAGAGCACAAGGATGGAAATGCCCATAAATGCTATTTCTGCCTTTGGTAGGCTCAGTAAAGGCTGGCAGAGGGGAAAAAGCATATTTGCTTAGGACAGGTAATGGAAGAATGAGACCGGAGATTATCAGAGGACACTGTTAAAAATGCATCTGAAAATGCTTTGCATCAACCTTTTACATTAGTATGTAATTAAAAAAAAACTTGCAGAATTATAGTTTAATTTTACTTTCAGCTGCTGCTCTGTTGGCTGTGGTCTCATCTCTAAAACAAACTGACAATTTTCGGAAAAAGTTGTGACCCATTTGGGTGAACTTGTGCTTTTTCTGCCTTCTCCATTTTTGTATTTTTAATATTAGATAATATCTAATAATTTCTTGACAGAATTTGTCTCATGGGATCTCGAAGTGGGAAATTTTCTACTAATTTTTTTAATGACTTTTTA
The DNA here is from genome assembly GCF_964034855.1 of Anser brachyrhynchus. Classification (NCBI taxonomy): domain Eukaryota; kingdom Metazoa; phylum Chordata; class Aves; order Anseriformes; family Anatidae; genus Anser; species Anser brachyrhynchus. Next base: position 18,022,028 of record NC_137705.1, read on the forward strand.
AATGCACTTCTATAACTTCATCTAAGTTGGGCTTGATGTGATACTCTTCAGTATTTATGTACTTCAATTAACTTCTCCCTTAAATAGCTTGTTATATAAACTAAGTCTTGGACCACTATTGCCTCTCCTCATATAGAGAAAAGCACTGCCTAGGCACTCACAGAACTGTGTTACACTATTTATTATACTCTGTAGGAGTTTGTATCCTTGCATCCTGACGCAGACTGCTAACTTTCTGGAGTTGCCTCTCACCTGGTAGCAGTACAGCAATCTATTTCTCACTCATTGAGATGTATGCAGCGTCCAATGAGCTGCAACAGCTGCACTCTGCTGAACCAGCTTTTCGCTGTCGGGGAGCTGTAGGCACTGACACAAATAACTGTTATTGTATCCAGCTGTGGTTTAAAAAAGAAAAATTGAGACATCCTTTTCTCACACATGGCTCTTCCCTCCTTCCCCCTACCCTGTCTCAAATAATCGCCCTTTGGATATATGGTGGCTGGTTTGGGCTCAAAGCACTTTCATACCTGTCCCATTCCTACCAGATGGGAATTCCCTCGCTGACCCTAAGAGCACCGCTGACAGCAAATTTAGCAAAAGGGCATGACATCAGCCAAGACTGGCAACAGGATTACATCCTTATTAGGCTTAGCTGAGATACACCAGCAAGGCTACGTGGACAGTAACAGGGCTGTTTGTTCCCTGTCAGTTCAGTTGCCAACTTTCCCCACAACAAATCAAACTGTAATGGTGGGTCAGACTAGCCAAACACCACAGTAGTTTTATTCCCTTTTTTCAGGTGATTGTGTAACAGACAAAAACTTGCATTTCTGTTTTGCTTTCTTACAGTAAAAATGTAGTGAATATTGGTATCTTTTTGCAAGTAACATCCTTCCAGAGAGAAGACTGTTTTTAAGGAAAGAAAAAAAGTTTCTCATCATGTTTTAAGTTGAATAGTAGCTGATCATCTGTACAGCCCTTTTGCAACTCAGAATATCTCTATTTCTGTTCTTCAGTGGAGATGGAGTCTAGTTATCCTTGTCATTACTGGTTAAGCATAAACCATTATTCAGTGTGTCTTTTTTTACCAGATTTCTTATGGGGTAGACTTAACACTGATTAAAGAAATTGGAAAAAACAATGTATGCAACTACATAACAGAATGTGTACTTCAAAGTAGACTAAAATGTTTTCTTTCTTTCAAAGATGGAATGAAAGAAGAGAGCAGTATCATCCTCACACGGAAGCAGCTTTACAGCATGAGTTAATTTTACTCTTGCTGTGCTATAAGTGGTGGTTAACTGGGGTTGGGGGAGGGTGTCTTCAATTATCTAATGTTTTCCCCAATTAAAATGTTTATGTAACTAATATAATTATAGCTTTTATGTAATTGGGAAAAAAAAAAAAAGGTTCCTATTTCAGTATGTCTGGGTATTGCAGTTAATTTCCAGTCTCTGTCTGTACAGAGTTCTAATGAGGGGTCACAAAGCTCCTCAGAAGACTTCTAAAATTCCTTGCAGATGCAATTAGGATAAAATTGCCCCTAAATATATTTAAAGTTTTTAAAGATGTTCTTGGGTCAGAGATAAGGGAATCCTGTATACATTACCCTAATTTTGCAGTTTGTTCCCAGCTCTGTTTAGTGTTCAAAAGGGGGCTGTTAAAATATCCTCAATAAGCAAAAATGCACCCGGCACTTAATATTTGCTATTTTGGATTAAGTGTGACAGCTAGACAACTGTGCAGAAGGTAGTTCCATGGAGTATCACTTGCAGTATACCTGAAGGACAAATTTTCTTTACTTTTCAAGTAATTAATTTTCCAGATGTGAAGGCAATCAGTTTCTTGAACTAGAGCATGTGTTGTGTAATTAATAGCACAAGCAATATCATAGGATCTTTGGGACTTAAATTGCTTATGGACATCATTGGCATTGCAACTGGGAGGAGGGGGGAACACTGCAAATTTCATTTAGATCTTATACTGCAAATCCTGCTTATGGACACGATACTGTCTAGACAAGGATGAAGGATCCTGAATGTTTCTGAAGATTAGTGAATGTTTCTAAGATGAAAAGTTGACTACTGGGTCAACTGAACAGGCCAAAAAATAGGCTTATGTTCTTTAAAACCAATAGCTTTAACGTAAAGGTAGTTATGATGGATTAGTAATTAAACAAGACCCAATAATTTCCTACTCTTGCCAAACAAAAAAAAACAAAACAAAAAAACCAAACCAAAACAAAAGCTAGCACTGGAATGTATAAACAAGGTTTATCTTACAGATAAGACTTAGCTGTAAGATGATGAAGTGATCCTTCCACTTGAGTACTGATAGCATTCCTACTGGAGAATAGCAATGAACTCATCTTCAAGAAGGTGAAGTTAAATTGGATGGGAATTTTGGCCACACATCAGGAAAAGCCTTCTGATTATAATAATCTACCCCTAGAATGGGTGGCCTAGGAGGGTTTAGGATCAAGGATGGCTTTTAAGAAGAGGTTATGAGTGGGGTTCCTAGGAATGGCTTGGATACAGTTCTTCCTGGAGCTGGAAGTAGACTGGAAAACCTCTCAAAGGCTTTTCTGACAATTTTTTTTTTTTTTACATCTATTTTGTCACCTAGGGAAAAGACAAGTTTTCAGAAAATTTTTTACATATTCCAGTCTGTCATTAATTTGTCTATGAAAATGATTGTGGAAGGAATAAAACAAACTGTTTATTAGTTCTAAGGCATGTGTTCTGTTTAGATGTCTATAAAAATGTGACCATCATTCTGATCTGAACACTTCTATTGCACCTTGAATGTTTTTACTGCACTCACTCTTTGATCTTACGCTGTGCTATAATCTATTGTCATCTGAAAGAAGCATGCCAGCACAAATGCTGGTTAGGTGAGTCAGACCTGCATTTGAATATACACAGTAGGCCGTTCTGTATGTGGTTTATCAACTGCTACATGTACAAACCAGATGCACTAGCAGATTTTGCTAGCAATATTTGAGTACCTTCAAGAATCTGTCATTCACCTGGTGTTAAATGACTGGCATCTAACTTAAACTATCAACTCTGCCAAGAGAATGAAAGTGACTGTATTAAAGGCACAGAAAGAGGTTTAAATAATAATAATAATAATAATAATAATTTTCTATGTGTATGATGGCTGTTTACTCCAAACGACAACTAAGAGGAAAAACTCAAATGAATTGGAACACTTAGCTTACTCTGCAAATCACTGGATGATACCATTAGTTTTGTAGGCTTCAGAAGAGCTTACTCCTGATCTTAACTCCCCAAGTGATTTCACACAAAAAACAGTGTTTTGGGTTCACCTTTTTTATAGTCTTTTTAAATGTCTTTCTCAGCTGCTTTACTGTCCTTTCAGTGACATAAACTTATGGTTCAAAGCTAGCAAAGCACATTACGTGGTAAATAGCCACAGGATTTTTTGCTTTCCCATCCCAAAATAAAAATAATAAAAAATAAGTACCTTTGAAGAAAAAAGTAAAAATGCAGCCATGTATGTAATGTCTCTTACTTCTAATATATTATAAATAATTAACAATGTGAAGATGTAATTCCTCATGATGGAATGGTATCAGAACATCTGTATGTGTGATCTTTCAAGCGCACTGATGGTCAACATTGCAGGATTAGTATTTTTTTTTCCTACCCTATATCCAGTGCTAGACTTTCTTCCTTTTACAATATGTAGTTCTGAATCTCAGTTTTTACAGAAAGCCTTTAATCTCTTCCACTCTGTTGCTGCATACAACCACTGCCTGTGAATCGCTGCTTTCCTTGGAGGAAGGAAGACAGGAGAGAACCAGTAACATTAATCTTCCACATTAGAAAAGGAGAACAAAAATCTACAAAAAGGCACCACAAATGTAGACTTAATGGTCTGTCCAAATGGCATTTTTATGGTGGCATCGTCAAGTACAAAATACAAACACAAACGGAGTATTCTGAAGAATGACAGCAACCTTGCCAACTCTGAATTTGACAAAAATGTCTAATATTTAGCCCTGACCTCTATTATTGAGATAAGTAATATTTTCTGCTATAAGTAGTATTTTCTAGTGGACGCACAAGCCTATAATCAAGGTAGATGTGTTAGGGGAGGCACTAACCTGAAGTTGCACAGCAAAACACTAATGATCTGAAAGCATTGCTTCCCTGCTTCCCTCTGTGATGGTATGTTGCACACTGCAACATTGTTCTTGGACTGTAAGCTTGTTTTGATGACTTACTGCACAGACATTTTTTTCTTGTGCTTGTATCGTAGTTTCTTGTGTATGGACTCTAGGTGCTATTGGATTCAAAGCCACACTTCATAAAAAGACCTTGGCTCTGAGCTGAACCTGAAGGGTACAAACATGGTGACTGCTGCCGGGGGCCCAGTCTTGACATCTTCATTTTTTCCTCATCAATGACACACTTGGATGTTCTTAAGATTAATGAATGGTATAGTGATGTTACGCTGCTGTTTTCCAAATGGTGTTTTGCATCTGACAGTTCAATAATGTATATTTATATTTTTAAGTATTAAGGGTCTCTTTGAAGCCTTGGTGCTGTCCAGAGTTAATTTCCAGGTTTGAATTATTATTGTGATGTACATGAGTTGCAAAATGAAGCTCTGGCTTTATTTGTTAATTACATCACACATATGTGACATGAACAGTGGAGTCATTGGTGGGCAGGAAGAACATGATTTCTTCTAAAGCCAAGAAATAGGCTGATTATTTTGTGGGTTTGCATTTTTATACATTAATATATTAACTTGCAGCGTGTGAGTCTTGTCCTGCTTTCTGCTTAGCTCAGTGGCAAAGCATCAGCTCTGCTATATTCCTCCCAAGCTGCTATTCACAGCATGAATCCAAAGTAATCTCTGTTATATGATGTAAAAACAAAACAAACAAAAAAAAAGGAGAAACTGACCAAGGATTCACTAGCAACACTTTAATTCTTAAATAGTTCTCATCATAATAGAAGGAGGAAGAAAAAAGGAATGAAGCCATAACGAAGTGAAAGATTTTCATCCAAATGTATATACATAATGAGGAGAAAGAGGATGAGGGAAAGGAAGTACAGAGTATATATAGTCCATCTAGTCTATATTGCAAGATAAGCAAATGGTTTTAGGGTGTTAAGAGTAGCAAGAGGCCAAAGTAATTTACAAAGGGCAATAATAAAATATTTAAGATTTTTTAATATCTTTTTGTAACACTATGCCTAAAATATTGCCTATTTAAAACTGTTCTTACATGCAGCAGGGATCACTTTTAAAAAATCCCTTCAAAGGAATCATTAAATATTTCAGAGTTGTAGCTTGCAGTTCTGTGTTATGAAGGTCCCAGCGTTTTCCTTTATTACACTGGATTTAATCAATAGAAGACAGTTCAAGGATTTTTGTTTGTTTGTTTGGGTGAAGGTTGGTAATATGAAATTTACAGTGAATGCAAAACAAGAACAAGAATCTACTAAAGTGAAACCCTGGATAACCATGATGGGATCTTAACAAAAGAAAGCAAATGAATTCAAATCCTGGGCTCTAAACAAAGTGCAGAGCTGTATGGTTAACAGAATTTTCCACACCTCTGATTACAATATCCCAGAACTGGTTCAGAAGTTTTTCCAGCCTTGTTGAATATATCCCCTAACCTAGAAAGAGTTTCTCAGAGCAATACCTTCTCTCTGTTCATATAAACGTCGTCATTTTGTTTATAAAAACGGAGATGTTTAGCATGTATGTCAGCAATGAAAGTCTCTCTGTGACACTGGTTGTTTCAGAAAAAAATCACTCCCCAGTGCCAGAATTTAGGACACAATGAAACCACAGTGGTGATACCAGTTAGGGTCATCAATAATGAAGTAGTTATCTGAGCATTATTTCATTTTGATTTCAGCATCCTAAAAACTTGCAACCAAGGCTCAGACTTCCCTGCTGACCATTAAAGGTATGATCCATAACAATGTCTAGTTCATAGGAGACAAAGTCTCCCATTATAGAATGTAAGAGATCATTTCCAGATAGAACTGTACCATTTTTTGTTTCTGAAACAAAGATCCTCATTCCTACCGATCAAAAATAAAGCTGTACCAATTTTTGCTGAAAAACAGTTAATTTGGACAACTGCTTCATATTAAGGAGGTCAAGGAATGTTAGGTAGAAAAGTCTTTTACAGGATGCCCTGCCTGGACACTAGGGAGTGATCACAACCCCACGGTATTATCCTGAGGAAGAAGAGACAGTTTCTGAAGCAGACAAATCTTGGTCTTTTATTGGTTGTCCAAAGAAAGTTGAAAAGTGGTGCTTTGTGGTTTTGAGTTTTGTAGAAAGCCCAGGTACACCTGGAAGGACTGTCTGCTTTCAGTAAGATATTCTGCTTAATCAGCAGACTGCTGAATTTTTCATTAAATCCAGATATCAAATAGATTTAATGTCATGATAAAGTGGCTAATACTAAAGCCACAGAAAAGCTGTAGTGTTTCGTGTTAATTCAGTGGTGGCAAAAGTTGAGATCTGCTATCAAAGGTACATCTGGGAGAATAAATCTTTGTACCTGGTGGTCAGGCATAGGTAACTTGACAAGGAATCTACACTTTGGAAATCAGGAATTGCGTAATAATGTGATACCAAACAACGATGAGTACAAACAAAAAGGCTGTACAGGTATAGATATAGATGTAATCGAGAAAGGTGAATTGCTACAGTGAAATAAAAACATTTAAAAATTTAATTAGTGAAGTTCTTAAGGCTTCAAGGTCAATAGCAAGTTAGCAAAGATTTGAGAGAAGATCTGTGGTTTCTGATACGTGTGTACCTGCCTGGGAGCCATTTACGGTTTCCTGTTGGATATTCTATTTTTCCTAGTAGAACAATATCAAAATTCTGCAGCTGATCTACATTTACCATTTTGAGACACAACAGTGTAGCATACTTCATCCTCCCGTTCTTTGGATAAAGCTTGTTAGTAAAGGACATGTAGACCTGATACACTTCTAACAGCTGAGGCTGAAATGTAGTGCCGGTGTTGTCAGCACAGGAGAGCTGAATTAACAAAATGACTTTTTTTACATTTCAAGTACAATATCAATCCTGCTGACCTTTAAACTTCTTAGAAATATCAAGCTAAAAATGAATTCTTTATCTCCTTAAAGTATTGTCTCTTTCAAAAATGGATAAACACAAGCAACTCTTACCACTGTCCTCTTTGCAGGGATAGTGAGTTCGTACAGCAGGATACGTCAGATGTTGAAGTGTGATGTTCTGCATTGCTAGACAACAACAGAAAATAAAGCACAGAATAAAACATTCTATTTTTGTTTTGCTTATGTATTACTGGAAGTATGGGAGTTTGTTCTGCCCTTAGTGTATCTATTCACTTTTGTCTAATTTGCTTTCCCATGTGGTTAAATAAGAGAATAAAGGCACAACATTAAAATGAGATGTGACAAATGATGGAAAAGCAAAAGTCATCTGGAAGATGAAAGTGTTTCATGGGTTTCTGGGGCTCTCAGCCCCTCTCTTGCTTGCAAATCCTAAAACTGAAAGGGGTGGAAGGGCAGAGTGTTCCTCTCCCCTTCTTCACCTCTTTATGTCTGCTCCCACTCTCACTCCCCTGCCCCTAATATATGCTCAATTGTAAACTCAGCATTGCTGCCATGCTGTACAATTCACTTTGACAAAAATTGGTTCATGGAAACATTTACATAGTCTTTTTTCTTTCCTATGGAAAACATGATTTATTGAAGGTTGTAGCTTGGCGATGTAGCATCTGAATATGAACACCACTTTTCCACAAAAAAGGAGGGTTTACTTGTCTTTACCCACTTTAAAGTTGAGTCACTTCCTATAAATATCCTGAACATAATGAGGATTTAGGCATGAAACAGTCTGTACTAGCATTTTAAGAACCAATTTTGTATTTTTCGTACACTTGAAATACATGCCAGGCTAATCTTAGAATGCCTTTTAAAGCTTAGCAAGGTCAAATAAGTGCTTTGTGCAATCACACACGTAAGTTGTATTTAACTTTTCATTAACTTTTCAGTGTGCTAAAAAATATGCATAATTCATTTCCCTGCTGTTTTTCACTGTAACCATATGATAAATGGTGAGGGGGAAAAAGATGAGAGATCGGTGAAGCTTTCTCATGTATGCTACCACTGAGAAACCACTACAACTGCCAACTTAAAGAGTATGTTGCTGTCTAGGTTCATTTTTATTCAGATTCCAGTAAGTTGCATAATTAAAAGAATATTAATCTGTACTAAGTACAACTACTTGAACACCCCCTTATAATTGCAGAACTTTGCAATAATTACTGCTTTAGTATAGACTTTCTGATTAATACAAGCCATTGCAGTTCATTAAAAGTAAGTAACATGCATACATGGTTTGTGAAAAGTTTTAAGGAACGGCTGAAGATTTGCTTGTACCTTTTTGCTGTGCCATGAAAGACAGATGATTTTCCTTTATGGATTTACCTATGTCCTGTGTAATAAAACAACCTTTCTTCAAATGCATATTCTTATCTAGGCTTGCTTTCCTTGCTCTTACATAACTGAACACACACTTAAGACTGCTCTCTGTACTTATTTGCAGACTGCAAGATGGTCACGGTATCTGGGAAGATACTGCTTTCTGCAACAAGAGTTCATTCACTGCCTTAACTCAACCTTTTACGTTTGCCTTAGGGCAGAAACTTCCGGATTTTCCTTATTGAAGCTCATACAAGATTGAATCAAATATGTATTTGAACTATGAACATTGGTGTGCCCAAGAAATAAACCAGAGACGGTAGAAAACGCAGAGGAAACAGCAGTAACTTCATTTACAAGACCTAGCCTTGCCTGCCTCACTGTGCTCTGAAGAGGACAGTCCGTCTTTGGTGCCTCCATTCCGTGCAAATGCCTCGTTCCTCTCCACCAACACAGAAGGTAAGGAAACAGCTTGGAGTAACCAGAAGTACTGTGCTGGGGAACAAAGTCTTGATACTGTTCATTCCTGGAGAAAACAAGCCATCACAGTGCAAACGGGGACTTCTCAGAGACCCAGGGGCTTTTTAGCCTCACCAGTCATCCCAGAGTTGTTTGACCAAGCTATCAAGGAGGGACAGGCAGACCACCCACCGCAATCTGTTCAAACACCATTGTAGCTTTTGTTTTCTGACATACATAGCCCAATTCATCCCTGCTGCTGAGATCCAAGCTTTCTAGGCATAATTAGGACAGATAGCCATGTGTAGTAACCTTTCTAGTTGCCACACTCAGGAAATACTGCACATTAGGTTTTTTTCCTCTGCTATTCAGTAAGAAAATCTTGTTTATTTTGGTAAGATATATTTGGAATATAATACATAAAAGTAATATTTACCTCATTAGATATTGTTTGTGAATGAGGATAGAATATGCATCAGCCCAGAAGCAATAACAGACTAGCAGCAAAATATCATTTACAAACATAAATCATTCACATTCCATCTTAAGAGGATAATATTTTACTTCCCCAGATTACTTGCTTGTGGTAGGATATCATATACTTATAAGAAAAAGCATAAACCACTCTAGGAGGTAATTAAAGCTTTTTTTTTTTTTTTTTTTTTTTGTGGGCTTGGGTGGGGATATTTTTGTGTGATAGATTGGCATTTGGCATTGTGTGTCAAGCACCATCCCTGATAGTGTTCTCATTCAATTATCACCAGAAAACACTAGCGATAACATAGTATTTCCAACACCAGTAAATTTGGAGAAACTGAGGTTGCTCAAGAAAAGCATTTGAAAATAAAATCCATCCTTATGTTGACCCATCCAAGATGATTAGTTAAAAGCTATGTAGGAAGTCAGATTGAGAGATAGGGTTTGGCTGCTTCTTGTCAGCAAATTGTTGCTGATAAAGAGCAGGTTTAAAACTTTCTATGACAACTTTGATGGGAATTCAACAAGTCTGACTCTTTAATCAATGCTGTGGTGTGGAGGCTAATTTCATTCATCTGTGTGGGATACAGAATAGTTGAGGCTGGCTGGCACCTCCAACTTCTCTGCTCAAAGCACATTCAACTACAGCAGGTTGCCTAGGACCTTGCCCGGCTAGGTTCTGAGTATCTCCAAGGATGGAGCCTCCACAACTTCTCTGTGCAGTCTGTGCAAGTGTTTGACCATCCTCAAAGTAAGAAAAGGTATGGTTTAAAAAATAATAATAATTTTTAGTGTTTCCATGGAATTTCCTGTATTTCAGTTTGTGCCCATTGCCTCTTGTCCTGTTGCTGGGCACCGCAGAGAAGAGCCTGGATCCATCTTCTTTGTTTCTTCCCACTGGCCATTTAGTCTCATTTATAAGATTCCCCTGAGCCTTCTCTTCCCCAAGCTGAACAGGCCCAGTGTTCCTAGCCTCTCCTCACAGGATGGATGCTCCAGTTCCTTAATTGTTCCCATGGCCCTTTGCCAAACTTGCTCCTGTAAGTCCAGGCCTCTTTTGTACTGGGAGGCCACCAGCACTGGACCCTGCGCTCCGGGAGCGTCTCACCACTGCTGAGTAGGGGACAGATCATCTCCCTTGTCCTGCTGGTAGTGCTCTGCCTAATGTGGCCCAGGAGGCTCTTTGTCTTTTTTGCCATAATGCCACTCAGACTTTATTAATACAGAACCTTTCTGGATTTTTTTCTCTCTAATCTGGGATAATCAGCCGACACTATAAATTTATGCTGATGCAAATAAAATAAGAATTTATTGTCTGAGAGCAATTAAAAGTAGTTTTAAACCAGGAGTAATTTTTCACCTAGAAGTTCCAGATCAATACAAATCAATATGTTGCTGAAATGCTACTAGAAAACAAAAAGCTGAACGAAGAACGAGAAAAAAGGTTTGTACTTTTTCCATCTATAATGTATTCCATGTCCACATTTTTCCTTTCTGCTGTTTGTACTCATCAATAGAATATATGCCCAAGATCATCAGACAGGTATATGGACCTAATTATAAGACAGTACAAGATATTAATCCTATTAAGGTGACTAATGTAGGTGTGTAGTTACCTTAAACTCCTCTCCAGATAATGGGAAGATGCAAATAGTGATACTGAAGAGGTCTTAGGAGACCCGAATAGCCATCTGGATGTATTTATTTCTCTTTTGATTTTCTGTATGCGTATGTGTGTACACACACACTGGAGTCTAGGAGGAATGCTCCAAAGCTCAGCATTACGCCTAAGTATAGTGAATATAAGCCTATGTAATCATGATGAATTATTAAACATACAGGTTAGACCCTGGTAAGAACTAACCCTTTTAGGAATTAAAACCTGGTGGTGAGATCACATACGAATGTTATGGCTGTGCATGCTAAGAATATGAACTATCTTGCTGCTGCCATTTCCATATGCAGTTAACCACGGGACTACTGAGACAGCACATCATATCAGGCATGCAGATAACTGTGGGATTAATTTACAAGCAGGCTGGGAGGTACCCGAGTCTGTCCATGTCTGACAGGAATACTTACGTTCTTCTCACCTCAGAGCTCATTTGTAGTAATTGCTAAGAGATTCAAAGTTACTATTTATAGAGAGCTTTGGAGACATAAGTACTATATTCATCAGCAGAAGTATTCGCCAGAAACTGAAAAAGTGAAAAAGCAGACTTCATGTTGATAAATTGCTGAGAGGTCTAACAGCATTGTTAACTTCCTTTTGCAGTGACATGGGCTCTCCTGAGTCGATCCAAGGGCTTCCTGATAGTATTTTTCTGGCGTCTATGTCTTAAAGCAACCACTTGCTTAAAATGTATGTTAGTAGATTTGCCTTGCCCTTGTGCTGTTTATCATTCAGAGTTTAAATACAAAAGGTAAGGGACTTCCAACAAAATAGTATGTATGTAACTGATATTCTTCGGTCTTTAGAAGATATTCTAAAATGTTATTATTCTCAAAGCAAATGAATCATTCTTACCCAAACATCAGCAAGCTAAACATGGTATTTATACAATGACCATTGGGACCGTTTGTAGATTCTATGTTTGCTTTGCTAAATCCATCTTTATTTGCAACAAGAATTCTGTTATTGATAAATATTTTCTTTTAGGGATTTTGTGTAATATTTATTCTGGAAATTTCCACTGAAACCACAGAGGACAACTCGTATTTAAATCAATGATTCTATTTCCCCTTAGGAAGCTGCTGTAGAAAGCAAGGAATGACTTTCAATTTATGGGAATGTTGAGACAAGTTTGCCAATAGCCAGCTTGTTTTCCAGCACTGACTTTTAGATGTTGCTTTATGTCTTCACTGCTTTTTTGAATTTGACTCTTACTTCTTTACCCACAACCCATGTCAAATGATTTAATTATCCTTCCCATTCAAAATCTTTGCTGCTAGTGCTAAGGATTATGCAAACCATTGCCTACTTCACCCTATCAATATTTTTCTTGCAACTCAATGTCAAGGTAGAAAATAGTTTCAAATTACTTAGTTTCAGAAATAAGGTAGAAAATTTAAAAGAAAAGAGCTGTGATACAGGAGATTGTTTGTGATTTTAACTAATGTCTTCAAAATACATCTAAAACTTGTCTTTGTCCTGAACTGTAAAATAACTGTTGCTGTAATTTAACATTCAATTCTGAGAAAAGTCAGATTATGCATCTGGCAAACTCACTTGTGGTCCTTTCAGAAAAGATATAATCATTGTATTATGTTCTCTCCACTGGCCATATTCTTCCAACTCTTTGTTGTGATGGGTTTTGTTTTCCTTTTTTGTGGGCTTGCCTGTTTGTTTATAATAGAGATGATATGGACGCTACCACCAGGTTACCAAGGTCACAGAAACTGTCCTTTTATATTTTTTCTAAGTGCTCTTGGGTGCAAGATTATCAACTTTTTATCAGGTTTAACAAATTACTTAGTTGCAGAATTCCTTTTGCCAGGGAAGCACCAGATTTATTTTCTAGAGTCACAAATGCTAACAGGGTCAGGAAACAGGAACTTCATTCAGACCCAGTGTCTGGCCTATGCAGTTGCTACTAACATCTGATGGAGGTTCAAGTCCCCCTATGTTCAGTACAGCTGAAGATAGGCCATTTCAAGGGCATTTCATGTAGGTATACATATAATATGCATTTTGCACTATACTCCAGTTCTTTTTGCTTTGATGCTGAATTAGAACTGTGAAATAATAGTTGCAGAATAACCCAATACATCTAACAATCCTCTGGTAACAGTTTTTTTTTTTAAACAAAGTGATGATCAGAATTTTGTTATCTTCTAGTCTTTTCCCGCAGTGTATGACATTCAGATGTTAAATGCAAAAAGCAACTTCATGCAGAACTGCGACAGGCTGAGTGCTATACAACTTCATGGCAATGTCAGAGAACGTGTTACTGTCATAGCCTTTGTCTGTCGTAACTCTGGCTCTTAAGAACAATAGAGATGCAGGACTGGTTGTTTTTTGAGTGGGAGACTGTGATGTGAGGGTGTGAAATTACTGCAGGAGATCACACTGGTGATTCATGGGGATATGCTTTCTACTGTATCAGATACTGGACTAATGCCATAGCTTGGTGGCATATGATACCATGAGAGTTTTCTCTTAAGAGCAACTAAGACTGAGTCTGAACGTTCTCATAATCAAACGTCTAACTCTGTTACAAGAGTAGCACTTCAAGGCTGTAAGTCAAATACTGGTCCTCCAAATATCCTTCTGAGTCCTCATATTTCAAAAAGCCCTGTGTTGTTGCGTAATGACTCCTCATAAAAAACTTTTGCCTGCTTTGTGAAGAATGATGACAGGTTTTACGATTGCACTTTGCTCTCTTAATCTATGTACTACTACATTTTTGGCAGATCAAGTATTCTTCACTTCCATTCTTAGTGTTGCCATTTGGCACCAGCAACACTTCAAAGGTAAATTCTCTAAGTGCATACGGATTCCTTGGAGTGGAAGGTGTTATGGACATATGATATGAAAACATTATTGTTATGTTTTATATACGTACATTATTTTTAGAGATTTCATCATTTTTATGCTTTATATACATTATTTTTAGAAATTTCATAAAGTACACTGAAATAAAAGAATAGCTATTTCATTCTTATACATTACAGCCAAACTGTAAGCTATTGAACTGGCATCCATTATCCCCTCCCTTCTGAAATGTCCTTGAAATTCCTCCTCTGTTTTGGTAGTGTGGAAATTAAGCTGTAGGTTGTGAAAATAACGTGAAGCTGAAACCTGAGAAGAACTGTCTGACAAGTATAATTCATTATTAGATCATTCAGACTTAAGGCATGCATAGTGCCAAAGAGTTCGGTGATTGCAGGTAAAGGTGTACCTTCACATTTTTTAAACCAAGTAGATCACCTCCACTATGCATATATTCCCTGATTAAACAGAAAAATGAGGAAGAATTTAAAGGAATACCTAAACCTGAGAGAATGTGTAATTTAAGGAATTTAGGGAAAATTTAGGGAGAACCACGATGGGAATAGTCTTAAGTGTTCAATTATAGGAGATTAGTTGAAGCTGTTACTGTTAACAGCATGCTTTAAAAGCTGACAGCTTCTAAAGCTGTCAGAAATTATATATAACATACATATGTTTTCATAGGAAAAGGTTGTCATAGGCAAAAGACAGTAAAACAGAGAAAGTTTCTGTCTTTTGTTGTTTATTACAAATGATAAACAGCCATGCAATTTTGCTATTTCACCATCATTTAAAAATCAGTCATAGGGGCTGAATGTCTTAAGATATTGTTTGTTCTGCTCTGCAGTTATTAGTCCCAGCTGCAGTAGCTGACCAGCTGTGGACGTTCTGATGAGACAAGTCATATGCTCGGAGGCTGTCCTGAGTAATATTCGAATCCAGAGGTCTGCTCTGTGGTCCTTTATGTTTAACAGTGTAAGGTTGTGTGGGGAATTTTACATTTCTGTGAAAATAGTCCATAGAACATGATGGTTTTATGCAGTGCAGAATTACTAGTCAAATGTATTTGCCTGCACCAAGTGAGAATGCACACCTAACGCTTTTCAAATGGTGCTCCAATCATCTGCTCTAAATGATTAATAAGCACAAGCAGAAAATAGCTCCAGATTTACCTAATGTTCGCATGATTATTTTTGTAAACACTTCATTTAGGCCTTCTCAGCCATCTTTCCAAGCATTGTCAAAACAGAAATGTTGCTATTTTTGGTTAGATTTTCTCAGTTTGTTTGATCTTCATGATGACACTGAGTGATGTATCGGGGAAAGCACCAGAAATGTTGATTTGCAGCTGACAGTAAGCATGTGGTTTAAGATCAAATGAGAGAACTAATCTAAATATTTGCAGAATACTTACAGGTTTCTAAAGTTTTCCAAAGGTAGTGACTGAACTTTGTGAGAACTATAAGTTTGTATTTTGTTAATTAGTTTGTGTGAAATTAATACAAAGATATGGTTACAGCTTCTCTTAGTTTCAAATAAGCTAGAATTAGTTTTAAAAGATATGGAGGGACTTGTACTTTTGTTCTGTTAGCTGTCCTACTTTTTCCTAAGTCCTTGCTGAGATAAGGTTAAGACTGGAATTTAAATGGCGTTGAGGAAGAAGCCAAGATAAGAATCAGAATATAATTAACGTCGTATCATCTCTCAAACAACCAAGGCTGGCCAGTGCTGCTATTTACCAGTAAAAAGAGGTGGAAGAGTTCTAGTTTTCCACATAATATGTTAGTGTTGTCTGCGGTATGAGTCTGTAGGTGTTATGCAATGGGTATGAATATTTTACACCAAACAAAAGTCCACACCACCAACCATTTTTTTTGTCTCCTCTTCCAAATTCTCTCTATTTCAGTTCAGCTTTGTAGATGTTTGGTAAGCAGTTTTAACTCTTGTGGTGGCAAGACTCTGGCATAGCAGATTTTTTAGGAAATCTAATCTGAGTCTATGTATAAAATCAGGAAGGTTTGGTTAAATAACCCCCTTTAATTGCTCTAGAAATGTTTCAAAGATGCCATCCTGCAATGCTGTGAAGAAAAGAAGCATCTTAAATCTACATTTTTTTTTTTGGGGGGGGAGTAATTTCCTAATACTGGAGTGCTAGTTCCTCAGTTTATTTCATGTAGGCAATCTGTATGTCAAGCCTCCTTTATGAAGTGGAAACGTACCTATGTTTCTTTGACAGGTGCTGTGTCCCAGGGCCAGAGCCTCCTTCTCCAGTCAGGGTGAGGCCTTCTTGCATATTGTGGAGGATACTGACAGAAATCTGTGAGTGTTGAGGGAATAGAAGGCGCGAGGTGGGGACCTTTTGCTGTTGACAGATGCGATTCAAGCCCCTCTCGCCGAGGCGGAGCTCAGAGCCACCCTCACCGGTGTCACCGCGCAGTGCCCGCCGGTGCCCTGACATTTTGCGAGCCCCCGCACTGCGAGAGGCGAACGTTAGCGCCATGACGAGCGATGAAGGCTGAGGGTCCCCCACATCCCCCCAGGACTCCCCTTCTCCCCTCCCTCCGCGGGGCTCCGGGGCCTGAGGGGCGCCCACCCAGGAGCCCAGGGCCGAGCCCGCTGACTGGGGGGCGCCGCTGCGCGCCCCCTGCAGCCGCGGCGGAGCTGGGCGCGGCGCCGGCCTCTCCCCGCTGAGGGGAGCCCCAGCCCTGCCGGGGGAGGCGAGGCGAGCCTCCGCTGGGGCCGGCACCTCGGCGGGGAGGGGAGAGGCGCTGCCCGCCCCCCCCCCCCGGGGCTTCCCCGCTCGCCGCGGCCCCGCTAAGTCTGACGGAGCGCCGCCGCCGCCGCCCACCGCAGCGCAGCGGCCCGGCGCAGGAGGGAGGCGCCGTGCGCGGCCCCACTCCCCGGGCGCCGCCGCCGCTGCTGAGGGGACAGCGGCCGCCTCCGCGCTCCCGGCGGCTCCGCTCGGCTCGGCTCCGCTCGCCGGCTCAGGTAGGAGCAGGAGTCCGGCACGGCCCGGCTCTGCCGGCGCTGCTTGGGGGCTTCAGGGAGCGGCGACCCCCGGGGGGGCTCCCTCAGGGCTGCCCCGCGCTGAGGTGACCTTGAGCGGCGGGCAGCGGGATGCGGCTGAGCGATGTTCCCTCGGGGCGGTGGATGCGGGCGGCTTCTGCCCGGGGTCGCCCTGCGGGGCAGAGGCTCTGACCGCTCGCACAGCCCTCGGGGCTCCGTTGCGAGAGGCGGCGGTTTCGGCAGCGACGGGGACGGGCGGGCAGAGGTGGCCGCGCTGCCCCGGGCGCGGGGCGAGCGAAGGGCTGAAGCCCCCCCGGGCCCTCCCCGTCCCGCGCCCGGCGGGGGGCAGCTCCCCGCGGCCGGGCACGGCCCCAAGCTGGGGAAGGTGCCGCTAAAAACGCTGCTTTCGGAGCCAGGAGGGAGGCTTCTGCTCCCCCGCCGCCGTGAGCTGGGGCTGCGGGGAGCCGAGGGAAGGAGCAGCCGCTTCCAGGGGCGGGGATCTCGCCCCGCTCCTGTACCGCCGAGCTGCGGGGCCGGGCTCGTTCCCCGCTCCCACGTCTGACGAGGGGCAGCTCGCGGAGCCTCGCAGCTCTCCGGCGGGGCACCAGGAGCAGCGCCGAGCCGCAGGCACCCGGCGTTACCGGCCCGAAGGAGCCGTGCCCTCCTCCGACCTCTGCCTGCAGGGCCCGGGGTGCTGCGGGCGGGGGGTCCGCTCGTGTACCCCATTAAACTGTCAAAAAGTTGGCTGCTTCTTGTGTGTTTCTGGCTGATCATTTTCACTTTTTTTTTTTCTTTTCCATCTTATTGTCGTGCTGTTTTATCACCTTACACCGACACAACCTAATTCTGTGCTAATACTTTCTTTACTTCCTTTTCATCTACAACGTATTTTGTAGTAAAGTGACATTTGAGGAGCACCGATACCAAGATAAGGTGATGTGAAGACAGGGAAGCTAAAAGCAAAGGCGTAGAGTAGGACTTCACTGCCACTGAAATAAACTACAGTGTAAGTTTATAAACAGCGTCAAAGTTGACAGGGCTGTAACTCAACCCCCACGCAGTGAAAAGGGACCTTTTCCAGAATACAGATACGTCGCTGGCGGATACTGCCGGCCCTGGGTGCGTAGGGAGGTCTTTGAAGATGAGTGGGACCGCGTATGGTCAGGTTTGCAAGCAGCTCTTTGTTTCTGATCCTGTCCACTCACCTTCACGTAACTCGCTTTAATGTGGCCACTGAAATGGAATCCAACATTTTCAGGATGTTTATGTGAAGGAGTGGTGGCTTGTGTACGTCTGTGTGTCTTGCTATTAAAGTAGCTCAGTATTCTTGAAAATGACTTTATGATCTAATGTTGACCTCCATTTTGACGGTGAGCATTGCTGGAAGTTCTTCCTAACACAAAAGAATCTGTATCAACCGCTTAGTTTAGCATCAGTATTAACATTTTGACTTTAACATTGAATTAAATGAATATTTTAATTTTACAATGCAGAGTATTATTTTACCTTTAATTTGCACTTGATATCATTACCAGTGTTGTGTCTTGTTCACATGCTATAAATTCAGTACCACAACCTCTTAATTTTCCAAGTGTTATTGGATCCAAATTTCTGGCATGTTTCCCTAATCAAACTGTATCTTATAACCATTCAATTGCCTGTTTGCTGATTAACTGAAGAATGTTTTTCTTGTTTTTTTTTTTTTTTTGACAAGTTCTATAGGGAGATGACAGTTAATAAAATTGCACGTTGTTTGTGGTGCTGTCACCTTGATGGGATTCAGTTTGGAGGAATGCAGTGGGGAGAGCAAATGGACCGTGGGAATACCCAGTAGTTTGATTTTCCTCAACGAAGCCTCTTGGTGTCCCTTGATGCCGTGGAGTGCCACACCTGGCCTTTCACCCCCGCTTCAGAGGGGTGGGAGTTTCTGCTACATCCCGTGTCACCCATCAGACACAGCGTAGCACCGCGGGCAGCATTAGTTACCTGCTTGTAGGTAGCTGAGTCAGACCTGGTGCACCTCTCTGGTTCCACATCCTTTGTTAGCTAAGAATAAAGCACTGGAGATCAACTACCACAGCAGCTTTGGTGATGGGACCATAAAGTAGGACTATTTGCCTGAATATAGATAATCCTCTAGGTGTTAGCTTAGAGTTTATCTATATTAACAACAGCTGCATTTTACGGTTACCTGTTCATAACTTAAAATAGTTTAAAATCTAGAAAGTGAGCGTAAACAAACTTTCTCATACTCAAAAATTCCCTATAACACGCACTGCAACTTCAGAGTAGGTGCAGGATGATGAATGTAGTTGTGGAAAAATGTCTGTATGGACCATGAGGAAAAAGTAGAGTAACTGTACAAGACCAAAAAGATTTTTGGTGATGGTCTGATGGGAGCTGATAGCAGGAGAGAGAATCTGGAATGGGAAGAAAGTTCACATCTAAACAAAGCTGTGTGGCTGCTGAAATCTTTTAAAATAAACATCTGAATGAAGTTCAAACTTCTGATAAAGCTTACCATCGGAATGTGTGTCAGATAAACTTAAGAATTCTGCTTCAAAACAAAGCTAAGTATAAAAAAAAACAAAGATTAGTATAAATGCAAACTATTTCTTTTGTGAATATATATGACAAATGCAAAAGGTAAAATAGTTTTGACTATTTGAAAAGAAAAAATCTAAAATCTTTGAGAAAGGAAAAATGAACATGGATAAATAATATTTACGTGTAGCAGGATAATAGACGTGACAGTAATGCATGTAATAGCGGCAGAGATACACGTTGGTCTCTGTATTTGTTTTACAAAATTATTAGTTAGATCAATTTTTTTTTCTGAAGCTTACTCTGAATAAAGTTCATCTTCCATAAACAGAGTTATTTAGCATTGAAATATTTCAGACTTCTATTTTATAGGTGTAGCCAACTCTTTTACATTTAGTGCATCTAATATAATATAATCTATATTATATAATAATGATCTGTATTCTAACTGAAGTGTTAACTGGCATTTTTCTGGGTCTTTGGTGTAGAAGGTCTTGTCTTCACGGATTCTGCACCTTACATTCCGAATTCTTGAATATTTTGCAGCATATAAATAAAATAGCTCGTGTGCTGCAGGGACGCCCTCCACACGCTGGAATGTAAACTAAAAAGGCTTTAGATGTTTCTTAGAGGCAGACGTTGCTACATATTAACACATACAATAGCAAGTGTATTTTGGAGGGTTCATTGCATACCTTGAGTCCTGCAGAAAAATAACATCAGTTCTGAACGAGCCTGAGTTTCCTCAGTCCAGATGCTCAGGTCAGCACCCTCACAGCCTCAGTCGCTGTTCTCTTGTGCAAGCTTCTTTATCTGCATGCAGCTACTTCTCTCCTTTGGTCTTAAGGACTGGCACTGCTGGCAGATCTTACAGGCTTCCCATGGCTCCTGTTTCTGGGCCACGCACCCCCATAACAGCTCAGCTCCCTGGCACTGTCACATTGAGTGCCGAGTGCGTGTGAAGGCCACATTGTGGTGTGGCTTCTGAGCGTGAGAGAGCAACAACAGTGATATCGTGTACTAGGTAGTACAGTGTCAATACAAGGGTCTTTGTTTCCACAGTGAATTTCTTCATTGTGTGGCGGAATGCCTTTAAAAGTAACAGTGCTGGGGCTTTCGGAACCCCAACGGGTTTCTTTCACTGATGCTTCCTGTGAGGGAGGTGCCCGGTCCTGCCTGCATGGAGCACTCTGATTGTGTATGCAGTGTAGGTGTATATGTAAACCATCAAATAGGTTTGCAAATTCATCAGGGAGGGATTAGTCTTAATTGTTGAAGCTGGGGCAGGGTTCAGAGCTGTGAGACTGAAGCGTGTTTCCCTCTCCCACCTGCCAAGCTTGGCCTTGGATGTACATCTTGTGTTCTGAGCAATTTTGTGCAGCCCGAAGCCCACAAGACTGCAGCTTTCTATATACAGTATTTACATTTCTAAGCTTAATAAATCATTAATTCTGTAGTGTTTGTGGAATTACCTATAGCCTAACTTACCTATTAACACACCTACAACAATTTTCATTCAGCTGCACCAGGGTTATGTCTAATGTAGAATCAGCCAGCAGGGCTGAAGAGTGTTTAAAGATATCACAATTGCTGCTGTCCACTCCACGTTACATGCACGCTTTAGGATTCAGGAGTTTTCTGATGAGTGTTGAGGCTTTCTTTTGGTGGTTAATAGTGAAAATAACACTAGATTATTCCTTTTGATTTCTCCCTGGAAGCAGGAGATGCTTTTCAAGCCTCTGCATTGCTGTATTGTGTGGAAGTCAGTGTCACCTTGAATATAGATTTGCTGAACATATATATTGTGTCCTGCTTATTGAATAGCCGTTCTTCATCAGTGGAAGCTATTCCTGCTAACGGGAAATCTGCCATCGTGGAAGATGTAATTGCATTCAGAATGTACAGAAGAGGCCCCTATATTAGACTATTCAGTGTTTCAGTTTTTGTATTGCAAGTTTTGTCTTGATGTTTTAAACCTTTCAGTAATACTGATATTTTTTAAACAGGCTAATGATGTAAGAAGCTTGAAATAATATGAAGCTTGTGTGTGGGGAATGTTCTCTGTAACCAAAATTGAAATTCCCAATAGGTTGATGGGTTCCTGAAAAGCATTTGCATAGGTGTCTTAAAATGTTTTTAGGTGGGATAATGAAGATCATAGATAATCAAGAGAAAATAAAAAAGGCCTTTGCTAATGTCAGATTACTTAGCAATTTTGTTGGTAGCAGTTGCTGAAGCTTAAGGTAAATTCAACTTTTTCCCCAAAACACTGAAGATTTTTATTCTTTGTCACCTGAAGAAATTGTTCTGTGTGTTTTCAGGTGGTGCTGGTCTACAGTTTCTGTGAAAGCAAAATGCTACCTTTGAGAATAAAGTTACACCAGAAAACTAATTAATGGCAATATTAGGTATATATGCGACTGTTTTGCTATGTTAAAGTTGTAGTCTTAAGTTAAAATGTATTTTTAATGCATTGTTTTATTCTACAAAACCTACAAATCATTCACAAGCATTTTCTTAGCACATAAAATATTTTACTAGCTTTAACTCATTTTTTATGTTTTAAAAATAGAAGACTGGCATGAATTTTGGCCTATATATGGTAGAAGGTAATTACATGAAGAAAAAATGGTGAAAATAAATAAATAATAATATATGTATGTATGGAAAAGATCTATGCCGTGTTATTGGATTCTTCTTAATTATAGTAATCACTGGCTGTCCAAAAGACCTGTCAAAAAGTAAGCCCATTCATTTTTAAAATGTGCAAAACCCACAATAATCATTCTGAAAAAGGTAGACTGAGTCTTCCTGAAAGATTAAATACTCTGAAAAAATCATGTGGTATACGTTGTAGCCTTTCTGGTTTTGTCAAGTGCTGGAGGATTTGAGAGAAATGGGAGGAAGAAAATGCCCTTATAATCTGTGAGGTTTGTTTCCTTCAAAAGATACAGTATTCTGGTGCTTTTTGTTTGACCCAACAGTGTTCACTATATATTTTTTGTTGGCACTGCTACCGCTTATTGCTCCCTAGCTAAATAAGATGACAAGATGGGATTGCATTTACTGTGAATGTCCTTGTGATTTTCATTTTGTTTTCCTTTTTTTTTTGACTCTCATTTTGCAAGTTTCTTGAGAGTGGAGAAAATGGAAAGGCTACTTTATGTACGGCATTCCTGTTATACATCCTGGTGTGACATAGGACTTATTTAAAAATACCAGTATATTATTTGTTACTGATAGTCTGCAGTGGCTTCCAGATCCCTTCCAGCAGAACTCAGCCTCGCTCTGTTTTGTATTTTTGCTTCATTTGTAGATTTGGACTTCCTTTGCTTCCAGTTTACTGCTGAGGAATTTCTGCAATATATTAAGTTTTCTTTTTCAGTTTGCTTGTGTCCACTAGTGGATTGAAGATGGTACAAACCTTACTCACCTACTTCACAAACATTTTTCTCTACTAACATTTGTCTGGCTGTCAAACATGCTCTTTCAGTGTGCTACAAAAAATTCCATCCCAGGGATGGAATACAAGGACCTGAGCACCCCTTAAGCTTCAATTTCATATCAATCCTTACTGTCCTATGAAAATATCACGTTGGGCAGTTACTGAGTGGCCTTATTGTAGCCAATGTACACTATCAATTACTGCTTTTCCATTCTATATAAGGATGGTTTACCATATCACAAGGGAAATTTCTTTGATTTGACATCTTGATTATTTTCCGGCACCTAATCCTTCAGGTGCTTATGTGATGGTTTAACTTGCTTCCACATTTTCTTGGGCATAAAAGAGAGGTGGATTGGTTTGCAGTTTCTCGTCGCAGACTCGCTTCTTTTGAAGTTGCATACTGGGTTTGCCTCTTCACAGTCCTTTGGGAACTTTACCCTTTCTTTGTGCATTATTGAATATAATAGCTAATGTTTGGGGATGGCTTTAGGTAATTCCTCAACTCCTCTGCAGTGAATTTCAACAGGCCCTATCAAACTGAGTACGTCTGGCTTCTCTTGACATTTTTTAGCCTGTTCTTTATTCTTCTGGCCTGTATTCTTGGTAAAATCAATTTTGATTTTTTTTTTCATTCTCCATTATCCTTTAGACATTAAAAGAATATGAAGGAGATACTGAATGCTTCAGCTTTTTCTTAACCATCTGTTATTTTCTCTCCTTTCCCATTAAATCCTAGAACCGTTGCTTATCTTTGTCTCCCATTTACTTCTGCTGTATTTATAGATCCCTTTTTGGTTGTCTTTTTATGTCCCTCATTAGTTGTTGATCCTTTTGTGTGTTGGCTCATCTGGATCATAGCCGAGACATTTCTGCCATTCTTTTCTACCTGTTCTTTGTTTAGTGTTCTTGGATCACCTTTTGTACGATCTCTTCTGATAGTCAAAGCCTTTAAAAGACTCTGGATGTAAAAATAATTGTCTCTCCCAATGCTACTTCTATTTCTTTTGCATTGAGATAATCTGTTGCACTATTTTATACAGGCTTTGTTAATAACTGTCAGGTTTCCTGAACTCCTGGACTCTAAGATCATCTCTTCAGGAGACATTACCAATCATTTGACTGAGTTTGTTGAAGTCGCTGCCCTGAATTCCACTTCGTCTTTTTTTGTGCTTCTTTCACATCTTCCATTTAATACAATGGTGAATTCTCTCAGCTTCTGGTAATGCTCACCTGAAATGTATTGCTGCCCTTAAGATCTCAGTCAATACTTTCCTATTAATCAGAATAAAATGCAACTGCAGCTTTAGTAACATCTTCCATAGTTGTATCTTTATCTTGTTTGCCCAGCTCCACCTTGGTAATATAACATGCCTCCTCCTCAAGGCAGCAGCCTGAAAAGATGAAAAAAAAAATGCCTCTGTGTGATGGCCAGGGCATGGCATGGAGCAACTAAGGCTGTGTGTTATTACTTGCTTTGTTAGGCGATGTTTTCTGACTTCATTCAAGTTGCTTGCCTTTGCTGGGCTGTTGTTTCGGATTAATAATTAAACCACCACAGTATGTACTTAACCTGCATGTCTCAAGGGTTAATTCATTACTATTTGTAAAGCTACTGAGAATTTCGGGTGGAAAGTGCTACTGTAAGTGCAAAGCAATGCAAGATGTTTCTGATGTTACTCAAAAGGAGTATTAAAGCCACTTACAGAGGAGTGAAGCGTGGTTTTTTGTATGCATACAGAAACAACCCAGTTTCTTCCCAGTGTAAAAATACCAGTTTTCTTGGTGTTCCTCTTGCAGGCGCTGTGCTGAGAACCAGTGCGTCTCAGGTAGAAGAACCTGCCTAGAACAGAAAACCTTTTCAGTTAAAATTTCTTCCTGCTTGAAGGAGGAATATCCTGCTTGTGAACTTAGCTCTAAGTCATGCGTTCCTGTCAAGAGACCATTTCCAAGTTGCATTTATGGCTTGATTGTCTAATAAGTTACAGATAACACAGTAGAAATATTTAATGTGTTAAGGGCAAGATTTCTAAAAAGGGGAGGAATGGAAGCCAAATGGCATTTGGCTTGTCAGTGGGGTTTGTGCATCTACATCACTTGGATGTTTTTGAAAATTGCACTCTAAATTGGTGGCTAATAGAGAACTTCCCATTATAATGGTATAAAAGGCTTATAAGTCACTATTAATAATTCAGCTGAAGATTACTGGAGTCTGCTTCAGTACCTCCTGAAAAGGGTGAAGACTTTCTGTCATTGATTCAGTGTCTGTGGGTTATGTTGCTGGGGTGCTCTGGTGAAACAGTGTGTTTGGGGGGACGATTTTGCCCCCTTTGATGCATGTAGACAGCCAAGACTGAAAGTCATAAGTTACAGGAGAAACTGATGGTGGGGATGCCTTTGACGCAGTCTGCCTAGGAGCAGTGGGATGTATGAGATCCTGTTCCGTGGAGTGCAGGGAGAATCAGGCACAGGGCGTTTCTCTGTTAGCTTCCCCCGGCAGAAGCTCAGAGGTGGATTTGCAGGGGAAGGGAGCGGGAGGTGGGCGAAGCAGTGGCTGTTGCTGCTGTGCAGCACGGGCTCTGCATCAGAAGGAGCAGCAGCGGTGCCCTGCCTGCCCTCCCAGCCTCCCTCCGCCAGCACACAGACGCGCCCGGTGCCGCAGCCTTCGCAGTTACGCATCAGTGAGGAGCTCGCTGTTTTCTCCTTCCATCTCTATCTTTTACTGTCTGCCTCTCCTCTTTTGTTTTATCTCTTCCCATTCTCAAAAGATATCTAGATGAATCCTTCCCCATTAAACCATGTGAACACCAAACACTTATATGTGCTATTGCTTTGGATGGATACATGCCTTTTACATCCATTTTAAAGGAGGAATGTCAATTAAACCTACCAGTTTTATCCAACCAGATTTTCAGTCATCCCAGAAACACAGTACTATCTTTGGGTAATCTGTGTATAAATATAAAAAAAGAAGCCCCATGTATATTTTTGTGGGGAGACACAAAATCTGTAAAAGAACAACAGTGGATCACTGGCATTTTTAGCAAAGCAAACCTGATATTTAGAGATTTTTAGTGAGATGTGGAATTTTTGTTAGCACATCAATATCTGTGGACAGTGAATGGTTAATAAAGCAAACATTTGTGAGAATGTTTGTTAACCCTGAAAGGTGAGCTGATGTGTCCAGATCCCTCTGCCATGGAGAGAGAGAGTTTTCTACAGGAGTCCCCACAGCCAATGGTGTTGAACTGGAAGTCACTGGGAAGTGTTCTTTGTCTTCTCACTACCCCGCTTACTGCTTGGCACCCTGCCTCTGCAGTGGTAATGGATGCACAATGCTGATGTCTTTTCAAGCTGAATAAAACTCTACTTCGGACGTGATCCTGCCTGAATCTCTGTGCCTGTGGAACAGAGTGCTGCTCACTGAAGGATGCCTGGACAAGTTTGAACCCTTACAGGTGCATACATTAGTGTTTAGTTCTCATGAAAAGGCCTTCCTGAGGGGGGGAAGGCTTTTCCAGCCTGTTGTTGCATGCGACTTCTGGCTTTATAACCTCCCTACGATTCAGTCCAATTTATTTTTTTATTTTTTTATTTTTTGCATGTACTTCTGTAAATATGGCCAAAGAAAGATGAGATAAGTGAAGCTTATGATATCCACCCTGATTTTAAACCTATGACTTTTGGAAGAAAATTGTGTCCCTAAATGCTTTGCTCTGCTAGGGGAAAGTATGCAGAAGGAAAAGCCATAGGATGACTATAAGTGTTGAACAATAAAACCGGAACAAAAAGCTTTCTATAAATAGTAGTGTGGTCCCAGTTCAGCAAAGTACTTAAGCATATGCCTAAATCCTTCCTTGTTCAGCAAAGCACTTACATGTGCATTTGAATTTTGCTGAAATAAAGCATTAAATATCAGGCTTAAGTGCTCTGTTGAATTAGGGGCTATATCTGTGCCGACAGGCCTGGAGAGAAGGAAGGTTTTCTGCATGGGAAAATGGAATGCTGTAGCGTAACATTTTCTATGAAACTTCTGGCATGATGCACTGACTAATTAACTTGGAGAATGACTGGACATTAAAGTATTAGAGAGTCATTGTGTTCTGATATTCCCCAAATTGTCCCTTTTGTTATTGGCAAATTGGTCAGACGTAATGATAGCAGCTGCCTTTCTAACAGTAGGACCTGTATTAGCTATTGAAGTGAATTTTCAGTTTCTTAGAAAAACAAATGCAATAATGATTTTCCCTGTGACATCAGTGGAGCAGTCTGTACTCAGGAATTCAAAATGTGAGCTGCTTGATCCAGGTGCCTCAATTAGCCCTCTTGTCAAGGAGTTTGCAAATACAGGTAAAGACCATTTTGTACAGAGACTTATTTTCTCAGAAACTATTTAGCTTCTGTTTTCTTAAAATACGATCTATTAAAGAATTTCACATTTTCAAGGTATTAATCACTTTTGAAACTCTCCTGCAGGGATCATAAGTACTGGCAGCTATTTTTAGTCATCTTGTCTCTGAAGAGGTTTCACATAATGTTAACACAGTGGCTGTGATGGCTGGCTGGATCGATCAGAAAGTGATATTTAAGAACTCCGTCTCGATCGGGTTAAAGTAAAGAAAATACAACTCATCCTGATTGTTTATAACACAGATATGTATGGGTAACCAGATGGTGTTTTCATCTGTGTGAGCATGCAGGTTGTAAAACTTACTTCCAACGGGATGGAAAACTCCCTTTGTCTCTCACTTGTCTGAGATTCGGGGATACAGACTTGGCTTTTGAGAAACCTGGATCCCAGTCCCTCTTTGACTGACAGCATAGCGTTCAGATTTTGGATCACTCGACGTTAATCAGACCCAGGATTCCCCAAATGTAGTTCGGTATATTAGTTATGACAGTCAACTCTTTTTTTTTTCCTTTCTGATTGAAATCTTTGGGAAGTAGGTAAGTAGATAAGTCAATAAAGTCCAAACGTTTCTGCCCTGATGTTGTAATTACACAGAATTACCGTGGTGATTTGGAGAATATATTGTGGCTAGTGGGTCTAGAAGACCAATTTCAGAAATGTTCTTTGAACTACTGGGGCTTTTTAAAAAGCAGCCTGCAGAGCCCAAGTCGTAGCTGGTGCTAATTGCCTATCAGAGTGCCAAGGCACACTTCCATTGCTTTGATTACTTCACTGTTTTTCTGTTGAGCAAATCTGTATACCTATTTCTTGCGTGTGATAAATCCCTATCAGGAAAAGCACACTGTAAGAATGGTTAATTCAAATATTATATGTTTGAGCTGATTAAAGAAATTCTAATCTGGTTCTTTACATAGGAAGTTATAAAGCAGTTTCATAATTTAAAACACATCAAGTCTATAAAGTTATAATAAGCTCATGTAAATCTCCCCAGTGTAATAAAGTGGAAATATTTCAACTGAACAATTAAAAAGCCCTGCAAATATTTGAGTGAAAGTCCCTTGTTGCTTTACATTATATTTGATTAGAGCGGATGCAGCTTTGAAGAAGTGCCATTTTGATCTGATTCAAAAGGTCAGCTGTTACGAATCGTGGTTAATGTCAAAATGTTCTTTTACTTCATGTGCTGCGCTTGGCGCTCTGAGTTACACAAAACAGCTTTCTCTGTTTTGAATTTCAAACTGCTTGAGCAGCGGTTTCTGCAGCAGGGATCAGAATATCCACTGGAGACAGGATCGAAATACGGAAATCGGTGTGTAGAATGGCATGTCACTTCTTTTAAAATTAATGAAGTTATACTACGTGATGTAATTAAGTAGGTTGGTAGATAAGAAACTAATGAGCTGGTCGTCATGAAATGTGCAGATGGAGTAACTTCCAATGGGCTGTTGCAGTGGAAATGACAGATTAGACTGGAAGTAAACTGATGAATTTTGGTGATCCAATGCTGAAATGTACATGCAATGAAGCAAGCTGGTTTTGCAAGTCCTTATCAATCTTCCTTTTCAAAACACTGAAAATAAGCTTAGCATTTATAGTGAAATGTTCAGGAGCTGTTTTGTTAAGGTACCGTGGCAAATAAGTTCTTAAATTATTTACTCCGATGGTGGTGCCAGAGATATTTAAATCTTGGTTCCAGGAGAAGGAATAGTATTTTAAAGCTGTATGTCAAGCATCATCGCTAAATTTAATTAACCAAAAATCTTGTAGTTTTTTATTTAAAACGAAATTTGCACTAAACTGAATAGCTATCTATTCCTATTTGGAAACAATTCCATTTCTCTACTGCAACAGGATTTAGCTATATGTTAGAGAATATTGTGAGTGAAATTGAACAAAATGGTCATGATTATTAAATACTTTTGTTGACTAAATAAAGGAAGAAGTGGTGGAGAAATATGAACGATCATTACTTCCTTTGCCATTCTTGCTGTGAGTTTCTCTGCAGAGAGCTTTCAACAGAATTTAACCTAGGCAGGGCTTCGTCAGCTGGATACATTCTCCCCTCTCCCTTCCTTCGCCTCCTTGGGAAATTGAAATCAAATTACATTGTGCAGCAGATTAGTAGTGAGTTGAGTAATCAACTTGCAGAGGCAGTGATGACCTGGAAGCTTGGTTGTAAGTT
Source organism: Anser brachyrhynchus (assembly GCF_964034855.1). Classification (NCBI taxonomy): domain Eukaryota; kingdom Metazoa; phylum Chordata; class Aves; order Anseriformes; family Anatidae; genus Anser; species Anser brachyrhynchus. The sequence goes on from NC_137705.1 coordinate 18,051,530, forward strand.
TCTTTTTTTTTTTTTAAACCTAATCCTGTCTTGTGGCATTTTCCTAGGTACTTCCTTTCTGTTTGAGATGGATGGCAAGTGAATATGGAAGTAAGGATGTAATAATGGAGGAAAAAATGTATCTGTCAATTCAGAAATATTTATTTTTTTTATTCCAAATTCTTCCTGAAGGTGGAAGGCAGGTTTCCTTCAGCTACATTCACGTGTCAGCTATTGTGTGTGCTCGTGCTTTAACAGGGTGGTACTGATGCTATCTTCTCATAGTCGCTTTTCTAATTCTTACGCAGCAAGATTGTAGGCATTCGAAGGTACAGCAACACAGGATAAAATATATTGTCCTGAGAAATTCTGAGTATATTTTAAAGTGTTTGTTTTGGTTTAGTTTTGTCTTTTACAGTGTGCTCTCCAGGAAACCTTTTAGCTCTGGAAGAGCTGGTGAGGAACTGAAGTTCTTCTCAGATTAGTCCAACTGTGTAAGCTTGCTGTATTCAGCATATTTATTTATATAAATAGCTTCTTGAGATCATCATAAGGTAAAGGCTTGTATTTAAATACAATGTGCATTAAGAAATATACTTCAGAAGATGCTTCTTATCATGCTTATTATCTCATCTCTCTGAGGGACAAATAGCTTCTCATGTATGTGGATCCAGGAGTTAAAAGTAACCAGTATCTTCTGTGAAGTGCTCCCTATCTATAAATATTTGTGAAGCCCTGCCCAACTATAAATAGTGAGGAAGGCTACAGGCTGAAGATTCCATCTTAGAAGATCCCAGCTTCAGTGAGGAGGGTGCTAGAACACTGTAGCAACTGGGGCAACAAAGGGGTATGCTCTTGTAAATGAGGACTCGGCTGTGATGATACAGCCAGAATACTAAATTAATTGATTGAATTTTCTGTTCTCTGGCACAGGTTTTTCTATGCATCATCTTCACGATATGTGATAGTTTCCTTACAAGTTGTGGTTCCTGGAACTGGATAACAAAACAACCTTAGGTTTCTTTTTTAACTCTCCTTAAAAGAAAAGTCCTTCATAATTGTGCAGGGAAAAAAAAAAAGCTCCAAATGTTGCTTTTTAAAAAGAACCAACCCCACGGTTTTTCCTATGCCTACTTCATCCGTTTTGGAGGGAGTGACCTGATTAGGTTTTTTTTCAGTTTCTTGGTAATAATGTCTTGAAGATAATTCTGGGGCTGCTTTGGAAGACAGTCCCCCGCAACAGTGCTCAGCATTAATACAGTGTGTAACATTGCCCTTTCAATGTTCAATTGAGAGTGTAAAATAACATTTAAACTCAGTGGGACAGAAGCACACATAAAGTGGACTATGCAGTTGCCAGCAGGTTGAAATCCACAGACATAGAATCGTTTAATGAAGTTGAGGAAACTGGCTGAAAATAAAGGAAGTATATATAAATTTAAGCCTTGATGTGATCTGTGTTGCCTTTTTACTGAAATATTACAGAAATAATGTAGTAGCAATCAGTTTTTTTTTTTCCTGAGCTCTTTCCTCTTCTTTCCTCTGGGAATTAATGCAAGTTTTGTAAGATAAGCTCAAACTTGGTATCAAAGCTCCACGAATAAGGCATATATTAGTCAGCTATAGTATATCGAATTCCATTGTAGTTATAGTGAGCGAAAACTGATGTTAGAATAAATCCTCCAAATACTAATTCAAATTGTAGACTTAAGAAGAAGAATTTCAAGAAAATATTTGATATATGCAAAAACATTTAAGGACCAGTGAAGTTATAACATGGGGTAGTCACAGATTAGGATATTCTGTAATCTCTCCGCTCTGTGCAGTCTCAAGAGCGAAGGGGATGCCATCTGAAATCGGTATTCAGCACAGTATGGCTGACTTGTGAACACGTGCTATTAAATATGACATGTTTCTCTGCAGACAGCAGAGTTGTATGTTGTGTTGATTTTCAGTATGAAAAATTTTAGGTGTAATGACTTTGTGAAGTGGATGAAAGCATAAGAAATTAATTATGTTTCCAGGGCTCTTCCACAAGAGTACGAGTTAGACTCTCAGATGGGAAACTGTGTTTAGTGACTGCCATTTCTCATAATCGAGTTTTACTTCCCCTGTCTAGCAATATTAAAGATGGAAGAAAATTAGCATTTGGAAAGTTGGGATTGAATTGACTACAGGAGCTGAGTTTTGTGACCTAAGGTAACTGAACCAGGGCAAGCAGAACAAATACCTTGGCTATGACGAACTTTATGGAATAAAATGGGCGAGATTTTTTATTTTTATTTTTTTTTCCAGACAGCAGTTACCCCAATTACTCCAAGTATTGAATTGACAAGGACCTTGAAAAACTTTTGATGTGTTTATATTAATGCATTATTAATGTGAGAAAATTCTGAGGGGGGAAAAGAGGAAGTGGCATCTGATGAGGCAAAACCTGGTCCTCAGGCCATCATTCCTAAAACTCCACAGAAAACCCACAAAGAAGCAGAGGAGAGTGGTAGGGGTTTGTCTACAATTGTGCTTTCTTTCCCTGGGGAACTAAGAGGAGCCACTGTGTAGGACTCCTTTGTGGGAAAAGGGCAAATAGACCTGACATCCCTGTGCTGCACTCACTATCCTGTTGGCATTGCTGGACTTCAGGTAGGGTTTTCCATTTATGTTGAGTTTGTTCTGTAGGCTGTAGGCACATTTGTAATTGAATCAGGTGGGACTGCTCGCTCTTGGGACATTTTCTCATTGTTTATCTCCTTTTGTACTTCTTTCCTGAGAATTCAGTGGTTTATTTCAGTAGAAGTGTTTTGCTAATCCGATAGTTTATGAACTTTCTCACATAGCCATCAGTGGACCAATAGAAGTAGAATATGCAGGATAAATTAAAAATCTACTGCCATGTGGATTTTCTGCATTAGAGAATTTAAATTCTATTATGTTTTTACATTAGAGAAATTAAAATTAATATGAATGTTATCATCTGAAGATAATTAGTGCATAAAATAGGCAAAATACTCATCTGAAAATAAGCACTGTTACCAAGGGCAATAATACTGTTAAGCAGAGACATTAATAGCATGTATCAAAACCACATTTTAATTTCAGTTGTCCTTTAGGAAACATCAATATGTTATTCTTCTTTTGCCTTCCCCACTGATGTGACCTTTTGTAGTTCCTATGTAAAAGCAGAGAAAAAACAGTCCAAGAATTGTGGGGTAGACACACAGCAGTTAAAGCTGAATGCATTTCTAAGCTATTGATTATTAAAAAAAAAAAAAGTCAATACATCATCATTCTAATGGTAATCTCTGAGTTCAGAGTATGAGTGAAGAATGCAATCTGCTTGCTTTGCTCAGGATTACTCAGTTGGGAGGTAGAAGAGAACCACACATCTCAGATGGTGATCTGTAGCCTTTCTTAACATGTCTTACAACATTACTTTCAATTTCTGCTTTTCAGTGTGCATTAAATACCTTTAATTTTCAGTTAAATTCCTCTTTATTTAGCTGTTTTGAAAGATAAGCCATAAACATTTATAAATTGCAATTACGGAGACATTTCATTGCTGTATAAATAAATGCTTTTGAACACAGACAGAAGAATTCTCCACGGAGTCACTTGATTGTGTGCATTAACTATAAAATTCACTTTCTGCTGAGTAATTGTAACAGGCTCAGAAGTACAACCGATACAGACTGAGCATAGCTGCACAGAGATCGTTATAGATCTGGCAATGACTTTTAGCAAAAATTGTAACCGTAATTTTGTTCAGTACTGTTCTTGTCACGTTGCTAATTCCATGTCAGTGATTCCAAATGCTTCACAGTGTCATGGCAGAATATAGAAATGGCAAGTTTTAAAGTAAGCGGCATGAATGTGAGGAATAATTATTTATATGAACAGAGAAGATAAACCTTTAGGAGTGTATTCGAATAAATCAAAAGCCTTATGAATTACGGTTGCCAAGACAGGACTGTGCTGTTTGAAGACTTAGCACATATGGATTGGTAAAATTTCATACGTGAAACGTTTGGGAAAACCCAAAAAATGATGAAAATGGTGCATGTCTGACTCACCTGATTCTTCTGTACTCTTTGCTTTGGCAAAGAGAAGTGTGTGTGCCTGCATATGCGTTATCGTTTAATTACAACTCTGAGTAAATGGTGAACGTGTGCATGTACATAAACACACACACACTGTCCTCAGTATCATTTAATTACCTCCCAGAGCAAACAGTCTTTCTGTTTCCTGTATCCTGGGGCACAGAAGGAATGTTTTTTGTTGGTTTGTTTGTTTGTTTTGGGGGGTTGTGGTTTAGGGACAGTAGCCTAAGCATTTATTTGAAAGATGTCATTTCGTATCTGACAACTGAATAGAATACAGAAACATAGCAGAGATGTCAGAAAAAAATTCAAAGAACATTACACCTTCTTGACATTTAAATATCTTGCATTGTATGAGATTGTTTTTTATGTCTTCCTTGCATCTTGCTAATGTGTTTGATTTCTACATATACAGCATGAACATTAAAAATGTGATATGAGATGCTTTTATCCATAAACAATTAGAGGAAATATGGTGCGTATTTATTCTTTGCAAGTGGGTAAATACATTCATATATGTATACACAGATGTCCATATTTCTTATTTGTTTTGGGTTCTCATACTTTGTAAGAAAAGATATTAACAGTAGGAATAAAAATCAATTAGCTCTTAAGAGTTGAAATTAGCAGAGCACCTTGGTTGCACAGAATAATTTCAATTTTTATTAGATTTTATTAAATTTAACTTTATTAAATTTTATTTAGATTTATCAAATTATTTTTTCCCTAATGTATTTTTTGTGTTATTTTTGTTGTTTAGATTTATTTTTGTATTTAACCCAATTCTAAAAGAATTAATACAAATTAAAGAGGTACAAAGGCTGAATTTCACAATAATTCATAAAAGAAGTTTATAGCAGGTCTGTTTTCCAATTTCTAAGGTGTTATTTTTGTAAATGGTTTAACTTACTTATCTTTATTATTATATAACTTAAGCTTAATTGGACAATATGTCTTTATAACTGGTTGTACAAAATGAGCCTTGAACATATTTGCTAAAATATTCTATCAGGGAAGTTGTAACTGACCTCAGACCTGAATGTTTTGCTGTCTTTGATATCAGCTCCCCAGGAGGGAGAGAAAAACAAGCTGATAGCTCAACGGCTTACTAACAGGGTGTCATTATTTTATTTGTATCTATCTATCTGCTCGCAGTCATGCTGCTGATTCAGCTTCAGCTGAATGTTGTTTGGACTATTCAAGTGAGTTAAGAGTCCTCAGTCAGTTTACCAGTAGACAGTTGTTTAAAGCAGAAAACTAAAAATAAAATTAAAAAGTGATCACTAATTGGCATCCTGTTGGTTGGCTCAGCAAGAGACTACTGAGACAGAAATACTATTTATGCAGTGCCTGGGTACCACTGTAATAAAAATGAATAATAACTGAGCTGCTTTCTCATCCTTGGAAGTGGTCCTTCCACTCCTGGGTTGGAGGCTTGTTTGTGTAACAACTGCCCTCTGAGCTGTGCCTCTTCTGCAAGTAAGTAATAGACTTCAAGCTGCATAACCTTTTATCCTCGCTGAAATATTAATTATTTTCAGCATTCCAAACTGAGCACAAAGGGGTTGAAATAAAAATGCTGATTGTTGAGGAAGAGAGGATGCTGTAAGAGAAGACCTCAAAAGAAGTCGTCGTACAAAACCCACTTACTGCAATTTTGGTTATTTTTCTGTTTCTTTATTAACTATTTCCTTGGCCCATGCTTTTTCTCTAGACCTTGGCAAAGAGCTTAGAGACAGTTTCCTGTTGATGGCATCAAAGGCAGGGAATCAATTGCTTGCATTTTCCCAAAGGAAGCTGTGAAGTCTTGCTGTCTCACCCTTTCAGTACCATCAGCCTTTTTAGGAACAGCAGTGGTTAAAAATGAAAGTCCTCCCCAAACTTTGGACTTTGGTTTTGGTTTAGGGAAGGGGAGCACACCTGGTTTTGGTTTAGGGAAGGGGAGCACACCGGAGTCCTGAAAGACATCCCCTAGGCATGCCCATAGGTACCAAGTGATGGCATGCATTCTTGTGTTAATTGTATGGGCACTTATGTTGGGAGAATCTGAAGACTTTACCCAGCTCTGGGGAGCACACTCGCATTCCGCACTGAATTAAAATCACTGTGTTATTACTGAGCCAAGGTTGGTAAATTTTGTTTGCTTTCATTTTCATAGTGGCTGCACCAAATATTTTGCAAGAAAGAAAACCAGATTGAATTGAAACAGCAATTATAGAATTGTTGGCAAAACAATGTATAATGCTTTGCTTTTCAGACTAAAATATTTGCCAGCTCAATTAAAGCTGTTTCCCAGATTTCAAGATTCACCTAATTTCAAGAAAATGAAAACATTATAAAAATATTTTAACATGAGACATGAAATTGTCCAAAAAGAAATATTTCACTTTGATTTCAAAATAAGATGTTTTATATTCTGAAACATTTGTTCTGATCTTTTTTCCAGTTTAGCCTCTTGGTCAACTCTGACTTCATCTAATAATTGGTTTTAGTCCTGACCTCTTTCCCCTACTCGTGCACTCCCTAGCTATCCCCAAGACACACTCGATTTTTTCTGTAGCGTGCTGGATGTATTATTACCATTCCCATTTACTTCTGCAAAATGTTCCTCTGCTGACTGAATGTCATTTGGAGCAATGACATGCCCTTTACTGAGGTTTTCAATCGACTGCAGTTTGACTGACTGCTCAAGAAAACTCAGTCCATTTACTTCCAGAATGAGTGCATGATAAGTGATGTGGACAACCCCCACCAGAAGTACTGAAAGTAGGAAGATCTAACTTCTCTGTATTCTTTTGTTCATATTCTAATTCTCAAGATGGATTAAAATCTAAAGCATGTATTATTTTTAGGCTCATCGAGAAATGCAGACATGCATAATTCAGAACAGAGTAGGACCATGCTCTATGCCAGTAGCTTTTATCTGAAATAAATGTAGTTATTTCTTCACACAGTGCATTCCCCACCATCTGATTTTGTTACAATAGCTATATGTGCTACTATATGGTGTGTAGTAAAAGCAACATATGTGTTTTTATCTGATAAGTAATCCAAAAGCTTTTCGTTCGTTTCAGTGTAGTAGTGAGAAATGTTGCTATTGCAGGCTTGGATTAAAATTATTTAACTCTGGAAAAATTATTTAATGAAGAATTGCTAAAATTAAATTTCAGGCCAGGATATACCAGTGCAAAGGATGAGAAAAGGTGCAATATGAAGCTGTTAGTGATGGGTCATGTACGTCAGCGACTGTGTTGCTCAGTGGCATTTCCTGTCATCTGCTCTGAAGACTCGTGTGTATCTGCTAATCATCGTTCCTGGTTTTAAATGCAAAGTCTCTTTGCTTTGATCTCCTATGCTCCTGCAGCCCTGCCTAATGTAGCTGTTAGGCAGGCTTTTCATGGGCCAAATAATATTTGTCAAAAAATCCAGAGAAAAATGTCTGCCCGCAATTTTCTTATTTGCATATACATTTGGGCTTCCTCCTAGCTCAGGCTTGGCTTTTCTTTCCTTTCCGTCCATTAAAATCTGCCGAGCAACGAGCTCATTGCAGCACTTTTCCCTTCTCCGTTTCTTCTGCAGAAGAATCGCCTGTGTAAATCACTGAAATGGCATCGCTGATTGCCCCAGTCCTGTAATGGAGCTGGAACTCTAACAGTGATTCATCTTTGGGTCTGCTCAAGGTCTACAAATATGAAAGAAAGGAGAAATAGTTTGAATTACATAGAGAAAGTTTTGTTGTGAATTCCCAATGCTACTTGAAGTCCACTGACTGTTGTAGATGATCAATATTGTCTATCATGGTTTTTATATTATTATTATTATTATTATTATTATTATTATTATTATTATTATTATTATCATCATTTTATCCAACTATCCAATTAACTTCTTTTTCTTTTTCTTGTTTCACTGGGAGGCAAAGCCCAGAGCTTTGCTGGTGCGTTCAGACCTTGCTGGTATGTTGTACCAATATCAAAAAGAAAAGGGATTCTTTTTACTCCCTTGGATATTTTGCAAGTTCCAGCTCTCACTAGGAGAGCAGCAAGGCATACCTGACTTACCTAGAAGATTGCATTAGAATTTTCTCCAGTATTTTTTTTTCTATCTACCTCCAAGCCTAACGGAGAGGAGGAGTGAATATCTTCTCTCCCTATCAGATAATCCACAAAATGTTTTGATAAAGTGCCTGTATGGTTACCTCTATGAGAGGAGGTAATGACAAACCACGAGAGTGGGGCAGCTGCATTGCCAGAATGGCACTGTAGCAAGGACTCTTTAATTTTCACAAACCTCAGAGTCAAACAGTGAAAATGATCGTTGTCAGAAAAAAATATTGACACAACTGTGTGGTGGGTAGTGTCTGCTGGAACCGCACCATTGCATTAGCTAGTAAATGCTAATGCACTTCTAGTTTTATAAGCATTTGAAATAACTCTCTAATGTGCCAAATGTTTAGAAGTAAGTCATCTTTCCAAAACAGAACACCTACGAGACAGATTTAAAGACTTGAAATTCCCATAAGAGGTATAACCGATGTCCTTTACTTATTCTTTAAAAGTTTTAAAACGTGTAAATATATTCCTACAGATTTCTCTGCCTGCTGGCTGAAAGGAATCCAAACTTTCACTGCCAATAAAGGCAAAGGGGGGAACTGGATCTGAGGCAAACAAAAATGTTTTGGTGAAATAGGATTAGTTTTTAAATCTCAAAAAAGCTTGTGGAGTCATGCAAAACAGAAAAGAGAGGTTTAGCCTGCATAGAAACAGAATCACATGAGTGCAATATCATTCAGACTTTCACTCATGTGACGTTTGGTTGTTGTTGGAGACAAATCTTTGAGAAAAGAAGTACAGTAGTTTTTATAGATAAGGAGCTCAATTTCCCTGGCTTTTTGCAGTACATGAAATACAATTATTGCAAGGGAGATGAAGTGGGAATATGGCAAATACTCTTCTAATAGAGCTGCCTGTGTGTTTTCTTTAAACAGTGAGTTTTTTTTTTTTTTTTTGAAGTTAGGGGATGGTGTTTGACCTGTGGGCTGTAACACCAGGTTCAGTGTGCGCACCTGCTATCACAAGTAGTTGTAAGAGAATGACAAGTGAAGATGCAATGAAAAAAGGGAGGTCGGGGGGCTGTTGGCTAGAATGAGATGTTTGTTTGTGTGCAGGAACTGCACAGTCCCTTCCTTCATTTTCTTGTGGACCTCTTTGAATCTTTGTCCATACCCACAGTGTGCATTGAAGGCTAGAGTCCTAACGGCCATCAGTAGCTGCAGAGTGCTTTGTGCCTGTTCTGCTTGCCCAGAAACACAAAGGACACCGCCTTCTTCCCGGGACTCCGTTCCTCTCAATTGCTGCATTCTCACCATCAGTGCTGCTTGCATTTGGGCTGCAGGAGTGTTTTGCATTAGTACATTACTTGCAGGTTTTCTTGGTGTTTTTAAAAACCTGGGGGTAGTCTGAAATGAACTTTAGTGCTTCAGCTTATTCCAAGGCAGCACACAAAGTTAACACTCTGTTTCCTGGAGGAATGCTGCATCTCCAAACTCCTCAGCACAAGGACAGAACTTGTCAGTTGTGTTGGAATGGGACTAGAAAATGGCAGAAGTCTGAGGGAATTCAAGTGGCAAATCCCCCTGCAAAAGGTTTTCTTTAGGAGGAAATTCCGCCAGTGCTGCCTCCACCACCTTTCAGCTGAGTTTGTGGCAGTTCTTGAGGGCACCCATGCTACGTGTGGCCTCAGAGAGCGGATAAAATATGGGGTCAGTGTTACGGGTGTCAGAGCAAGCATTTTGTTCCTTCGGCACTTTTTTGCACTTGAACTCTTCCAGCTCAACCTGGCCACCTACACCAGACACGTAGAGGCTGTGTGCTGTGACTCATCCTCCTCTTCACCTCCCTTCTGAGAAGATCCTTTTACGTGAATTGATCGCAGGACTTAGAGATCGTTCAGATGTAGTATTCTTAAGCATATTCTGCAGTGTGCTCTCATCTCTTCTTCCGTATCTTGCCTCTGTACTTTAGAGAGAGCTGAGCTATGGTAGGTATATTTTGCTCTTTTTGGGGTGCCAGTCCAAAGTGCAAGTGGCCAGAGAGCAGAATTCTGGTCAACATGTGTCTCAGATTGAATTCATAGACACAGGAAAAATGTGGGACTAGTGGAAAAGGGAAGTAAGGAGCATTTGAAATTTTAAATTTCCACACTGACATTGTCATTAAGAAAAGGATGTTTATAGGTTGACGTGCTTGTCTTTTTAAATTTTAATTTAGTTTAACAGAATTAATAGATACAAAAGCATTCTTCCAGACAATCCTTTGTGAACCCAAGAAAAATGTAAACCTTCCTAAAGTACACTGTCGTATAGGCCAAATGAATGTACTAGCCCAAAGAGGAAAAGGGGTAGCACCGGCCCCACGTTTGCAGCCACTTCCCGGGACACTTACACTGTCATCGCCCTGGGATGGGGCAGGGGATGAGCCCTAAGGGCTCCTGTCCTTTTCCTAACAGGTTGTGTGGGGCTTTTGGGCTACTTCCAATTGGACACAAGTCCACATGAATAAAAATACTCCCTTTGTGCCTTCTCCTGCACTCAGATACAATTTTCATTTGAACTACCAAGGATTCAGCATGGATACTTTTTATACACACTCATTAACTCGAAGGAAATACTATTCTGATGGGAATGTGATTTTTTTTTTTTGTACTGTCATACCATGTTCTCCTAAACTCTCCTCCCTACAGCTTCTTGCAGTTTTCTAGTTGTTCTTAACAATTTCTGTTGCCTTGCCTTTATCTTTGATGCTAAGGTAACAACACCTGGCCTGCAGTGGGTGGAAAGTAATGTCTTCAGAAACACACTGAGCAGGTTTCCTACCAGAGGCAACGGTAGGCAGTGGTCTGCTCTTCTCAACTTCAAGCTCTCTTATGGGTGATTTTGAATGCAGTCTAAGGAGCAGACATTACATTACCTGATAGCTTTTGCTTCACTGGCGTAAGTTTTTGTCAAACCTACTTTTTAAGAGAGTTATTTTTGTTTTTATTTTTCAATAGAAACTAAATACCAATACAAAATTGAATACAAAGTAGATGAAGGCAGTATGCTTGAAGGAAGGAAGTGTGGTTTCTATGGTTAATAATTCTTACAGAAAAGTCAGCTTCAAGGAAATCAGTGTTGCATTGTTAAATTAATATTTTATTTAAATAAAGTATTGCCACCAGCTATAAATCACTTGGTGACTCCGCCATGAACATTTTTCTCTTTGGGTAGACATGACTGACTACCAAAGGCAGGAAAGGTTTATTTGCATTTATCCCATAGTACAGACCTCAGGCTAAGTGCCATCGGCTTTGAGTTTAATAACATTTATTTAGATGGATTTCACATGATTGATATGAAACATTTTCATACCTTACAAATATTGAAGCTTTTCTTACTCTTTCTAGTAAGGACAAGTGGAGCTCTAATCTTTTTTCAGAGTGACAGCCAGAAGCTCCAGTCAAAATGCCAATTTTAATTAATTAATTAATTAATTTTTAAGTGAAGAAGTAGCCTCAGATTTTGAGTTCTCCAATCTTGCCAGCTCTGGAGACCAGCTCTTTCTAAGCAGTCTTCCAATACTGCCGATGGGTGCTGTACAGGGCAGTGGCAGCAATGCTACAGGCTGCGCACGTGTGCTGCAGGAGGAGACCCTCCGGGACACCCCTACATGTTTAGTTGGGCCTCAGACTGACAGCAGGACCATGCTGTGCGGTCTAATGACCCTATTGCTTGAAAATGTAGAATGATAAGAAACGGAACTGTAATGAGGATGTTATAAAATAGCAGGTTTTCTACTCTAAGTGGCACAGCAAATTGCAGTGAAGCATGGCCAGCAATATGAAGAGTGGAAGAAAGCTCCAGGCAGAGATGCACAGTGAAGCTGCGTGTACATCTCTGACATTGCTCCCACAGCAGCCTGGAAGCATGGGATGCTCTCCAGAACATCCTTCTGGAAAGAAAATAGGATGGGGTTGGATGTGAACAAACAGTTTCAGAACATTGAGATAGCTTTTGTCAGGACAGGTATAATGGCACAGCACTCACTTCACTAATACACGGTCAAGCAGTTATTACCAGCAGTTCATAGCTCGTTTCTGAGGCGAGGAAGTGTTATTAAAAGACAAAACAGTGCAAAATTATTCAAAGCAAAATGGTCAAAAGAAGAGGTGGTGTTTTTAATTTTAATTTTTTTTTCCCCACTGAATGGTCTACAACAGGTAGCAAGGCTTGTTGTTTTTTGCTTGTTAGAGATTTAAATCAATCACAGCTGACTTGAATTTGTGTCAGAATTTTACTCTGACCGCTTTTGCCTCTCCCCTTTGTTGCCTTGCTTCTCTCTTTTCCTGGGGCTGTCAGCAAACCCTGGTAGGTACTGCCAGCCAGCAAGGACCCAACGTGGTCTGTTCCAAACCTCAGCACTGCAGCTGCAGGAGCTGTGCACTGAGCTTCCCACAACATTGCTTGCAATGGGAAGAAAGTAGAACTTGCAGGTGATAGCTCATGTTTAAAAAGAACTTGCAAAACCTCAAGAAGTTTGAATCTTCTAGTGTAAGACCGAAGGCTATGAAGGTGTGTCAAAGATGCTGCGGTCTCTTTTGCGAGGCGGTGGGCAGGGTGGCAGCAGGAGGTAGGCAGGTGGGCACTGCTGCACAGCCCAGCTCTTGGTGCTTTGTTCCTGCTTCGGACTAGTTCCCGCTCTTTGATTCTGGCTCTCCCCCCTGTCTGCTTACAGTATGTTTTATGGGGTTTTCATTGTCTTTCTCTGCTAGCTCGTGTTGTAATTCCAAGCTGCTCTCACAGTATATTCAATATGTTTTCAGTCAGTGGTTTTCAGCTAAAGAGATTAGTTGCTCTTATAGCATGCTAGTGGATATGATTAATACTTGAGAATTATTGTGTAAAATGAGGTTTAGACTCTCTGGGCTGAGGGTGGTAAGCTGTAAATTTTATTTTTTTTTCCTCTCAAGTGCTTAGTATTTTTCTGTTTCCAGATAGAGGATTTCAATTGGTTTGAGGTATTTCTACTGGGCATTGATAATGCAGAAGCTTCTGCTTTAAGAGAAAAAAAAAAGGCAGTAAATACTTTTGATTTTTGGATGGTTATGGCTTTCTCAAAGGCCTCTAATCCACAATCCTTGCAGATACTCTATTGCACTTTGATTTAAGTAAAGGCTATTTAAATGGGTTCTGCAGGTGACAAAAAAAAAGTGATATGTTGTTATTTTACAGGAGCTTTTAGTGCATTGTTTTAAGTCAGTTTAATCAAATATGTGCTTGAAAACCCTAAAACGTTTAATTTCTGATGTAAACAGGTATCACTTCATTTAAGTTAATGCTACTCCTCTTAAATTTAGCCCACATTTTGCAATGATAACTCAAAATTGCCCCTTGCTGTCACTTCTGGAAAGCAGAATTAATAATCCACGAGTCTTGCTTGCAAGGAGCAAGAACACAGAAATGCACACAAAAGCCTTTTCCTTCTTGCTTCCTTCCCCCTGCTCTTGTATATGCTTTTTCCACTTCCCTTACCGCAGCGTGTGGGACATGGGACTTCAGCTTGCGCTGTGTGTGAGCTGCCCTACAGCCCTTTGAGAACAGCTGATCTCGCTGTGGGGGAACATCCCGGTATTAGAAAAGCCAGGTTTGGAATTGCTTTTATACTGCCAAGTAAAGTGATCCTCATGAATGTATTATTTTAACTCTTCAGCTTAATGTACAATTCCCTTAAAAAATCGTCAAAAGCACACTTCATTTTCTGCCTAAACATCTGTGTGCTAGTTGCAATAGCTTTTTTCTGGGACATTTCCAGTGACAAAGGCGATGGTTTCATAATGTCTGTCCTGAAATGTGTTTCATGGATCTGAGACTAGACGTGTGCATGGGCAATACTTTCCTTTGGGGTGTGTGTGTTACATCACCTCCTGCTTTTTGTTTTGCTGATTATATGCTTTAAATAAACTTTTCTATTCACCATGGTGGAACTTAATGTGCGTGTGAAACCTGATAGTAATAGCTTTTTGCTAACTGCAGTGGTTGAAGACTAAAAAGAAGCAAGATTTGCTGGAAGAGAGAATAAGTTTTACTGAAGTGGTTGGTATCACTGTAACTTGCATATTTTAAAGTGTTGTGTGTGAGTGGGAAGGCAGAACTAAACAGAGCATACTGTTGGCCTTAAAAAAAAAATAAAAAAAAATGCAGAGAACACAACTCTCAAGGGAATGTAGACAGGGAAACACTTCTTTAAAAATTTGTAGGGTAGAATAAGGAACATTGAAAGTCATTTGCATGGTTTTAAAATCTCTTTTAAATGCTTCTTGTTGTCTTTAACATTTAAGTATAATCTATCTTTTAAAACTTATATATATATTTTGGCAAAACAAAACACAAAAACACTCAAACCTAATTATATTGCAGTTTTTCATCCAACAGAATACAGGACAAAAACTAGAAAGTGCCAGCTAGATGCTGAAGTGGCTGTTGAAAAGGATTTTTAGGAGCTTCCATTTTATTTGGTACTAGACTTATACACATGGCTACTTGGATCTTTTTTTTAAGTTTATGAATTTTGCTAGCTAGCGATGAGGTACCAGTTTTGCAGATTTTCCGTGTTACTAGAGACTTTTTTCCTAGTGTTCTTGGCAGCACGGGAAATTCTAATGCTAAGGCTATCGTCAATCAGGACACGGAATGTGCTGCTCTTCCAGCATGTTTGTATGGCACCCACAGGAGGTATAGGGTGAGCAGGAGAGAGTGAACAAGCATGTTTACACCTAGACACCATTGTTATATTTGCACATTAGTACTTTTGCTGGGCATCACCACCTGTCTGTCAGTGGGTACCAAACAAGATGTGTGCAAAGAGCAGAGACGTTTGCCTTGATCTCTGACCCTTCAGCACGGCTGATGTGCACTGAGCTTGGTTCCCAGCTCTTCTGGTTCCTGTTTAAGCGATGTGGGAGGTTGGTTTCTGTGCAATTGCCTGTGTGAGCCATTCCTTGATGGTAGTTGTACCCACGGAGTGGGTTGGCAGTGGAACACCTTGATGTAATGGCTATATCCAAGAGTTATTTTACACACGTGCACAGAGCTGTGTCACTAGACTTGGTTTCGTGCTCGGGACTGCCAGGTGCCCTGGACATGCATCTCTTGGCTAGGTGCACCATGTATTTCGCTGTCTTCCTTCCTGCTGCCCACAGGCTGGCAGCAGTGCTTGGCATGCACCCTGCTCTCTGCTGGGGTACCGGGCTCACCCTGCTCTTCTGCCACTGGCCCGAGTGAGCGAGCCAGCACCCTAAAAGTTGTCAACGTTAATCTGGGCGAATCGAAAGCTTCCTCTGCTCATGCTGAAGTTCAGCGGAGAGCAGCGTGGCAGTAGGTGCGTGCTGAGATTATTAGACCCGTACTGAGCTGTGCAGCTTTCCAGGTGTCATTTATCTTGTGTGCACAGGCGGTGTAAGCACTCGTTTGACTGTGCATCCCTGAATGACATTTTTACAGCCGTTCAGATATTCTCTCCAGCAACCAGAAACACCTCGGGGAGAGGCTGTACCGCCCAGCCTGGTACCTACCTGCCTCAGGCTTTCAGCCCCGCTGCTTTCTTTCCAGCCCTTCCGTGGGGGGCTCAGGGGCGCCGGGGCGCTGCCAGCCGCCGGGCCCCTCTCCCTCTCCGGACCCCCGGCCCCGGGGCCGCGCGGCACCCTCGGACGCGCCGTGCCCGCGGGGGGGCGCTGGCACGCGGCCGGCCCCGGGTGCGCGCCCCCGGCGGCAGCGCGCCGAAGGAGCGAGGCGGCTGCGCTGCGCCCCGCCGGTGCCGGGCTCTGAGCTCCGCTTTGCAGCCTGGCACCGCCAAGCGGCAGCGGCTGCTGCTGTTGGGTAGGGCCCGCTGCGGCGCCCTGGCCGCGCAGGAGCTCCTGAGCCTCCCCAAATGTTCCGCGCCCAGCGCTGTGAGGCGAGCAGTGCGCCCTTCGTACCCTCTGTGGTGTCGCTGCTGTCAGCAAGTTTAAAAGCGATATTATAATTCCCTTTTTTGTTTCTGAATGGTACTGATAAGCATGCATCGCTATTCTATTAATTCCTAACTAAAATGGGGGAGGAACCACCACGACTAATGTTTTAATTTATGAAATCTGAAATAACTCTGTTATTTGTCAGAAAATTACAATGCTGAAGCTGAACATCCTGCTGAGGATAAAATAGTGAAGGTGTTTCTTATGCTGAGGGAGATTACAATGTCCTAGCCCTCAGCTCGCTCCCTTTCTGTAAGTACCACTGCTGCTGTTCAGCCTGGAAACGCCCGGCTCTGCTACATCGCTTTTGCCAGCTTACAGCGTCCGGTGCTGGACACCCACCTGCACACTGATAAGCAGAAACCCTTTCTGTAACCTAGGTATCTCCCTGTAATATCCAGTATTATTATTCCCTTAGTGAGTTTACCCTGTGCAAACAAATGGGTGTACAGAGCAAGGTGGAAATCACGTATGTGTATATATTTGGGTTTAGTTGTAGGATGAGCTAAAGAAGCAGCTTTTAATTTTTGGACAGTTATCTCAGTCCAGCATTAAAAAAAAATCATGTGAGTTTTGGAGTTTGGTTTGGAGCGCTTTGCAGAGGAGGCTCTTAGTATCACCCTGGCTCTTGGAAGCATCTGAACCTGGGCATCCAAAGCACAGCCACGTAGCCTGGCCTGTTGCAGAAGAATCTGGCTGCTTCCAATTTAGCTGTGATGTGTCTTCTTGGCACACTGAAGTTGCTCCCTCATTATCTGACAATAGTTTTGTTGATATTTGTATTCATATGTTAGTATTTTCCTCATTATTGTCAACCCCATATACGTAATCATTAAATGAAATTTCTTACCATTTAGCATTTTTCATGTAGCATAAATGTAGTTACTTGTTTAAGTTCAGGCCCAGTTGTCTTTTGCCTGCACCAGTACAGCTCGTGATTTCACTGAAGTCCATATCAGTAAAAATAAGATGTGAAGCTGCCCCTGAAAAGGTAAGCTACCTGACAGGCAGGAATCCTCTTGGGCTACGGAATATGTATTCAGTGTTATATAGGAAAATGGAAAAGCTTGGTGGTGGAGAATGATAAAGAAATATCTAATATGAGATTCCAGGGGGAAACTACAGGAGATAAAAACTAGGAAAATAAGTCCAGCAATGGTAGAAACGGTCTGTTTGAGGCTTCTTTTATGACTTGTTCATTAGTTCCCAAAGTTTTCAGGCTGAGGGGAGAGAACAAGCATCCACGTTCTGAGCTGTCTGATGTGCAGCTCTCCTCTCATTCTCAGACTTCAGCTGCAGTAAGAGATGTCTTTTATTTCCACCACAATGCTTTTGTCACGTCATGTGAAGATCCAGTGAAATTCCTTTCCTGGGATGCGTGACTGAAAGCTCCCTGCCCTCCGTGTCACCATCCACCTGCCTGGCCTTGAGACCGTCTCGTAGCGAGATGGGTGCACGGGTCCCAGAAGATAAGGCAGATAATGCATGCTGCTGAACAGGTCTGGATGGAAAATGTTTATATATTTGAATACCTGAAGAAGAGTGGCTTCTCCCATGCCAATTAACGCTTCCAGACAAGTGTCGTGCATGCTGTGAAGTAGTCGTCTTTAAAGCTATGGTTGCAAAGTGAACGTTTTTCAGCCTGTGAGTGATGGCAGACATACTGCCATCGCTTTCTGTGGCTGGGCCAAGGCTTTCCTGGCAAATGTAATGCTTCCTGGGCGTCTCAGAGGAGGAAGTAACTCCAAAGTTTTTCTCTCAAGATAGGATACTGTACATAGGTCTTCCTCTCCCAGTGGAGGTACCTCGGTTTCTCTGTTGCATAGACACACATGGAATATTGTCTTCAGTGTTTGCAAAGCAGATATTGCAACTTAAAAAGCAAGAGGTTCATGATATTTTTCTCCAATTTTAAAGATTTCATGTTTTTACAGACTTTTAAATTTAAATCTGTAGGGGGGGAAAAAAAGTCTGTTGGTTTTAAAAAAAAATAAATAAATCTTAATAGCTGCATTTACTCCTGCAAGAATTGCAATGGAAAATGTGGGTGATGTACATCTACCTTTTAGCTTTGTAAATGATTGCTTTCAAGTACTTGGCCTGTATTATAGGGATGAACTTAACTGGATGGCATTCCTTTGTTCAAATTAATATATGAGCAAAGAATTCTCCCTGGGGAAAGGCCATGATTCTCTTATCGTACTGTCAAAGCACATGATGATGAAAATGAAATGAACTTGTCACCAGCAAAGTTTGGTGCGAACTCATCTGCGTGCAGAATAATTCCTCTAAGCGTGACATCTTCATTTAAAGATGCTTCTGACACGGCACAGAGAATTTGTCATGCAAATGAGATCCTTATTAGGAAGTAATATTTTTAGAATACTTTAATAAAAGGAAGCGTGTTCTTCTAAAGGCTTTCTACACAAGCATAGAACAGAACCATATTGTAGAAAGGAAGGTGAGGCCGGACATGGCTGTATTGTGAGACAAATGCTTTCCCAGCTCCTATCATTCGGAAACCTAAATGTGGACTTCCTACATGGTCCATCTACGTGGTCCACAAAATGTTATGCTTTAAAAGCCTTGTTTTTTTCTTAAATTTAACCTAGCTGTGCATAACAAGGTGCTGTTGCTTTGCTGCAGTTCACCACTAGATATCCTTCCTAAGGATTTTGTCAAAGAAGCGTGCCTGTTGTACCAGCTTTTGAGAAGGGTGTAATACACAAACTCAGTTACACTACGGTGTGTATATAGGTGAGAGAATGACAGTATTTCTATGAGGCAACAGAGAGGGAAAGTGACAACACTGACACTCTGTAGTGTTTTAGCCTCCAGTCTTAAAAACATGCAATGAAGTTACGAATCTGTGCAGCTGAAATAGGTACGTGGGTCCCAGTAGGTAAGACTGGGAATGCATGCTGCTGAGCAGGTCCGGGTGGAAAGTATGCCTGCGTCTGGCAGCTGGGGGCAGTTTCTCTCAGTCCAGATTTTGCAGTCTCTTGCAGGGTGAAGTGCTGGCTCTAGACAAGGCAACTGCAGGCTCCTGCCCCTCTGTACTGACGTGGGAGCCCAAATGCCCTGTCTTGTTTTGCTGACGAGGGACTGTTGGGTTGGTGGGAAGCAGCTGTAGATGATTCACTAGGTTTATGCTTGCCTAAAAGGTTGGCTCGGTGAGGTGGGGCCTCACATTCATCTTAATTTTGTTTGTTTGTCTTGCTTTGTAATGTAGCTACTTTTGTAGTTAATTTATGGTCAATTACAGTAGTTGAGGAAGTTTTCTATGTATCAGCAGGAGGGAGTTTGCTGCCGATAGAAAATACTTGATCTCCTGTAGTCCCCTGTAGTGCAAGAAGCAGAAGAGCAGAAGTTTGCTCAGTGAACTTTCCTGTTGCTGCTTTTGCCTCAGTCGTGTGTTAATGCCAGTAATGAAATTGATTGGCAAAGGAAATTCCAGAGTGCAGATGAGGTTCTTGTGGGAATTAGAGGAAGAGAAAGTGCTCCAGGCAGAACATTTACTGTTGTCCACTCAAAACTATTTGTTTGTGCAACCACCGCTCTGCTGCAAAAGCTAGAGAGGTCCCTTGCTTTATGTAGCTTTACAAGTCAGGCAGTGTTAAGTACAGAAATAATTATGGTAGGTGGGAAAAGTGGTAATAGAAATCAGGAAGTCAGGTAGGAGTGATGAAGAGCAAATGAATTAACACTTGGATCACAACATCTGCTACTCTGTCTCCCTTGCCCATAAGACCAATTAGGTGTTGTTGAAGAGAAGCGGTCTTCCTAAAGCTGTGAAGAACAACTGATTAATGATGATGTTTAGGGTTGGTGCCAGTCTCCTGTGAAGCTGATATAGTGTCAGGAACTGAGATGATCTCTGCTCTGTGTGCTTAGAAATACACAGTTGACTGATGAGGATGGTACTTCTGGTGAGAGTAAACAGAACTGATAGCCATATTCCTGGATTTTTGTTTGCAAGGTAACTCCAGGCAAAATAACGTATAGTGCTTATAGTTGGTGCCAAATAGAAATGGTGTCATTATGCTAACTCTTTTCCAATGGAGGGAAATACTGGATAGCATTTCTTTATAGGTACAATTCACCATTGTTGAATTAAGTATAAGCATAATATATTAGTATTTGAGAATATACAGGTAAATAATATATATATGAATTGTGTAGAAATGCACATTCAGTCAAATGGAGGTATTAATGTAAAGCTGTGTTCTTGATTAAGGTAGGAGGATGGGGAATAGGATAATGATGAGTAGATGAAAAACTTGATAAGGGAAATGTGATGTGCATGGGTATTTGTGTATATGTATGAGAGAGAATACATCTCGATGCACAGATTTCTGTGGTGCTATAAGACCACGTGCTTGCTGCCTGAGTGCTACTTTAGCTTCTCCGAATAGTTAACGAATGTACTTTAATAAAAAAGAAAATGCTAGTGACTTTCTCAATGGCCAGCCCATGTCTTTGAGAATGTGATGGAAGAGATACAGAACAGTTGGGACCCTGGGTGCTGCATTCCAGGCTGCATTCCAGCTGGCAGGCACCTGACACCAATATTTAGCTTACCTGCAGTGTTGACAAAGATAATTGCAGCATTTCTGAAGAGGAAAAAAGTCTTATGGCTGTCAGCACAAAGGGACTCCTTCCTGAGGCACCTCCATGCAGGTTGGCACCACAGTTCTGTTTTCCAGTGACACAGAACATGTCTTGTACAGCGTGGTGTTGTCACCTAGGGTCTATACAGTTCCTGCAGGGAGCAGCAAGCAGAGTGGATTATTGACTGTGCTGCAGAGAATACAGCAATTATGCCTTACAGAATTGCACATTTATCCTTTTCCTCTTGCTTGTGGTCTAGGACATGAGGGCTTGCTAGAACGTGCTCATGTCATTGTTATTTTAAAGGAGTATCTTGGTTCAAGGCTATGGTCAGTGTGCCAGATTGTGCAGAGGTTAGCTGAAGGCTGCCTCGATGAAATGGTAAGCCTGTGGCTTGAATGCCTTAGAGAATATGCTGCTGGATATATTTACTGTCAGGATGCAGTTTCTTCGATTCGTTTTCCTGAAAGGATAAAAACAAAAGCATACCTCTATTAAGGGAGAATTAAGAGTAAATATAATGCTTCAGAAAGGGGCTATTTCTGTGAAGGTAATCAAATGCTCTGAGACACGAATGACTCACATCTGGTAGCACTATTTTCTGTAAAGATTGTCTGAAGTTGGGAACTACTGTGGCTGTCCTGGTAGAAGTGTGTTAATAACCAAGATCTTATCTTTTCAGTTATTATACCATAGGGGATGGAACGACTTCACTTAAACAAGTGTAGCAGCAGGGTGAATGACTAGGCATGTAAGAATACAGATTTGAGACAGAATAATTTCTTCAAGGTCAATGAGTATCTTGGGGTTCAAGCTTAGTTCCATAATACTTTTGTGACATTGTACTTCAGTGATTCAGTAGTCCAAATATGCAGCATTTTAAACTGAAGCAGAAGTGACAGAAAATGATTTTTGTTATGCAAGCACATAACAAAGCAGTAATTACACAAGAAAAGCATCCTCTTGCTGTCAACTTTTTTTTTTCCCTAAGGAATCAGAAATGCTTCTGGATACAACTATTTCAATAGCTTGTACAGCAGACTTTTCTATATATATGGCATTCACTAAAAGGTTAGTGATTGCATTTATTAGTTCATATAATAAAGGGAGTAATTTTATTTTATTTTTTTATTTAGTTTAATTGTTCAAATAATATTCTAATCATGCCATGATTAACAATCATCACAAACTAGTCTGCAAACAGTACAGACCTAGATACTCTTAGTAGACTCTAGGTTACCACAAAAATTAGTCCTGATTACACTAGTGTTTATAGATGTATTAGTGCTTGCTGCTTAACGGGTGACAGAAAGTATAAACCTTTTGAACAAGGACACTCAGGTGTATTTGATGAGAATTTAAACTTTCCCATAGCAGTTCATTCTTGGAATTCTGTTACCAAAACTAATCTGGGAAGCTGTATTTTTTTATATATCAGGACAGATTTCCCATGACCCTTGACTATAAATAAAATGAGATTATTATTTCTGCAGGCTGATTCTTTTAATACTTTGAGTAGTTTTCATGGATGCCTTTTTAAAATTAAAATAAAAAAAAATTAATTCAGCCAGTTTTTTTTTCCTCCTGTTTTCACTCATTCATTGGCATTTAACTAAATCTTAGCCCTCCAACTGGGGTTGAGATGACACAGCACAGAATTTTGATTTTGATTTTATTCTGGATGGACGAAGTAATGGTAAATAAGATGAAGGTTAAGAACTTGAAAAGTCATAATTGAAGACATATGCAAACACTTTGCATTTTCCATTCAAAATACGAGATTGGATCCACGCTGTATGTATTTTCCCAATTCCTATTTCTCAGAAAGCAAAGAAGCTGAACCGCGGCCCATGTATTTATGGCTGGAAAAACTGCTAAGTTGGACACGGTTAGATTTGGAAGAGGTTAAACACAGGTAAAATATATGCTTTATGTCATTTATATTTGATGTATTTTCAGTTAAAAGGTTAGATTCTTATTTCCAGCAAGATGTTGGGGAAAAAAAAGAGCTTCCTGGACTTGCTCAGAAATGATTTATGCTTATGATCTGTTAGTCTGTAGATATAAACCTCAAGATAGATCTGTACGAGATGCCTTTCTGTCCCTGCTGGCTTTTGGGAGAATTAAAAAGATAGTTTGAATATACTGATTCCTCAATGAAAAAAGGTAATGCAGTGTGATAGAATATTGTCAACTGCAGGCTTGTGTCCCAGCTGCCTTCCAAGCTAGCATGTGCAAGCACAGTTCTGCTCCACTGAGGAAGGAGGTTGTGCCCCCTGTTACGTACTGTGGCAGGTGAAGTGACCACACTGTCCTGGACCTTCTGCCCTCCTGTGGTGGGTTGGCCCCAGCAAGCAGCAAAGCCCCCCAGGTACTTGAGTGCTCCCTCACCACAGCGGGATGGGGAGAAAACAGGAAGGACAGGAGCTAGAAAGCTCATGGCTTGGAATAAAGATCCCCCACCAGTTACTGTTTGTGTAAAATGGACTCAACTGGGTGATGGGCGAGGCCAGGGCGCTCCGTTCGCAGGATGTCCTCTGGCAAGTAAGAAAATGGCTCCCTAGATTGATTGCAGCTTTTGGTGATGCCTTCTGCTTGGCGCCTCTGATATAATTCCTTCAGCACGAAGGCCAAGCATTATATGCTAGCAAGGTCAGTACATCACAGCTATTACTCGAGGAAGGCACTCTATTTGCATTTAATTTCTCTGCTGGAGAAATGGATTTTGAAACTGCTGCCGGTTCCCCTTGCAGATACATCTTTGTGAAAGTTTGGTGTGTGGAAGGAATGCAATTAATATAACTACATCCTCAGCTGCTGCTTCTTAATGTCTTCAAGAAGGTGTTGTGAGAGGATGAGGGAACAAATAGATGGTTGGGAATTGCATGTTTACAACAGTAAGCCCTGGAGATGGGAAACTGGCCGGTCTTAAGCAAACAAGAACAGTGCCTGGCCTTGTTTAGCCTCCAGTGACACAACAACCAGCAAAGCAGCTTTCATCTTCTCCCCCCACCATGCAATCATGTTAATGCCCAAGTAGCTACGAAGGGGAAGAGCTAAAGGATTTCCTCCTCTCCCTCAGCTCCCTGCAGTGTGGGATTGGGATGCAACCCGAGCAGCCAGAGCTGAGATGCCAGCGGGGCGGGGAGAGCTGCTGGAGATGCTCTGTAGCTTCCAGAGCCTGTTCCTGGGGTGGCAAAAAGTACCAGAACTAACTGAGAGGCAGGTGCACAGCCTGCAAGGGCGTTTGATCACATTTCAAAATTTGGTAAGAAAAGTTTCAGTGTGAGAACCGTAAGTCCTCTACAGACCACAATTTGGACATCACTGTCATGCACTAATGAGATGTTTGGGGGTTGTAATGGTTCCTAGCAAAGCATTTTTCTTGTTGGTTTCCTAGCCTGTAATCTGCTTAGTTTGTGTTTGATCGTACTAATTGCTTTCATCTTACATAATGTGTCAGTCCTTCCGTGGCAGGTGCAGAGTCAGTCAGGTCTTAGAGGTGGGAATCTGTGAGGAAGTAGCAATCTGCTGCTTGGCTTTGGCTTTTTTTTTTTTCTTGTTAAAATTGGAAGGAGGGAATTCTTTTGGAACTTGTTTCTCTTTGTACTGGTAGAAAATAAATCAATAAAGTTTATTTTTGCTAGGTGATCAGCAGAAATCTATTTTGACTCCATATTTGTAGGAATATATATATTTTCTCTATATTAAACTCATTTTTCCTATTTTCTGGAATGAATCCCGTAGTATGTGAATCGGAAAGCTGCTTCCCCCCTCCCCACCCCGTACTATAAATATGCCTGTTTTCTGCTTACATTCTTGTTCTTGGACTTAAAGCTAGAACTGCCCTGATACTGAATCAAATGATCAAATACCTCACCGTTTATGGACACATTTAGTTGTAAAGTTATAAAGACCATGGCAAAGGTAGTGTATCGCCAGTGCACGGATCCACAGAAACTGTTGTTTTCCTTATGCCACTGAAACTCTAAGGCTGAAAATGAGAGCTTGGAAGGGAAGCCCCTTGTGAAGGGAGAGGCTTCAGTGGCAAAAACCCTCTGGCAGTGCTTCTGAGACAGTGAAACTGAACGCAGTAATGCACCAGGAACCATAAGAGATGTTAAGGGTTTTCTGGTTAAAAAGGAAGTAAGGGCTATAAAAAGAGGCACGGAAAAAAAAAAAAAAAAGGCAAACTCAGAGTAAGCCAAGAGATTTAAAACAGGGCAAAATGAAAAGTTTGAGTTGTTAACATTGGAACACAGATATGCACTGAGATTACTGTATGTAGAAAAGCTCAAAAGGAGAAATGAGAACATTATAATTATCTACACTTCTGTCATTTGACTAGACAGGTCTTCTAGTGCCCATTTGAATAACATTTTCTATATTTAAATGTAAATGTTTGTATTTCAAAGTCAGAAGGTTTGAGGTGCTGCGGCCATATAGATTCTAAAGGGAAGTAACTACTGCCAAGCTTTACACAACCTCAGATGTAAGCACAAAATAATAATATAAAAAAATAATCCTCAGGATCCGTGGACTTGACTTAGAATGCATAAGATTTCTAAAGGAACATTTTACTGTTTGGCTAAAAGGATACAGAATATTGTTTGTGTCTTTTAATTTTTGCTAAGAGGGTTTATAGATTTATTTCTGTAACAATTATTCTGCTTCATTATTCTGATATTTGGTTGGGTTCCAGCTTTTTGACTCTTGTTTTATTATTATTATTTTTTAATTCATAGTAGGTCACAGGTACCTGGTCATCTTACTAGTTCTTGGTTTTGATTCGCTTCATTATTTGAATAGTATTTTCTGTGATATTAATTTACAACAAAGGTAATAACAAATAACTGTAGTTAACAGAAATGTTTTGTTTCAATCCTATGTCACTGCTTTTCTATTATGTAGCTGGTTTTGTTTTCTTATGTTCATTAGCTTTTCTCTAGAAGAAATAATTCAGAGCATAATATACATTTTCTCAAGAAAACACACAGCTTCAGTATTACTAGATAGGATCTTATGCAGACTTTGTAAGCAGTGTTGTATAGCAATTTTATTTGTTTTTAAGAGATTTTTCTATTAGTAAAAATTTTATATATTTGCCCACTTTTTTCTGATTTCCATGATCAGTTTAATCTATGACATATACATACATTTGGAAAGAGTGGTAATTATTAAAACATAACAGAAGTTGACTTCAGCATTTAGCTTGTTTTTTTGAGACTTGTTTTTTAATGTAATTTCTTTTCCTTTGCCTTAGGCTAGGGAATTAATATTGTTATGGTGGGATGAAGAGTCATTTGCTTAGGCTGTTGTTTTATTGAAAGGTTATAAAGCAATGGAAGTAGTCAATTTGGAGCAGGAGGAATATTAAAAATTTTTCTGTATCTCAGAACCTCTTCCTTGTAAAGTACGGTATCTATAACATGATATTAAAAGCTGGGAGTCTGAGATGAATCTCCTTGGCTTTAATGGGAGATACCATCCTGCTTTGGTGAAGGGAATGAAGAGACTCATTTTCTCTTATGACTATTTAATAACGTTGATGTGTGGACACATGATCAGGGATGATAAAATGCCTTTCTCTGAAAGGTGCAGGTTTTACTAGGTAAAGTACTCAATGACATGCGTTATGCTTTCTTCATCTGCTGCCGCTCTTCAAGTGCGGGTATTCTGCTTAGCATCACGAAGTCCTTTATTTCATTTTTAGTGCCAAGAGTGATTGATAAAGACAAACTTCTTTCAGCAAAGCCTGTCCTTGTGGACAAGTAGTACTTCTGACATATTTCCAATAGGAACCAACACCAGTACTCCATGCATGCGTAGTTTTCTTTGCTGCATTATATTAAATGTGCTGGTTCTTGTGACAAACAGACTTATGTTAGTTCACAGTTCTTTTATAATGTTCATTTGTTATTGAGGTTCTTGATTTTTACCCACCATTTTTCAGAATCAACCTTTTTCCAAATAGTTTCATTATGTTTTTTCCTTTTTCCATTTATATAATATTCAGACATCATTAAAACCTCTGACTCCATGAAATTTTAACAGATGTGATACTTGAGAAGCTGTTGTGGGCAGTGATCATTTATCACGAGATACTTTGAGACCTGCATTATTATACAGTAATTAAAAATTCACAGTGGTGAAAAGATACCTTTGTAAATATTTTATTCTTTTTTTTTTTGTTTTCCTTAAAGAAGAATTTTTAAGACTAATAAGTTTTGTGTAAGACTGCTACCAACTCTGGGATAATCTTCTGTGGACAATTCTTATATTGGTATTGATGAGGTAGGCAGTTAGAGACAACAGTATTCAAGGAAATTGCTTAGAGAGCATGTGGTCTTGTTTCAGAGAAGGCATATCATCATGATTTTTTGAGAACAATAAAAGAAAGAAAAACTTATAGTAATGTATACTTTGATTAAGACATTTTGCTGAAATATTGGTAAAACTTTTAAATGGAGTGGAGTTAGAATCAGCTGGAAGAAAATGTGTAACATTTAACAAAACATAATTGATCAACACATTGTTAATACTTTTTTCGGGCAAATTGCTGAAGTTTTGTGTGTATTTTACCTTATGTCCACTTTATAGCTTTATTACTTAGGTTTCTGTTGCAGAATATTCAAGTGGCCAAAAATCAAGCATATTCAATAAAAATCTTCATCTTCTTTATTATGTTCTGCTGCCAGATTTTTCATATTTTGTGTGTTTTTTGAAAAGCTATTTTAACATAGATTCTTCTGGTAGGGTAAAGCTACTATGTGTAATTTTGTGTTCAGGAAGTACTTAACCATACCATTGTCAATGGAAAGAAATGCCAAGGTCAACTTTGGTTGAACACCTAGAATTCCAAATGGTAAGCCAGTAAATTTCCATTTGGTTTACACTGAGTGTGTTGTGTCACTGGAGAAGTTGGATCATTATTCTTTTTTAGAGTTTTGCTAGTTTTAGCATCATCATCGCTTTCCTTATTGCTTCATTGATTTTGATGCTGGCTTAAGTCTGTTAAGGACAAAACTAAATTTTGAACTGAATTCTCTTCTAGTGATGCTTTTAAGATACTACTCAATAGAAGCTCTTGCTTATGCAACTAAATATTAATATCATATTCATCTGAATGTAATGCCACATGTAAGTGTAAGACTTGTTCTAAATATTTCAATATAGATACATCTATTTGCTTTTAATTTGACAGAGAACATCTATCTACACAACAAGTGATGTTACCCTCAGCTTAGATTAACTGAATTCTCTTGTTTTATCTATGAGAATTGTTTGTATCTTGTTAATTCATTTTAGGAGAAAATTAAGGCTAGCTGGACCTATAATCTCCCAAATATTTGGGGTTAGCAAAATGGTTTGTTTGCTTACATCCTCTTAGTTTTCCTCGTTTGGCATGCTCTTTCCTTCTGATTCCAGCATTCTAGTACAGTCTTGCCATCTGCTGTTGTCTTCCTACTATTCAAGAGTCTTCAGATATCTTCCCAGGTGATTATTTCTAAGTTAAAGCTATGTTAGTTTATGACTGACCCACAGTAATTGTTACTGTATTGCGTAACTCAATATTTTTGACTTTATGACTCCATATCTTAGATTTTATGACTTAGTCGTGTGCTCTTAATGTTTCACGTAGAAAGAATATTTCTTCAAAATCTCCCAAGGAAAGCATCACGTAGAGAGACTTCCAGAAAGTATAAAGCGTAGCAAATACGGCAAGACAATGGTTAAAAATCTTTCTTCATAAGGCTAATTTGTAAGAATGTTGAAAATAGAAAAGACAATTTATGAATGGAGTAGGCTGAAGAGGAATGAACGTATACGTGAGATACATCAATAGATATATCATCTCATCCCTCGTTGAAATCTTCTTAGTCTTTTTATAAAGGATAGTAGAAGTTCAAAAATGAATGTGGGTGAAGAATACTTCAGAATACCCAGCCAACATGGGTTCATGAGGGGTAGTTCATGCCTAACGAATTTGATTTCCTTTTATGATAAGATTACCCATCTAATCGATCAAGGGAGACCAGCTGATGTGATCTTTTTGGACTTCAGCAAAGCTTTTGACATGGTTTCCCATAGGATCCTACTGGACAAAATGTCCAGCATACAACTTAGCAAAAACATCATACGATGGGTGAGCAATTGGCTGACAGGCAGGGCTCAAAGCGTTGTGGTAAATGGGGCCACATCTGGCTGGCAGATGGTCACTAGTGGGGTGGCTCCATTTTAGGGCCAGTCCTCTTCAATGTTTTTATAAATGATTTGGACGTAGGACTAGAAGGTGTTCTGAGCAAATTTGACGATGACACCGAACTTGGAGGAGTTGCGGACTCAGATGAGGGTGGAAAGGCCTTGCAGAGAGATCTGGACAGACTGGAGAGCTGGGCGATCACCAACCACCTGAAGTTTAACAAAAGCAAGTGCCGGGTCCTGCACCTGGGACGGGGCAACCCTGGCTATATGTACAGACTGGGCGACGAGACGCTGGAGAGCAGCCCCGCAGAGAGGGATCTGGGGGTTGTGGTTGACAGCAAGTTGAATATGAGCCAGCAGGGTGCCCTGGCAGCCAGGAGGGCCGACCGTATCCTGGGGTGCATCAAGCACAGCATTGCTAGTCGGTCAAGGGAAGTGATTGTCCCGCTCTACTCTGCGCTGGTGCGGCCTCACCTCGAGTACTGTGTGCAGTTCTGGGCACCACAGTACAAAAAGGACATTAAACTGTTGGAGAGTGTCCAGAGGAGGGCGAGGAAGATGGTGAAGGGCCTAGAGGGGAAGACGTATGAGGAGCGGCTGAGGTCACTTGACCTGTTCAGCCTGGAGAAGAGGAGGCTGAGGGGGGACCTCATCGCAGTCTACAGCTTCCTCACGAGGGGGAGTGGAGAGGCAGGTGCTGACCTATTCTCCGTTATCACCAGTGATAGGACCCGCGGGAACGGTATTAAGCTGAGGCAGGGGAAGTTTAGGCTGGACATCAGGAAGAGGTTCTTCACCGAGAGGGTGGTCGCACGCTGGAACAGGCTCCCCAGGGAAGTAGTCACTGCACCAAGCCTGTCTGGATTTAAGAAGCGATTGGACTGTGCACTTAGTCACATGGTCTAAACTTCTGGGTTTTGTGCGGTGCCAGGAGTTGGACTTGATGATCCTTATGGGTCCCTTCCAACTCAGGATATTCTAGGATTCTATAATTCTACTTTATCAGATGTGAATAATATGGCATTTTCAACAGACTGTATTAATTTCAGTCATGAGTGAGAAGGGGCAGAGTTGTGTTCACAGAAGTAAATACAAAAATTTTAGTTAACCTAAAGAAATATCTTTTAAAAATAATTTCTCTTATCTTCCCCTAGGGGGGGAAAAAAAGACACTTTCTGTGTAGCAACACTTGAAAGAATTGACTTGGTATCTTCTCAGAGAAGAGAGCTTGCTGTATTGACAGTGTAATTTCAGAATTTTAGTAGTAGTACTTCTTCAAGATGGCAATTGAACCTTAACAAAATTGTTGCTACGTGGATGCTCACTTATTTGTTCTATATATGTATGGATTAATACTTAAAGGAGACATAAAGAAGCACATTTCACATTCATGTATGCTTTAGTGAGGATCCTGTCTCTGAGAGAGGCACTGTAAGCGACAGGTTAGTGAACTATTGTATTTCATGTGCTCCTGCTTCTCCGGTTTCGTTATTTCAATGTATACTAAGCAGTTAAAGCCGCCATGTATGAGCTAGCTGTCCTTTTCTGAAAATATCAAACTTATAGTATGGTGCTCTAATGAAATCACCCATAGAAGAAAATGATAACATTGTGAAGGCTTGAATGTTAACATAGTAAATATTTTTTAAAAATGTTGAATTTCTTTCATTGACCTGAAGATTCTAGGTGACAAGAGATTTTGTCTTGAAAACTCATATTTATAGGACTGAGACACTTTCTTGATTTTTTTTTTTTCCTTTTCCTTGGATCAGTGGTGAAAAATCCAAATTTCTTTAGTTATATGGTATATGCCTGGAGATTGGATCTTTGGTCTAGATTTTTCTTCTCAAATGGAATAGCAAAGCATTGTTTTGGTGGTAATGAGAGGAATGTGTGATACTTATAAAGCTGTTACTGAGGAAGGAGGAAAATAATTTTAGAAAGCTAGTGAAGCAAAGTGGTAGAAATTAAGTTAACACATACCAGATAGAGAAAAGCTTGTCATGCAAGAGTGAAAATAAATAAAGTACATTAAAAAGCTTAAGAAGATAGATTTTTTTTTTTTTTTAGATATAGTACATGTGGTTTCAAATATTATTATTTTTTTCCTCAGAAGATCATGCATCCTTGAGTAAACTAGTGGAAGAAGAATGTGAAATAGAATTGAAATATTTATAATTTGTGTGTGAATTTTGGCATGGTTTTTATTTTCCCCATTAATCCTTCAAAGACTTTTAGTAAACAAGTTAAATTATACCAGTAGTGTATGGTTTTAATTGTTTGAATTGCTTAATGGGGTATTTTTACTGCTTTTCCTGTATCAGCTGGAATTGGTTCTTGAAACTGTATATGCTGACAAAACAAACATTAAGTAGGCAATTATATATATATTTCTCTATATATTTCTATATGCATACATACGTAGTAAAATTACGTAGATGTATGATGTATACAATCATATCATGAAGACTTTTTTTGAGTTGATTTCTTAATGGTAAAATAAATCTAGCTTTTGCTGTGGCATGCGGCTATGCTCTATAGTAAGCAGTTCCTATTAGACCTTTCTGTTGGTGAATGCAGAAAGCAATGTTTGCTCTGGTAATGGATTTGTGTCTGTAAGAAAGATGTACTGAATTGTCCTCATTGTGCCTCTGTTCCTCTGAACCTATTCATGTTTCAAATAATAAAAAAAGAAGCATTGTGAGAGCCAAATGCTTTCATGCCAACATAACAATATTTGAAAAAGATAATCAAAGCTGTTTGTTCTGCTTTACTGCTTTCACTTCGTCTGCAATTCAGGTCTTCATTATGAAGCAAGATGGTGTCTGAAACATTCTCTGTGAAAGAGGGGGGGAAAAAGGCCAGAATAGATCTGGGACTAAGCACCAACAGAATTGATTTCAGCTAGCTGGAATGTTATCAGGTTTGCAGTATATTCTGTGTGTGTTGATGGACTGTAGTGTTCCACTGCTAGGTCTCTTACAGAGTATGACTGTCAGGTTTAGAAGATGAACAAAGTGAAATTTAAACGTGAATGTGACTTTTTATGTACATTAAAAAAAAATCTTGTTTTACTTGGATTTTTCGTAGAAATCCCGAGATTTTTCTTTCTTATAGTACTCTCATTTAAAGTCATGATACCCTTGCTTTGTCCAGTGACCCAGAATTGTTACTTAAACAGTGCTTTAACAATGATTGGTGAAACCTTCTGCAGAGCTGAATCAGAAATACTGTAATATTGTCTATATGGCAAAAGGAGTAGAAGTGACAGTGAAGTACTAACAGAGACAGCCTTTGTGTGATGTGGTGTGTGTGTCCTGCAGTCTTTTAGATAGCCCTCAAAATAATGGGTAATACGATAACTAGAAGTATTAATTAAAAATGGCTGGAGCATTTGCATGAACAAGGAAACAAAGCATGCTCATAAGACATGCTTCTCCAACCTAATGTGAAAGATGTCTTTAATTCTGATGGGCAATGGGAAGATACACACACACACACACACACACAGTGGTTTAATATGCTAATTTTTCCATGAAATTTAATGCACTCTGAGAGCTTACATAGTAAGAAGTACTTTTAGCCACTGACAGCTTGAATAAAATTGTATTGAGATTGATTTAGCTTCTTATATTGTAGTTGAAAGACTGCCTCTCACAGACTGTACATAACTAGGGATTATTTTGTGGGGGAGAAAAAAACACACGAAGAAAACAAGGAAAGAAAACTAAAGCAAACAGCCTAGTGCACAACTGCAACCTGCTGTTGGAGCACTCAGCTTTGCAGTTCTTGCAGTTCCTGAAACTGTGTTTGAAGGGAATAATAATAACAACAATAATAGTATCAAATTGCAGATATTTTTTTTTAATGTACTTTTGGTCTTGGAAATTCAGAATATTTTTCTTTCAGCACTGACTTCTTATCAAAGTCCCCAGCATGATTCGGTATGTTAACCGTAGCCTGAAAAAGCAGCTGAAGATGTGCTTAACATAAGCTTGTCTCATATAATTAAACATTTTGTTGGATTATAGCCAGACTGTTCATCAAGGTGTAGAACTGACCTTTTGCATGGCACATACTGTCTATTTTGTACTTATTTGTATTTTTTTTTCCCCTCTGGAAGATTATAGTAGACTTCTGGAAAGCTGGACAAATAGTTTATGATGTCGTAGTAAATCCCAGTTAAGTATTTGTGCTGTTAATATCTGTTATGTTCACTTTAATGTCTAATCTCCAACTATATTGTAAAGGAAAAGTATTAATAACTGTAGCTGAAATTGGTTTCTTCATGTTGGACAAGGCTGATGTTCATTTACAAATGGCTAAAGCCCACAAAATAGCCTGACTTTATAGACAAAAAATATTGGAAACTTATTCAAGAAAAAAAGAATCTGTTAAAAGATCATTTAAAGCTTCTTATGGTAATTACTTTAAAGTGATCCAAACCAACAATTGTGCTTTAATGAAAGAAAATGAGAGACTAGAGATGGGCGTGGGATTTCTTTATTTGCTGCAGTTTCTCTCTAAAACATACAAATTTGTTGTAAGATCCAGATGAGACATTAGGCAGACTAAAAGCGATGGAGATTCAGAAAAGGGTTTTGATGGTACTGGAATATCTGCTGGAGAATGGCCCAAGGCCTTGTACAGTTATTTCCAGATGTAGTAATCAATGCCAATACAATAGCTTCTTTTCAATATTTAACAATGAATAGTTTCAAATTTCACAAAACTGAATGGCAGTTGAATTATATTGTTTGAGATGTGCCATATAATGTCTGTTGAAGAGCCTGAGGTAGCAGGTGGGACAGGGAAAATAAAAATTAAAGGTTGTGGTAATGCTGATGGTACTGTGAAAATGGCTGTCAGTTTCGCCACTGATTTTCCTAAATTAAGCTAGTAAAATCCAAAAATGCTAGTTGGATTTGGAATTTTTATCTGGACAGAGTTTCACCTCAATCGATCTGTTGCCTCTCCTGTGAGAGGCCGGGCTCTTCGTGCCGCGTGTGAGAGGCCTGCCAGGGCCTGGGGCTCTTTGTGTGCTCTCCTCTTCCTCCTTGTGTGCGGGGAGGCTTCCTGGGGGCATAACTGCTATGGAGAAGTAGAAGGGAACCTAAAACTGTACCTTATAGTTAGTTGATATATCCTGGTTCTCGGTGCATGTAGTAACTGGGATTTTAATGTAGTTGTTTGAATGGAGTATTTACTCAGCTTATTAAGAGATGAATGATTATTTGAACTGAACTTTGTCCCTAGGGTGTGTTTCAAAGTTTCATAAAGCACTTAATGGTTACTGATATGGCCATTAAATCAAGATGATTTAAGTAGTAAAAGGTTACGTTTTTCAATGACTTTATTTAGACTGCTTTCACCCGAGAAGGTATAATGTTGATGAATGTGCAAGTGTGGCACTCGCACTATATCCTTTTTCAGATTTTAAGATTGCAGTTAATACCTCTTCATTTTTATTCTGTGTTCAGATTCAGAATTGTTCTTGAAATAGCAGACTAACTAATATATTAGTTGCACTGCTGATGTGCACTTGGCAATTCCTTTGGGTGTAGAGTGCAGATGCCTGATGTGTTTAACATGTATACGAGTCCAGCCAATTTCATTGCCCTTAACTCTGTGTGAAATGGGAGGGTGTTACAGCTGTGGCACTGCTGTGGTGGTGCAGTGATGTAAATCGTGCACTGATGCCCGTACTGTGAGAGAACTGTATGCAGGAAGGGGAGGGAAGGACCACAGAGGTGAGGTAAAACCTTGCATGTTTGTGTATCAAGAGGATGGAGTCGGGAATCAAACCTGTATCGATACTGCGCATTGCCTGATCTAATCATGCTGCTCAAAGGAGGAGTTATGTGAGGGTGAATTGAAATTCCTTTTCAGAACTCATGCTTTTATAAGTCAGAAATATTTTTTTTTCTCTGGCCCAAATTAACTAATTTAGTAGCGTCAAGATCTCGACTTAAAACTATATTTTAGTTAGGATATTTTTCCTTATCCTAATCATTTCTAAAGAGAAAAAGTAGTTGTAATTTGTAATTGAATTGGCTGAAACACTTATCAGAAGAACAGTAAGATTTGGATGTGTAATTATGATGTAGTACAGGAATAAACATTAGATGGAACTTTGATTTTTAGCTGTGTGATGGTGAATAATTTGCTGCAGAAAGACATTGGAAACAATAGTTTTAATAAAGCTATTAACTACATTTTTGGAAAATTAAGGTGTTTTCTCACATGGTTGTGAAGTAAGGCTGAGAAACAAAAGGCATACACCAAAAATAATTCAATGTTATACTGTATATAAAAATGGTCAGAGAGGATAAGGTAAATTAAAAGGGTTTCTTTTGTAAGTCTGGAATGAGCAGTAACATATTGCTGGTGACTTCTTTTGATTTTTTTTTTTCCCATAATTTAGTCTGTCATGTGGTCTAAATGCTGAGGAACATTCTAGTTCCCCATTACGTTTTCTTTCAACGTTTTTATACTTTCACTCATTCCTGCTTCTCAAAATTGTAAATGGAAGACATGACCATCCCTAAGTAAACACTTGCATACATTGTTTAGGTCATGTGTCTGTTTTCTTTTCTACTTTAGTCTTAAGGCACCATACTTCCGACAAACCAGTAGGACTAGATTTTTTTTTTTTTTAGAGCTTTTTGTTGTTTGTGCTAATTTGAAATAATGAGCTTATCAACGCTATGTGCTTGACAACTGTGACACAGATTACTTTTTTTGGTGATGAAATTGATCTTCCCTCCACCCTCCCCCCCAATCTCTTTTATAGGCACACTTTCTGGTAAATTGGAGAAGAGATAAACACTGATTAACTTCCTGTGGTAATTTAGGCTTCTTAGTTTTTGGCTTATTAAGTTAATTGCTACCCTTCTGACTGGGTTCCAAGCCATTTTTTCTTTGACTTCGATAAGCTGAGTTATGTCCTTCCTCCAAGGAAGGAGGGCTCTAGTCTGCTAGAGAAACTGATTCCTTTCAAGGCATTTTCATTTTTCTTGAAATGCTAGAAAACAGAGAGGGTCTGGTGGGAGATGTGGTGATTGGTGGCCGCCTTGGTCAAAGCGACCATGAAGTGGTTGAGTTCAAAATTTACGGTGACAGAAAGAAAAGTGCCACCAAAACCTCATCCCTAGATATGGGGAAAGCGGACTTCAGGCTGCTCAGGGAACTAGTCAGCAAGGTCCCCTGGGAAACTGCTCTTGAAGGCCTCGATGTCCACCAGTGCTGGTCATTCTTTAAACGATGCCTCCTAGAAGCACAAGATCAAGCAATTCCTAAATATCGCAAGTCAGGCAGGCGGGGCAGGAGGCCGGCGTGGCTGACCAGGAACATTCTAATGGAGATTAGGCGGAAACAGAGAGTGTTTCGCTACTGGAAGGAGGGCCAGGTGTCATGGAAAGAATACAGGGATGCCGTTCGTGTTTGTAGGCAGAAAATTCGTGTGGCCAAAGCACACCTAGAGTTTAAGCTGGCTGTGTCTGTGAGAGAAAATAAAAAGGGCTTTTTCAGATATGTGAATGGAAAAAGGAGAACTAAAGAATACATAGGGCCGCTCCTTGATAGGGAAGGTCTCCTCACAGACAATGACATAGGCAAAGCAGAGACGCTTAACGCCTTCTTTGCCTCTGTCTTCAATGCCGATGATGGGCTTCGGGACCCAGGGTGCCCTGAGCTAGAGGACCGGGACGGTGGGGATGACAAACTCCCAACCGACCCTGAACGTGTGCGGGATTTGCTACTCCACCTGGATCCCTACAAGTCCATGGGTCCGGATGGGATTCATCCCCGGGTGCTGAAAGAGCTGGCGGACGTCATCGCGGAACCTCTCTCAATTATTTTTCAACGATCCTGGGAATTTGGAGAGGTCCCGGTAGACTGGAAGCTGGCAAATGTTGTGCCGATTTACAAGAAGGGTCAGAAAGAAGACCCTAGCAATTACAGGCCTGTCAGTCTCACGTCAGTGCCTGGTAAAATCATGGAGAAGATGGTTCTCGAACTTATTGAGGCTAACCTGGGGGACAAAGCAGTCATTGGTCCCAGCCAGCATGGGTTTGTGAAGGGCAGGTCCTGCCTAACTAACCTGATTTCCTTTTATGATAAGATCACCCGTATGATGGACCAAGGGAAACCAGCTGATGTGATTTTTTTGGACTTCAGCAAGGCTTTTGACACGGTTTCCCATAGGATCCTACTGGACAAAATGTCCACCATACAGCTAAATAAAAACATCATACGATGGGTGAGCAATTGGCTAACGGGCAGGGCCCAAAGGGTAATGGTAAATGGGGCTGCGTCAGGCTGGCGGGCGGTCACCAGTGGGGTCCCTCAAGGCTCCATTTTAGGGCCGGTACTTTTCAATATTTTTATAAACGATCTGGATGTAGGTATAGAAGGTATTTTGAGCAAGTTTGCTGATGACACCAAACTTGGAGGAGTTGTGGACTCGAATGAGGGTGGAAAGGCCTTGCAGAGGGATCTGGATAGGTTGGAGAGCTGGGCGATCACCAACCGCATGAAGTTCAATAAGAGCAAGTGCCGGGTCCTGCACCTGGGACGGGGAAACCCTGGCTGCACGTACAGACTGGGCGATGAGACGCTAGAGAGCAGCCTAGAAGAGAGGGATCTGGGGGTCGTGGTTGACAGCAAGTTGAATATGAGCCAGCAGTGTGCCCTGGCGGCCAGGAGGGCCAACCGTGTCCTGGGGTGCATCAAGCACGGCATCGCTAGTAGGTCAAGGGAGGTGATTGTCCCGCTCTACTCTGCGCTGGTGCGGCCTCACCTCGAGTACTGTGTGCAGTTCTGGGCACCACAGTATAAAAAGGACATGAAACTGTTGGAGAGTGTCCAGAGGAGGGCTACGAAGACGGTGAAAGGCCTGGAGGGGAAGACGTACGAGGAACGGCTGAGGTCACTGGGCCTGTTCAGCCTGGAGAAGAGGAGGCTGAGGGGAGACCTCATCACAGTCTACAACTTCCTCGTAAGGGGGTGTCGAGAGGCAGGAGACCTTTTCTCCATTAACACCAGTGACAGGACCCGCGGGAACGGGGTTAAGCTGAGGCAGGGGAAATTTAGGCTCGACATCAGGAGGGGGTTCTTCACAGAGAGGGTGGTTGCACACTGGAACAGGCTCCCCAGGGAAGTGGTCACTGCACCGAGCCTGTCTGAATTTAAGAAGAGATTGGACTGTGCACTTCGTCACATGGTCTGAACTTTTGGGTAGACCTGTGCGGTATCAAGAGTTGGACTTGATGATCCTTATGGGTCCCTTCCAACTCAGGATATTCTATGATTCTATGATTCTATGACTTTGGGAAATGTGCAAGTTTCTGTGTTCTTAAAGGTTCTCAGCTGGCATGCTATTTTCAACAAGATGATTTTATACAGCATTCTTAGATAATACCTCCTTCTGTCTTCATCTTTCTGCCCCGGAATCAGGCATGCAAATTGGGAGTCTGAAACACTAAGTGATGAAGCACTGGGGGGGTGGGGGGGAATAGTCACTGTTGGTTTGTTATAGAGAAATGAAAATGTTATTAATTATACTTAGGAACTTCTAAGCTGTAGAACTATTGAGAATTAGGTCTCTTAGATGCCCATTCATACTGGTGTTTGTATAGATTTTGGACTAGGAAAGATGTGGAAAGGTTAGAGGTTTTAATCACCCTACAAGCTGTCTGCAGTAATGAATTTACTTGTCTCTTATGCTGAAAAAAGAGACTTTGTTTCAAGAGCTATTCTACTGGGGAGTAGATAATGAACTGAGAATTTTTTTTTTTAAACACCACCACCACTGTACATTTGATAAACCTGCAGTTCGCCTGTTGCCAGGCCAATGACTGTAGTTACTCTTAACTATAAACCAAGGACTTTTTTTGTTTATCTATTTTAAAGAGCTTTGCTTTCCAGAAAGGATCAGTTCAGAAGAAATAAATGGACTACTTGTTCCTGAGGTCTTGTTTATTGTAAAAACAATAGAGGCCCCTCCTTCCCCCTCCTGTGCTCCCCCCAACCTTCTTCACTCTAGTTCATAAAAGAATATTACCATTGGCAACCTCTCCAGTGTTTCAAATACCTACATGTGAGTTAGAGTGGTGGGAGCTGATAAGCAGCTCTGGAGATCTGCCAGCCAAATGATTTCTGATTTTTTTTTTTTTCCCCTTCCATCTGCTGTACGTGTGCTATCTCTGTGCTAGATAAAGGCCCTTCCCAACAGATCGATTATCTTCATCCCTGGAGAGGAGCAGCCAATTCCATTAATTTTTCCTATTGCCTTTGCCAGTGAAAGCAAGTGTTGTAGTCAGAAAAGCAATCTATTTTTGAAATTTATTTTTAATAAATGTATCCGTCATATTATTTTAAGAGGTTATTTACTTCATGTTCCATTTATTCCTGACTGACCTCTTTCATGTTAGCTCCTTTTGAAACATTCATCAAAATATATCTCATGCTATTGAGTAGATTTCATTCTTTTCTTACCATGGACTGTGATCGTGCTGCCACACGGAATCACAGAATGGCCGAGGTTGGAAGGGACCTCCGAAGATCATCTAGTCCAACCCCCATGCCGGGCAGGGTCACCTACAGCACGTTGTGCAGGATGGCATCCAGGTGGGTTTTGAAAATCTCCAGAGAAGGAGACTCCACAGCCTCTCTGGGCATCCTGTCCTGGTGCTCTGTCACCCTCCCAGTAGAGAAGTGCCCTCTCATATTCAGCCAGAACCTCCTGTGCTTCAGTTTGTGCCCATCGCCTCTTGTCCTGTCGCTGGGCACAAGTGAAAAGAGATCGGCTCCATCCTCTTGACACCCTCCCCTCAGATATTGATACACACGGATGAGGTCTCCCCTCAGTCTCCTCTTTTCCAGGCTAAACAGGCCCAGCTCTCTCAGCCTGTCCTCGTACGACAGGTGCTTCAGTCTTCTAGTCATCTTCATAGCCCTCCTCTGGCCTCGCTCCAGCAGCTCCATGTCCCTCTTGTCCTGGGGAGCCCAGAACTGCACACAATGCTCCAGGTGGGGCCTCACCAGGGCTGAGCAGAGGGGCAGGATCACCTCCCTTGACCTGCTGGCAAGACTTCCCAAGGCACCCCAGGATCCCGTTGGCCTTCTTGGCCACAAGGGCACGTTGCTGGCTCACGGTCAGCCTGCTGCCCACCAGGACTCCCAGGTCCCTCTCTGCAGAGCTGCCCCCCAGCAGGTCAGCCCCCAGCCTGTACTGGGGCTTGGTAGCACCGAGGTGCAGGACCCTGCACTTGCCCTTGTTGAACTTCTTGAGGTTCCTCTCAGCCCAACCCTGCAGCCTGTCGAGGTCCCTCTGAATGGCAGCACAGCCCCCTGGGGTATCAGCCACTCCTCCCAGCTTTGTGTCATCAGCAAACTTGCTGAGGGTGCACTCTGTTATATCAGCCAGGTTGCTGATGAATACGTTGAACAACAGTCAACCCAGTACTGACCCCTGTCCCAGTACTAACCCCACATGGTTAGGTAGCTGAGAGAATTTGGCACTGCTGTGTCAGTGTTTTGAAAGAAAAGTGAGGCAATCTTGCTTGTTTTTATTTTTCTATTCTGTTTTCTGAAATGGGAGTTATTCATCAAGGTAAAGTGATGAAGTGTTATGTAGAAACAAATGAAGTTGGTTACTTTGTTTTATTGTTTTCAATGTGGAAGAGCTGAGACCCATTTTCTTTATATTTTTATAGATGTCTTGGAATATTTTCCCTAGGAAAA
Organism: Anser brachyrhynchus; assembly: GCF_964034855.1. Taxonomy (NCBI): domain Eukaryota; kingdom Metazoa; phylum Chordata; class Aves; order Anseriformes; family Anatidae; genus Anser; species Anser brachyrhynchus. The sequence continues at coordinate 18,092,209 of NC_137705.1, forward strand.
CCTGTTTGTTTACTATTAAGTTTTGATATGGTCAAGTTTCCTGATATGCCTTTGCATTTGGTGATAGAAAATAGAAAATGCATTGCACGTGACTTGCTATAGCTAAATGGCTCAAAAATTCACTAGTGGAGCAAGTTTTGAGTGTTTTGTCTTTCTGTCAAGAAGGAAAAATGTGGCTATCGTTGCTGTAATATGGTAATGTTGACCTTTTATTGACCACTGCACTATCAAACTTTTTTTCATGATCACAATCAAAGCAAGCTTTGCAGCAAAAGAATTTGCTACTTGTGCTGAGAACCTTTAGCCTGCTGCCAACACTGCAGTCTAAATGAAGGAGGTTGCAGAGGTATGCACCATATTATATATATTATATATATAGATTCATATAGACGTGAATTCCATTCAGTAGGAAAAAAATATTTTCTTCTGATTTCCCCCCCCACCCCAATAGATATCAGTTTGCTTTATTCTGTCATGATTTAGCTTATGTTTCGCTGTACCACATTAAGTCAAAATATTGTTTGCACACAAAACACAATGAGTTAGAGATGTGAGAGCAGTAGCTGGTAGCCCCCCCCCCCCCCCCAAAATACAGTGAAAGGTAAATCCCAAATGGCAGCATGCTGCTCCCAGAAGCCAGGCTAGTGACTGTTCGTAAAGTTGCCACTTCCTATCTCATCTGTCCGGATGTGTTCTTGCCCATCCCTGGAGCTTGCAACAAAGCTACTAAAAAATTACTGTTTGAGCAAAACAACATGTAGAACAGGATCTTGGCTCTAGATGGTGCCCTGCAGCATTTTTGGCTGACTTTTCAGCATTGAGTTTTAGGAAGAGGACGATGTTTCTAAAATACGTGAGAAACTGGACCATGTCAACTTGGCAACAGCTGCTAGGGTGTGGGGGTTGTTTTTTCTCGTTGTGTAGATCACATAATTTGCATTAATTTTACATCGTTCTTTCTAAAACTGCTGTTACATAGCAATTTCCCCACTTTGCCACTCAAAAGATGGTCAAGAATTACTCAAGGCTCTGGTTGTTCCTGGGGCAGAGAAATCTGTACTGGAATTAAGATTTTCAACCTCAGAGTATAGGAAGCTTGCAGAGGTGGTATGATGTAGTGCTATGGTTCTGTATTATTCTGGTAACTTCTTGTAGAAGTAGATGCTAAGGGAGGCATGTGTGTAAGTAACATACGTTATTTTTCTGGTATTTAGTGAAGAGAGGGCTTGTAGTTGACCAGAACTAAGTGGGAACTTGAACATGGTGTGGTGTGGTATTTTCTGAAGGTTGATTATAAAAAAAAATATAGTTTTTCTTGTTTCTGTCTGTCTTGAGGGGATATTTTGAATGTTTCTGCTTCTCCTTCTCTCCTGTCTAAATGGATGGCACATACTGTACTGCCTTCTGTGTTCAGAAAAACAGGTGATGAGGAATGGCTCAGCTCATCCTGCCTACACAGCCATTCATTTTAATTGAAATTCAGCCGATTCTCTCTGCTTTCTGTATGACTTGTATAAATTTCTGACTTTCATTTGACCTCCTGGAATGTGAAGGGATTCACATTCAGACTTCAGTTAAGTGTTATAAGTTGCTATCTTTCCTGCAGGGTATGGGGAATGGGAACTGGTGAACCACTTCTATTGCAGAAACACCTGTTTGAGCTCAGATACAGAGCTGGGTGTGACATGCTTCAGCTTCTTCTCTGTGAAGCATGAAATGAAAATAATGGTAGATTTATAATAGTTAAGAGGAACTATTTGGCATGAAGATAGCCATTTATTATACCTATGATAATTGTAAATCTGAACTTCGATATAATTTAAGCAAAATAGTCTCCTACTTGGATTCTCAGGATGTGTTCTCTGGAGACCTGAAGTGCACCATTTTTTGAATGCTTTTTCAGCTACTGTTCCCAGTATGCAGCCCTCATGGAACCATTTTAAAGATTGATCTTGTCTAGCTTGCAGTGGCCTTGAGGATAAAAGGGCTGAAGCATAAGACTTTAGTTTAACTCAGATCTGGTGGTGACTGAGTGAATGATAAAGGGGAATGCCTTAATCAATTGTCAAACTTGGTGAGGGCAAGTAGGATAACTTTTTTGTTTATTAAGACCTTTCCAGGGGTAATTCAGTAAGCCAGGCCTGCTGAGAGCCATTCAGCACAAAGGCAGCTGAAGATTTTCAAGTGAGGTGGCAGAGGTCAGGGTGAGCTCTAGTTCCAGACTGTGAGGCCTGGGAGTTACAAATGGATGTGCTCAGGGAACCATGGAAATGGAGATCAGAGACCGCCACTGGTGGTTGTTGAACGGATAAGGACACTATCATAAAAATACCATTCTCTTCTTTTAAAATATTGATCAGTTCATAAAGGTCATAAAACAAGAGTAAAAGGATGCATCTGTGTGTGAAAAGACATTGTCTTTTGTTCACTAATATCTTTTCTTTTGCATATTGAGGTGGTCCTGCCTCTGTCAGAAGAAAAACTAAAATTGAGAGCTGGTTTCCATTTTGAAGGGAGAGAGATAGGACATAAAACCAAGTGAAACTTTTGGGAGCCTACTGAAGGCCAAGAATTAAAAAGCAGATTCCAGAAAGAGTAAGAACTTGTGACTTTAGTCAACTAGAAACCAGTCTGGTAGCAAAATAGTAAATCTGGAAGGAGTGCCCCTCCAGAAGAAGTACTTATCAAAAACAAAAACTAAGTGAAAATGCACCAAAAAACAAACAAACAAACTCCAGAATACAAACAAAACACCACAAAACCACCACAGAGGAAAGAGGTGTATTACTGCAGTTTGGGTTAATTCTGTTCAGCTGACTCGATATAGTTAAATTCAGTAGTGAAACAAACAAGTTTATCTGGGAGAAGTTCTGAGATATCTTTCTCACACTGAGAGGAGACATAAAACTATTGGATACCAACGTAATGATGTACAAATAACATAGAAGTGAATTCTAGGACATCACATAGATGCTTGGGCACTTCAACGTTAGGGAAACCAGACTGTGGGAGAAGAACCTAGTCAAAATACATGCTATGTTGTGCAACTGTCCAGAAATACTTGATGTGGCCAGAGGCGAAATTAGGGTAGGCGGTGTTAAGATGACAGCAGTGAACTGGAGGCTGAATGGATGTAATGGCAGCTGAGAGGGTGCCCCGTGTGTAATGTTCCCTAGTAGAAATGGGTATTTAGAGTGATTAGGTCTCCTAAGTTAATTGGAAGATGTATCCTTGAATTAGTTCCTCAAAAGAAGAAAGATGAAAACATACAGGATGTGAAAATTCTCTCTCTACTCCTTTTCTGGCACCCGCTTAAAAGACTTGAGCTCTGAGACATGCTAAATCTGAGCCCATGTGAAAAAACAGACCAGGTAAGATGTGTGATGCTAGAGAATGGAGAACTTCTGGGACTGCCTCAGCAAAATAATGGCCCACAGTAGTAACATTTAGCAAATAACCTCAGTCTTTCACCATCTTGGAGTTCTAATGTTAGCAATAAGTCCTGTAAATGGATATGAGCATAAATTGTGAGTGTGTGGCAAGGGCCTTCTTGAGGTATCTGGGTAAGCCGTTAGCCACCAGAAATTAAGCTTGCTGCTTCTCCTGACTTCCAGTTCTGTCTGTCTGTTATTGCAGGGTACGCACTGCTGTTTTGGAGAGAAGTGCTGCAGCGATGAAAGCAGGTTCCAGGTTGCTTACTATGTGAAACAATGACTGCTTATTGTCATCAAGCCAATGGGAAAGCTTTTGAGAGCAATTGATTCAAACAGATTGCATTTGTTTGCCCATGTGTACTACTGCCATATGCCAGAAAGGAGTTTAACCATTCAATTGTGTAGTAATCTCTCCTCTTCAGTTAGATATCTTTGTGTTTTCAAATAGTTTCCTTAAAGCTTACCACACGCTTTAGAAAAGCTGTTTGATATAGTTGTTCTCAATGCTCTCCAGACTGTACAGACGTGCTTGGGAGCGTGTACTTTGTTAGTTAAATACAGAAATTGCAAAGAAACCCGTGGTTGCTGTACAACGATATCTGTAGTGCTGTTTCTGACAGTATTTATTTTTAGAATTTATTGTGATAGATCTATTTGGAGACTATTGTTAGTGAAATATTTTAAGTAGGTATTCGGAATATGAAAGTCTTTTTAAAGTATAGCTTGATTCTTTAATTTTAAGCATTCATATGTAGATGCAGCATATTTTTCTATATCCCTCTGGTATTTATTCTTTGTTCTAATCAGATACAACTTTTCTTATCATAGGTATTATTGTTTTGAAACTGAGTATATAAAATCTGATGGATTGCTTTGTTTTGACTTTCTTAGCTGTAACTTCTGCCTGAGATTGCTTCAGATTCAATGAAACACAAATGATGTTTAGAACAGTATAGAGGAATGTCACTGCTGCGAACATTGTGATTTTCCTCTGTGCATGGAAACCACCCCCAGCCTGCAGAAATTGCCCTGATGAGAGTTCCTTGGCTGCTGAAAATCTAATCGCATACCTTATCCCATGTTAATTAAGAACATCTAAAACAAATAACTCAAACATTCTAGGTCAGGTATTCTTCTTTTCTTCTTTTCACAATTTAAAAATGTTTGTAATAAATAATAAATAATAAAATAATTAAAAATTAAAATTAAAAATGTTCCCCTTCCTTAGTGATTTTTCTCTCCATACCTCCCACCCCCCTGATACATTAGGAGATATTTTAAAGATCTGGCAACATTAAATAAACAAATAAATAAAAATAATTTTAAAAAAGGCTTAAATTCCTGTCTATAGGATATTGAACTTTTTCTATTAGAATTTAGAATTATTTTTGATACAGAAAATGCAGAAACCTCCTATCTATCAGTATGAAAGAAAGCTTTCCCCTTTCACAAATAAAAATGTGTTTTGTTTTATATTTTATATATATGAAGTGTTAATTGAAAGTTAGAATTTGAGGTGCTTATGACAGGCATTTAGATACAGTGGTCATGAATGTTACATACTATGCACGTATACAGATGCTGATGTGAAGGTTTTTGCCACTTCTGTTACCTCTTCTTTCCACTGTTCATTTGAATTTTTTTTTCTGGATGTCAGTGAAGACTGAGTTGCTGCTACTGTCCATCAGTTGGAAAAAGCTTGATGTTACCAGAATACTGGGGTAGTATTACCCAACATTTTGGATTTTGACAGAATGAGCAGTGACAGGGTTAGAGGTGGTGGTGACTGTTCTTCTGTGAACAATAAAGGAATTTATTCATCTGAGTAGAGGCACACTGACAGGAACATAATTTATATCTCTGCTTATATTTCCAGTCACACTGAAGAAAAAGAATATTTTCAACTAGAGTATGATGTAGGAATTAATTTGTTTGATGTGTGCTTAGCTCAGTAGTTCTAAAAAAGCTCGTCTTGGGACAGGAAAGATTTGCTACCATTTTAGTCCTCAAAACTGAAATGGTGGTGAAGATACCATGCTGAGATTTTTTTTTTAAACGCGGTTCGTTAAAATCACCTGTTTTGGGAGGTTTCATTTCTTGGACTTATGAAAAATTTGAATTTCCGTTTAGTTGAATACCATTGTATTTTTGTAAAATCCCTTTAGTACTATATTTTCATCTTGTTCACTAACAATTCCTGTCAGAAAATGGGAAAAAAGTGCCTGAAGTCTTCCTTGCCTTTTCTAAATATGTGTTCTAGTAATTATACCATTTGGGGTTATACAACATTAGCTCAGCAACTGGTGAATGTTACAGATAGTCTCACCTAAACAAACAAGATGTAATGGAGAACTTCGGTATTTTGAGATTCACTGGCTTCAATACTTGGGTTTGTCTAATGTATTCCTGTAAAGTCATCTTGTGCATCTTTGAGGAAGAAAAAACAAAACCATTAATTTGGATAGGATTATCCAAAAAAGATTTATTGGAAAGATCACGAACTTGGAGGCTAACTGGAATCATGACTCTATTTACAATGCTTGATGGTTAAATATATTTCATGTTTCAATAAAACCATAACAGGATTATGGGATAACAGCTTCACTTAAGTAAGTGCTCTCGTGCTTTAGTGACTAGCTGTAGTGATCTACTTTGGCTTAGATCAGCAGCTGTCAGATGCAATTACAGATTTACCAGCTCTAGTGGAAAACTGAGTTAACGTTCACTAAGTTCTGTGTGTTTTGCCCCACAGGTTACATTTTTGTCCCTATCTTGGCATGGGGACCATGCTAATAAACCATTTTGTACAGGTTGTAAAACTTAGGTTATCTGCAGATCACAGTAGAGGCATGGTTTCTATGAAGTGTAACAGGTTGTGGCTGTACCTATCCTGTGCATGAAATGTCTATAGGTACTTCGTGTTTTATGTGAGATTGTAAGCCTTTGTTGTTTTAAGGCATCGCCTCATCTACTAGATTAGCCACTTGATAATATTCTGCTGTTATACCAAGATCTTTTTCTTCCTGGACAAATACTGTAGAGGCCAGCAAGAGAGGCTCACCAGGAAAAGGAAGCTATAATATATTTTCAAGTGTGTATTATTACTACAACTGTTAAAAAATTAATTTACAGATTTATCGTAAAATTAAAGAAGTTTTATGCATTTTTGTCATTCCTTATTGCTTGGTAGAGCTTCAGTGAAGTTAATGCTGGATATTAATGCAGTCTGTTATTGCAACTTTTTAAAAAGTTGAAAGACTTGTCTGGATATTCTTGTTACTTATTTTCCTTTTCTTTTTTTTTTTTTGTTGTTGTTTCCTTTTTGTAAGGCTGATAAATTATGTACTTCAAACTAGATTATTCTGGGAAGTTAGAACTTCACTCATCTTTCATATGTTTTAGGAAACCAGTGCTTGATCCACTAAACACTTTCCTACTTGAAATTTTATAACATGTTTTGTGGTTTTCTTCTGTGTTCTTTTATGTATTCATTTCCTAAGGTGATTTAGACATTACTGTGTTGACTGCAGTCAATTAAGTAATTTGTCATGTCAAACTTTTTTTTTTTAAATGCAGGCATTGTGTTTACTCTCCTTCTGGAAGCCACAGTAACGAACCTTGCATGCTTAAAAGAGATTTGTCCTTCTTGTGGTATGCACAAAGCATCTTTCAGTCCTTCCCCAGCTAGAAATAATTTAGCTGTAGGCTTATTCCTTCTCTGTGTCTAAGCCTGCTGGCTCCAGACCTGTGTAGAGGAATGTGTTTGTCTGGCTTCTTTCTAGGGGTGTAGAGAGGGTAAAACTTTCCTGTCTTTTCCTGACAGCCTTGTCGGATTCATCTTTCCCCTCTTGCTTTTACTGGAACCTATTTTCCTTCACAAGCTCAGGTGACATCTAGGGCATGCTGAGAAATACAGACTGGCTTTGATAAAAATTTTTGGAATTTGAAAGTATTTGAATTTAAGTATTTCAGGGTGAAAGGTCAACAATATTTTGCTAGGAAAATCATAAACATAGAGATTTTTCTGGTCTTCTGACAAGACTGACCATTCTGACAACCAAATTATAGGATTTAAATTTTGACACCTTTTTTTTTCTTAAATTTATTTAAATTGTACTTTTGTTTCCCTCATTATCAATGAAATTAGAGGTGCCTTGTTACACTTAGCTTAATGATGATTTTTTTTAGTTTCATATTTTGTCATTTTGAAGTGTCAAATATTTGTCGTATTTGATTGTAGTGCCAGGCTTTGTAATTTGTATTTGTGTGTAATTTGTACCTGATTCTTTGTATGCAATCTGATATGTGGCTTTTTTCCTTTTTGTTTTACCCTTTAGACTGTACACTCTTTTCTGTGCCTCTCCTTACTTCATCACCACTCTACTAAATTTTTGAAATTTTAAAGCATGTTAGGGTTATACTCATGTTAAGTTAAACTTGCTAGTGTGTTTTCCTGGTCCTGAGTCCAGCTGATATGGCTGTACAGAAAGTACTTAAAGGGAAGGGTCTAGGATCTCTCACTAGATTTTTCCCTCCCACTCCCCTGCCTCTGTATTTTCAGTTTTTGTTTTAATCACTTGCAATGAATATTATCAGTAGAGCCACAGTCCTCAATGAAGACCGTGAGATTTCTGTCAGACTCAGTTGTTTTGATGTCAGCTTAATTTTTCTCCCTTTTTTCCTTATACTGAAAAAGTTTTTCTCGTGTTTCCTCATTTCTAGTAGACTTTGTTAAAAAAATAACATCTATTTGTTGAAGTTCCTGTTGTACCTGTAAGACATACTGTCTGTTTGCTATATGTTGCTTTTTCCCAGTTTGCATAGACTTTGTGTCCTGAATCATGAAAAAGACTGATATAAATTTTAACCTATGTATTCTCACAAACTGTATACAAAACAGTGTTTGTGCACAATAACTATCCAAAATGGAACCATGGCAAACAGCAGGGGAATGTCACATTTCAAAGCCAGAATAAAGTATTCCTATCATCTGCCAGGCTTTGTTCCTGAGTAATATTCTGATCCCACTTATCAATAAATACACTGAATGAACAGTGGAAAAAGTGAAAAAATCAACTTCAGAAAATTCTACAATTACCCTTTGACTTTACTAGAAGATGAGAAAAAAATGCCAAATTAAAATGGTTAAAAAAAGACACCAACCAAATGACATAGGTGCTCAAAAAGGATAAGCAACCACTGAGAGGACTGCTGTTGACATATCAGATAACTATTAAAAATGTGAGTTCCAGATGAGTTCATGAACATAAAGATGTGAAAGCTCCTGACCTCAGATCTGGAGATGTACAGTGGTAACTATGATACATCCTAGATTGGTATTGCATACCCTTCTGGCTAAATTTGCTGTAAAGTTCTAATGCCTGTGATGTTGAACATCAGAGTGATAACACTATTGTCACAATTCCTGCTGTGAAGCTATGGGAAAAGATTATCAAACATAATAGCTTGTATTCAGACAGATACTAGGTGCTTTTTATGTGAAAGTCTTGTTAGACCTTTATTTCTTTTCCTCTGTTTCTGAAATTCTAGAAGGAGAAAGTCCTAAAATATTCTGTGTACTTTAGGAAATTTAATTAATTTCATAGAGCTGAAAATAACAATTGATGGAAAGGAGCAAAAATGTGAGAAGCACAATTTAATTGTTCCTTATGTCGAGTTCCCAGCTTATCCAGTAAACACTTGCTCTTTGATCTTCAGGTTTACTAGATTAATCCCTGCTACTAGATTTGCATGTGTTGACCATTGCTTAGGTCTCCGTTTTCAGTATTTGTAATGTTGCAAAACAGAACCTTCCCTTTTTCCACTTAATTTTCATTTATGTCCCCGGCCAGAGCCCGTTACTAGTGCAGAATATTGCTTTCTCACCTGCTGTGCAGAATGGGCTGCAGGCATGTGTGGCACCTGTGCTCATGCCAGCTGCCAGGACATCTGTATGTAATTTATGGTTATGGTTGTGATGTATAAACCCTTTCCTGACTTAGAAACCAACATCTCTTGCTCCATGCTCATGCTCCATATCAGGATCTTTACCAATATGTTACACTTTAAGCTAGGTATATTCCAAAATATAAAGTTTTAGCAAACTGGTTTACTTGAAAGCTCCTGACTCCTGCCAGCTATTGTCTTAAAACCAGCTCCTGTATCCACCTGGAAGGAACCAGAAAGGTATTCTTTCTACAGATCATTTAGTAGTTGCCACAGTCACATAAACCATGAATTAATCCACAGATACTTTATATTCCAGATCTTTTTACATCAGGAGGAATTTAATTCTAATTATTTCTATTATAAAATAATTGTTGTTGTTGATAATGACTTTCCTTCAACATAGAAATCCGACTGCACAGACTACAATGCTCTAACACATTGTATAAAAATACTTCTGAAAGAGATTTTCTTCTCTTATTAAATGCTGAATGATGCCATAATTCTCAATTTGCAGTTTATCATCTTAAAAAGTCTGCTGAAGTTGGCCAACACTTTTGAACGTGCAATGTATACATGATTATTGTACAAAAGTTTGAATGTATTCTAGCAGATGTATCTTTTAAACGAAACACTATCATGGCATATTTTATTTTATTATTACTATTTTAAATTGCATGTGGTAAGAAGCACTTCATTTGTGGTAACATGTCACATTCAGTAGGTAAAAAATTGGAAATAGTTAAGGCATAGCTAATTTTAATTTCCTTATCAAAGGAACCGGAAAAAAAAATAGCTTAGTGGATATTCAAAACTTCTTAGGGTAATTAGAGTCCAAAACTTGACATAAATCACAAATGCTGTGTTTTAATAAATTTCAAAACTTTAGGGGAGCCTCCTATTTTAACTGCATTCCACAGGGGCTGAAGCATGGAAGATCAACTTAAACACTGGAACTAAGTTCCAACCCATTTGAATTAAATTGATTTTTAAATGGAGATTGCTTACTGAGGTTCTTAATGTGAATTTAGTGAGTTTGTATTTAATATGAATTGAGTTGATGACATTGCACTACCATTGATAGAAATATTTGCCTTAAGGGTAACTGATAATTTAAAAATAATGGCTTGAACTTTTTTTTTCCTCATTCTGGAAACAGCTGAGATTCCAGCTTCATTCATAGCAATAGTTGTGCTTTCTCTCTTTTTTTTTTCTTCCTTAGAGTGACACTAGTCTTATGTCGAAGGGCATCTAATCTGAGTGAGTTAATAAATCTATCATAATTAAAAATATACCATTGTACTTACTAAATGACTTGTAACTAATGTATGAATGATAAAGAGGGCTCTAGGCTGTAAATTCAAAAGTCAGAAGCGTATGTACAGGGTAGGGGGAGGAAGCAGACCTCTCCGATTTTTTGCCTCTGACAAAAATTGAAGTGCCAAACATTGCTTAAATACCTACAGCTGTGTCTCATTGCTGAGAAGGTTTAGGTGTTGGACTGATACCATCCTGACAGATCCACTTCAAGATGCTTTTATATATAAATTAACTGCATTGGAATGGTGCTTTTCCCTGAATTTTCTGTCTATTTGGCAGTTTTTATGAGTCAACAATAAGATGGTCTTGAATTGTCTGTAAATACTATCTGCACTATCATATATATATATTTTTTTCTGTTAATAGACGGTAGTAATGAGCAGGTGAAGAAAGACTATGAATTGTTATGACCTGTCAATCTAAGGAATTACGAGCCTTCTTGAATCTTGAATTTTGACAGCCTTAATTTGATTAATTTGTGAACCTGAGCCCTTGTTTTTTCTGTTTGTGAGTGGGCCAGGAAAAAAAAAATTCTCCGTTGTTCTTGGTCAGTGATAGCTTGTGTTAATCATGAAATTTATGTCTTTGTTTTATAGCTTCTTGATACTTATAGAAAAACCTAATTGTGTGTTACTCACAGATTTCTAGGGACCTTTTGCCGTATGGCCTTGTGGGGAATTCTTGCAGGCTAATGTTTTCAACAAATGAAATTGTGTTTGTGTCTGTGTGTGTCAGCCTGCTGAAAGAAGAAGAAATTTTAGTCTCTTATAGACAAAGTAATGTAAATAGGGGCAAGCTTCATAATGTTTCCCAAAAGGCAAAGTTGACATATTAGGGACACTTAGCTGATAATGGGTTGTTTGACATTAAATTGTGATATGCTTTGAAATCAGGCTCCATAGTTTTGGTTCTCTACAAGATATTAGTCAACTTCAGAAAACTGTTCTCTCATGAAAATGAGCGGAGATGGTAATTGAGACCACTGTCTGGTCAAAGCAGAGGGATTTCTATCTGTAGGCTTATAAAGAAGGTGTCCTCTCTTTTGCCTAGTGAGTGAGAGAAATTAACAGATGATTTGGAGAAAGCTGAAGTTTTGTTGTGTTAGCCTATCCAGAAGAGATTTATCTGTAATCAGATGCCTTATAGAATTTCAAAATAGTAATGCACACCTGAAGAAGAAAAGAACATGCTCGAAAATATTTAGGTAATTTAAATGAATTTGACTTGGCTAGTCCCAATGAAAATGCTTTCTTTGCTATTTAAGGAATTCGTTGAAGTAATATATGATTTACTGCCACTTGACATAGAGAATTTGTTAGAAGGGAAACTTTCCAGAGAATTGGGTGGGGTGTGTGTGGGAATCAATATTGCTTTTCTTTGGAGGAAGTTAAGGGGGCTTAACTGGATATTTGCAAAGATGCCAGAAGAAGGTTTTTCAAAAAATCAGTTTGAAAGTTTGTAGATGATGGGTTTAATTAAATATTTGACAGGTATTAGTGAGAACCCAGCTGCTATACTGTTTTGAAAGGCTAGCTGGAGTACCAGAAAAAGGGAAACACAAATACGTTGCTTTGGTAAGGCATTTGACATCATCCAATATAACATTTTCATAAGAAAAATGTGCTCTAGGTGAAACAACTGCTAAACGATTACTTATTATCCGGGGGAACAGCCAGTTTTTGAAGAATATCCAGAGTTACCAGCTATTTGTTGCTTAATTGGGGTGGATCTTACAAGAATATGTCCTAGGCATGATTCTACTGTTTTTAGTATTTTTATAAATAGCTTGATGCTGGAACAAAAAAACGCTGAACTTATAGTGCTTCCAGGATGGATGGGGATGCAAGTATTTTGCAGGACAGTACCAGATTTAAAATTGATTACAAGTAGGTGATATTAATCAAAACTGTTGAAAAACAAATCAAAAAGGAAATGTATGAATTACTACTAAAATAAAATTAAAAGTATTAACCTAAATTAAGAAGTAATTTGGTTAGTAGGCTAGTGGACAGAGAGGGAATTACGGTTAGGATAGGATGTAGGATTACAGTGGACTGTAAACAACAGCACAGTGCTCTTGTAAAACTTTTAACCTAGGATATTTGGAATTGCCCTTTGTAAGATGCATCAGCTCTGAGCTCACCCACGGAGCTCATGAAGGCCCACGTAGCTAGCTTCTAATTTTGGGCACTACCCTGTGAAAACATGGAAGAGAGAGAAAAGCAAAGGACAACTGCAGAGAGTACAGTGCACAGAAGAAGAATAAAGCATTTGGGAAAGGTGATCTGTGGAAAAAGTAGAAGGAACTGGAAATGAAAACTATCAGCTGGCAACATGATTCTTTAAATATAAGGGTTGTGAAAAGAGGAGGATGATCAGTTGTTCCTTGCGATCCAGTAAGCATAGCACAGAAAGTCATCATTGGATAAGTTTCCAAAGATTTAAGTGGGGTAGTGGTGGGGGAAGAGTTGAACAACACTTGAAGAATTGAAGCACTGGAGTAGGCGGCCTGTCAAGGCTGTGTGAAAGATTGTAACTGGGGCTGGAGTCATCAGGCACGCTTTTTAAGTCTGCTATATTCTGCTCAAGCTGTGGGAAAGGACACTGAGGTTTCTTCTAGCCTGTTGTCTTTTTCAGGTATAGGCAAATCTCACTTCATGTTTTCTGTACCCCACAAACTCACGTGGTCTTAGTAGAGGGATATAAGTCAGAATATTCTGAGTTGGAAGGGACCCACAAGCAGCACTGGGTCCAACTTCTGGCTCCACACAGAACCACCCTATGTCTGAGAGCGTTGTCCAAATGTTCCTTGAACTCCAGCAGCTTGGTGCCGTGACCACATCCCTGGGCAGCCTGTCCCAGTGCCTGACCACCTCTGGGTGCAGAACCTTTCCCTGTCACCCAGCTTGACCCTCCCCTGTCCCAGCTCCATGCCATTCCCTCGGGTCCTGTTGGTGTCCCCAGAGAGCAGAGCTCAGCGCCTGCCCCTCGCTCCCCGTGAGGGAGCCGCAGGCCGCCATGAGGCCTCCCCTCCGCCTCTCTGCTCTGGCCTTAACAAACCAAGGGCCCCCAGCCACTCCTTATACATCTTGTCCCTAGAGCCTTCACCATCTTTGTAACCCTTCTTTGGACAAGCTCTGTCTTCTCTGTCATTTTACCAGGCACTGAAGTAAGACTGACAGGCCTGTTATTACCAGGGTCGTCTTTCTCACCCTTCTTGAAGACTGGGACAACATTTGCCAACTTCCAGTCAGCTGGGACCTCTCCAGATTCCTAAGACTGTTGAAAAGTAATTGAGAGAGGTCTTGTGATGGCACCGGCCAGCTAGGGATGAATTCCATTGGGCCCCATAGACTTATGTGCATTCATCTGGAGTAGCTTTTTGAAATGCTGCTGCATCCCATATTACTCCTAATGCTTTATTCTTGGAACTCAAAATGAGCTAACATAATGAGACAGCATATCCGCTTGAAGATTTTTGAGTAGGTTCATAATGCTGAGTAGAGAACTGTAGTTCCTTCACATGCATTGAAAGGTCAGAAGAGTGAGTACTGATAACAGTCTTAAATTTAAGTGGGTTGTTTCCAGATATTAGACTGACCAAAGGTGAAAAGATCAGATCTTCAGAGCTTGGGACTGAAGCATTAAATAACATTCTGACCCCTTCTGTCATCTAAAAGCTCAACGTCTCCATATAACTTTTAAACTATATGCCGCATAACTACATATTTTTGGAGCCTAATTGTTTGAAGTTGTCAAAAGATGAACAATTTATGGTGGCTGTGGGGGGAAGGGAAAGAGGATAATTATGTACCACTTAACAGAATTCAAAAAAAATTACACAGCATCAAAGGAAACTGCATTGCATTTCAGTTATGAAAATTAGTCTGAGTAATGAAAAGTACTTATACAGTTTTTTGAGGAAAAGTAAGCTGAGGATTTATTTTTAATGTAAGTCCATTCTTTTCAAATGAGGTCTGCTAACAGCTTCTAACAACTTGAAAATCTTTGTTGTACTCAACAGATTTCATTTGGTGCTCTTCCTCATGCAAACTAGTAGAGTGAGGGTTTTTTCAGTTGCTGATTTCAGAAAGCAGCTCCACTTCTGATCTGAGCATTTTTTACTTAATTTATTCAGGAATGTTTAATCTAAATAAATATGCCATTCTTTCCATTAGCCTATGCTCATATATTTGTATGATCTGTGTTTAAGCAGCTGCTTAAATCACTGTTTACTGCAATATACTAATAATGTGAAACAATGAATTAGATGGCCTAATGACACAAAGTAAATTATCTATTTCAAGTTACCCTTATGTTTAGTACTTTCGCATTTAAATATCTTGTGATTGTGAGTTGGCCTTTTGCCTTTGTATGTTATGCTAGGGTAAAGATAAAAATCTGTTTCTGGATATCTTGTTAAATTAAACTTAATCCTGTTCTTGTGTTAATCTAAAGCAAAGGAGCTCAGAAAGGAGAAGTAGCAAAGGAAGAACCAGAAAGATAACGTCACCAATATTTTGAGTTATTCTTAAGGATTTCAGTTTAGAGTGGTTGATGAAGGCAGTGATTAGTAAAATGTTAGTAAATAGCCAATTCTTATTACAAATCTGAAGAAAATGTAGTAATTCTTTGGAAATGTACCCTTAATGTTGACAGGTACTTAATCTGAGATTTATTATAGTTCTGTCGCTATCTTTGCATTCCTGACAATTTTCAAGAACTGACACAGCAATGTGAGAACTGTCTACTGGCCTTTTGCTCCTGACACTTTTGTAATACCTGAAGTAGTTTACAAAAGGCTCTTGTAGCAAATCCTGGCAGACAATGGTTTCTCAGGTTGTTTGCTTGACCTTAACTTTTGCAGAAAATTGAGGCATGAGAAGACAAATGCTTGAAATGTGGAGGACTGAATTTCAGCTAGTTAATTTTTTTAGATGGTTCAATGGGGAGAGTTACAAGTTCAGCCTCTAGAAATAAAATGCACTACTTTTTCTTTGAAATAATTACAAATATAAATATTCTATATTTCTGTTTGTGGATTCTTCTTTTCCTGTAGAATTCTGAAGCAACAATCCTCAAACATCTGAAATTTGGCTTCTGTTATTCTTATGAATAATTTATTCAGTAAGTTTCTGCGCTTCCTTTTAGTATAATCCTGTAGCAAACTTATTTCTTCTAGACATAATTCAATTCATTAAGTTGTTTGTGGTTTTTGAATCCTTATGGTATAGTTTCCTCTTTGTGTGCTTTCAGCAGTGAGGTGGATACAAATCATAAATTTAAACTTTCATTTATCAGCTTTCATGCTGCAAGACAGAAGTAGCTTATTAAACGGCAGAATTAAAAGAAACACCTAGGTACACGCTACTCTTTTATTTTCCCCGAACAGATATATATCTGTCAAATTATTTTGTGACTTACTGGCAGTTGCACACTACAAGGATCCTGCAGTTCAGCTTCTTTACTCAGCTACTTCCATCACCTGTCACCCAGCAGCAGGGCATCCTCTCTAGCTTTGCTTAACCACAGCTCTGTGAGCATCCTCAGGTGATCTTCCTTCAAATAACATGGCGATGATTTTCCACTTAGGACCAGATGGATTGGTGTAGTACCCATTCTGATATTCTGTTCATTTGTATGCTTTTGTAAAATTTTGGCTAGTGGTGTATGCGTGTGTGGGTGCATCTGCACATGTGTTATAAACACATTTTGTGTGTATGTACATGCATGCGCACACGTGTAAATATATTACTTGTTCACAGCAAAATACATTTTTTTTTGAGTAGCTCCTCTTTTTCACAACACTGTTCCAAAAATCACTTTTGTGAAGAATCCATTATTACCCTCAAAAAATTGCTCATAATTCCACTATTCTGGTCACCATGAGACCTGAAAATATTTTTTGAACCACAGGGACCCAAAAATGTTACAATAAAGGAAGCTTCTTAAATGTGAATAAAGTTCTATCTACAAATGAAACAAAGGTGAAAGTAAATTTTATAATAGGGCTATTCTAATTGTTCTTTCTTAGTGACCTTGCAATGTATTTGTTAATTAATCTCAACTTCCACATTACACACAATAGGTTTAGGAGAGAGTGCACTTCATGAATACATTCAAAATAAAGATGTTGCAATTACCTGAATTAAAGAAAAAAAGCCTGCAACTTAGTCTGAAGTAAGGTTGACATCTCCTCAAGACTTAAGTTGTTGTTGTTGTTGTTTCACTGCAATTTTCTCCTTGGAGTTGTTTTCCTTACTAGAGCAAAAAGGACAAAAATTTAGTAACCCTGCTTGCTGAGTTATGAGTGTTGTTTGTGGAAATGTGTTTTTGTAACTATGCTTTCTGTTTGAGGATCCTCTTGGCTCAGGTCCAGTTTTTAATTAGCTTTACTACTAGGAATGGGGCCTGCTGTTTAATGGACCTGCCTAAAACTTCAGTTAACTTACGTGGGCTTGCATCTCTAAGGCTCAGCAACCATATTTGATTGTGGTTGTTTGCCGTAAATTGTAAAACTTGAGAATAAGACTGCGTACTGCCGTCTCATAGAGTTCAGGTAGAAGACTGGTAGTAAGACATTGTTATTTTGTTCTGCTTCAATTGTCCTTTATGAGTGATAGATGAAGCAGAAAGCCTCAGTGCTGCTTCTATGTTATCTGTTCTCCCCAGCCTCCTGTGGTATGTTTTGCTTGTTACAATTACTTGTCCTGGTAATTCCAGACTCAGTATGTTTTGAACCAGGGTTGAGGAAGAAGTTAGAGATGGTCTGGTCCAACTGAAATAATTCTGTAACTACACAAAGCAGTTAGGTGAAGCAAGAAGAAAGTGACCTGACTGTGTGAAATTTTTGAAGTGCCCCTGTTCAGAAGTTATTACTGAAGTATTTTCATTTCTAGGGAATGTTTGAAAGAGAATGGGGATGAGGGAAAGGAAAACCAGGTTTATGGATGAAATATGGGATTGTATTGGCTTTGCTTGATGGGCTGAGAAATCCTATTGAATCTGGAAACCAGAAAATTGCTTAAAATTAATTTTCATCAAATATACGTTCTACTTTCTGTTTCCTATAGAATTCTTCAAATCTAGCCAGCAGGACTTGGAAGCGTAAGAAATAGCTGCTAATTCATTTTGTTGTTGTTCTTGTTTTGTTTTGTTTCTTCTTTTCTCTATTATCTCATAAAACCATGATTTGACAAAGACAAAAAAAAACAACCAACCAACCAAAAAAAAAAAACAACAAAAAAAACCTGTGTGCTGGGAATGTTTCTTTAATATGAAATTATTTCTTATGTGTTTTGAGAAGTTCTTAAAGTTACTTTTGCTTTAAATTGATTTGTTACTCGTCATTATGAGTTGGTGTCTTAGCAAAGTTTAACTGTATTGTCAATTCAAGAGGCTTTTTCTTTTATTGGGTGGAGGGAGGACTTGTACTTCACTGCATGTAGTTGTGTCAGCATTTCCCCTAGAAGGTAATATTTTGCTGCACCAAAGTAGTGGGACAGTTGTAGCTGTAAGAAACAGCAATGAAGTGTTTCTAGAAGGTGAAACTCTTGCTTTAATTCAGTAACACAGGAGTATAGGACATCACATCTTTCATAGAGGTAAGGATGTGTAAAAGCCAAAGAAGGAAGGAGGTGGCGTTCACTTTATTCTAGTAATGAGTAATGTTAGTTAATGCAGTTGAAATATTTCTCAGACAGAATTTAGGTTTAATGTTTTAAAAAAAAAAAGATTAAGACAATATCATGAAAAGAGGATGTGCGGTGGAAATGATTAATTAAGGGGAAACTACTTAGTGTTCTTGGAAGAAAGAAAATAAATGCAAGTAGTAAATACTAAATCCCTTTGTACTGTGATAGAGAATTTGTTATCCCACAAATAATTCAGTTCTGAATTGCAGCAGAATTTATTCTCTCAAGATATTTTGTGTGCACTTGTGCTTTTTTCTCAGCCACAGCTAAAAGAACAGGCATATTCTGTCTGATAGTTACTGAGTTTCAACACAGCAGGCAAGTTTTGGAGAAAGAAATTAGTAGAAAGGAATGAGTTTACTTTCTTGTTTTTAGAAAACTTTTGATCACAAATGGATTCTGTCTCCATATCATAGAATATTCCTCAGAATTTTTACAGAGAATATAGATTGAGTGCAAGATAAGTTAGTGAAGCGTATGGCCTCAGGAAGTGGAGGGGAAGTTGTACTTGCATATGTTGTGGAAAACATATGCAACTAAATTTAGCTCATACTAGCAGATCCTACTTATTTTGAAGATTGTTTGTGGGATACTTCCAACCTTGTATGAAAGGGCATGGGAAGATTTTTATTTCTATTTGGGCCCTTGCATCTCCTCTTCTCCGTTCTCCCTCCCCCAAGGAAAAAAGCATCTGAGCAGAAGACAAATTATTTTTCTGCCTACACTTGTGTCTTAGTAGTCTGATTTTAGCACTATGTCGTCATGCTGCAAGATTAATCAGCATATGCTGGGTTTTGTTTTTAGCCTCCTTCTGTTTTTATGTGTTTCGCCAGCTAATGCTTCTCCCATGGATATTAGATTAGAGTAACTATGAAAGCTTAGCCTATTAACCAAAACAGTTTATTTCCTGTTCTATTGAGCAAGTTCTTGGGCGCAGCAACTTTAGAAACTGCTGTTTATTGTGTCCAATAAATACTTTATAATTTGATTATGACACTGTTGGATAAAAAAAAAACAATGGATGGTGTAGTGATCTTCTGTCACTTCAGAGTCTTTACTAACCCTTTGTGGTGGGTGTGCTGAGCTGCAAGTGCTCTGAATGCTCTGATTAAAATTCACAAAACACAGTTGATTTGAACTCTGAACTTCCGTTTTCTAGAACTCTTTCTTTTTTTTCCTCTTCTATCAAGGAGGTTAAACACTAATTTACAATGTATTACAAACCTCCCTTTGATTTAGTTGGAAAAGTTTTGCTTGCTTTTCCTTTCAAGAAAAAAAGCACAGCTGTTATAATTGCATGGCTAAAAAGAAAAACACTTGTGCCCTGATGCTTTTCTATATTTCAAAGTATATACGTTTTTCTGATAATAGAGATTTCCCCTCCCTGCAAATTTTGCTTTGCATGTAGTGTACTGCTGCCTTTCTCAAGCTAAACCAATACTAGTCAGTTTAATAGATTTTGGGGTTTCTAATTGTTTATAATCCTCTTATATAGTCAGTGACCATAAAATACTCAAATTCAGAGATTATACGTTGGGTTTCCGATCAATAAAATAAGGGTGGTTACTGACTGTTCTGAAGCTTTTCAAGATACTCAGGGAATTACTTACAACACTGCACTTCATAGAACTTTTTATATTTCTTCTTTGACAGATGCACCTTAGGTGTGGGATGCAAAGTGTTTATGGCATGAAGGTGATAAAAAGGATTTATAAGACACTTTTTATGAAGGTCACTAATGAATGCTGAGTTGCCATTTTTAGAGGTGACAAATCCAAGCATTTTTAAAGCTTTTCCTTTGTCTTTGGAATACCTTATCTTACACCAGAACCACTGAAGGTTGACTCAAGTTTGTTCAGAGTTGTATCCCCTGGAAACGTATTGGCAAGCGTGATTTAGTGTTGCTTGTTCTAATCCTGTACATTCCTGAGCAAGGGGAGGCTACACGTTCAATAAGCTTTATTCCTCACGGTACTTTCAGCATAAGTTTGTAAAGCCAAGGGCATTAAAAAGGCAACGTGAGATGAACTCTTTTCTTTACCTGTTTTGTAGATAAAAGCTTAAAATGTCTAGGAAAAAGACCATTACATAATATGAAACTCTTCTTTAGAATTATCTTAGGAATCAATCTGAAATGTGCAAAATGTTTGAAGTAACATGACTTTTTGCAGCACCATTAAATTGTAAAAGTATTTGGGGCAGTTCATGCCAACAGTGCACATACGTAAAATTGGCGTGCAGATAAGCCTGTTTTAACTTGTTCTGATGACTGCTTCATTTAAGCAAAAGACCGCTTTAAAACCAATGCCTTTCAAAATTTTAAAAAGCTTCCAAAATAGTGGTAAATCATTCAGTGGCTCTGTAGAGAAGAAGAGGGTTTGGTTTTAATACCCCTCCTAAGAGTAGAGTAATGGCTTCAAGGCAGTTCTGCTGGCAGGAGGCACTCGAATGTAATGACTTCTGTCAACGTGAAATGGATAGAATGCATTTTACGAGGGCCTAATTTTTGTTTTTAAAGCAAGGGTAATGTGGCTGGACTCTGACTTACTAGAAGACCTAGACTTCATTTAAGTTAGGCCTGTCCCATGCAGGGACATGGCTATACCTCCAGTTGATTCCCTTCCCCTGAGGTGGACTGGGTATTTCAGTAGTTCAGATACGACTTCATGCAGTAGGGCTCTGCAGAGAGCTGAAACTAATCCCAGTCCTTAGGGAATTCTCTAACGAGAGATGAATGCTTTGGGGAGATATTAGAGTGTAACTGAGTGTTATCACTTTGTTGTATTTGATGGTACTTCCACTACTGTTTATGATAGTACTACCATAATATTATGACACGTTGTCTCAATAGCTCAGAGAAGTAGAGGAATTGCTCCTGTCTATAACGAGAAAATGAGTCATGCAGTAACTCGAGAAATTGCTCGTGATCTATGGTAGCTCTTGTGGAGCAGGATAGACTGTCACTGCATGGTGACTGGGGGTTGCTGGCCAGGACGAGGGCAGCATTGAGGATATATGTAACAATACATACTACACATTATATGACCATGAAGGCAGCTGTTCTGTTTCTAATCTAATGTCTTAACCCAGAAGATATTTTTTTTCCATCACATTAAAATAATAATAATAAAAAAGCAGTTATTCTATTGCTCAAAATTCTGAGTGTGAGAATCTCCACTTTTACAACTGGCATGAAGTGAATAGAAAAAGAATGTCTGACAAAAACGAACCTTAAGTGACTTTTTAGATGAGTTCGGAACAATTTTTGAAATTTTATTAAATCACTAAAAGTTGAAATAGTTCTGTTGTGACTCATTGCATGGAAAAACATTGCGATTGTTTGAGTACCACCACCCTTCATTGCTTCTTCCTTCTGCCATTACTGGGCACTGGTAGTTTTTGAGAAAGCAGGGGTGAGGGAGGAAGAATGCAGGGAGCCCAGTTTGGTGGGGAATGAGCTCTTAGATACACAGCAGAATCCATGTCAAGAGCTGGTTCATTGTAGTACTGAGAGTTTCCCCCCAGATCCTGCAGTGTGGAATTAAACAATCACATCTTCACTGTTTGCAGCTGTTGACTGAATGGCCAACCAATCTCTAAAGAATGTTTTGTTGTGGGAAATGTGTGTTTCTGCCCATGACCGATTGCTTTCTCAGTTTCCTTAAATATACTTTTCTGCTAGAAGGTTCTGTTTTAATAACAGTTTTCTTGGTCTGAAGGACCACCTTCGTTTGGGGATATGGAAAAGTTGAGATTTTTTAGGATAAGATCCACTTTGTTGCAAAATTGCTGTGACTGTTTCAGGGGGGAGCTTCTGGGTTGTAAATAGACTCTAAAATGGGGTTTGCAGCAGATAGTAAACTCCTTAGCGCAAGCCACAACTGCTTGTTGTGGTCTTCAAGTCCTAGCTGCGTGACAAGAGCTGCATTTACATCAAAACATGCTAGGCTATGTGCGGGGAGGAATCACATCTTGATTTCAGTATCCCCGGGCCGGTTTGGATCCTAGAGGCATGGTGTTGATGTGTTGCAAGTTATTGCTGTTGTATGTAAGTTCATTCTCTGTTGTTCCGTCGTCATAATTGTATATAAATTAGAGGAAATTTATGCCAAATATCAGGAAATCTGTATAAAAGTCCGATTTTCTGTAGGGGAAGATGGTCCTGAAATGAACCATTACTGGAACCTTTACTTATTATAATACACTAACAAATTACCCTACAGAGTTTCAGGGACAGCAAACAGCAGTTTTCGTCTCTGTTAGTACAGATAACTAAGTTCTGTGGTATTTCTGGGTTTTGTTAACCATGCAAGTTGTATTATTGGGGTATCGGTATTACCTATAAGATTAAACTGTAAAGGTTAGTGTAAATCGTGCTTTAATAAACTATATTTGCTTGAGCGGGAGACCCATTTAGTCCCTACAGCGAGGTTAAACATATTTATTTGCGGATCTGTTACACGTTTTTTTATATCAACAGTCATTTCCAGTTGAGGTTAGCAATTACACTGACATTAACTGCCTGCTAGCCAGAATCAGGCTAACCTTTCAAAATTCTCATTCCACCAAACTACTTGTGTGTCCTAATGATTTATTTTCCCTTTGACATCCTCTCACTAGTGATACAAAATAGTCCAGGATAAACTGGGTTATGTTTTTCTTCAAATAATTTTTCATTCTTATCTTTTCTCTATGCTCCGTGTTGGGAGATGGGTTGGAGCAGTGAGAACACCTTTTTTCTGTGCTTAGCAGCCATTCCACGAAGCTTGCTTTATGTAAAATGCAATGTGGCAACACCACGCTACCGTAAGCTTATCAAATGATCAGTCTTTGGGGAGTGAATCAGTTTCTGAGCTGTTTCCACAGCTGCAAGTCTCCTTAGCAGTCGGTCACTAGTGACAACTTGATGGTGACACGAGTTGATTGCTACTGCAGAAATGTCATAAATAGTATTAATGAAGGCAATGACTTTGTTTCTGAAATTAGTTTTTCTCGCAGCAGCAAGGGATAATTATTAGGAGCCATTTCATTGTAATAACACTTTCTCTAGCAGAATCTGGGGTGGGGAAATCCGAGCAGGAAATTTTTGCGTTAAAGCTAGTGCACTTTGAAGTGGCTGTGTGGGGTGGGCGCTGTGCAACATGAAGGGAGAATTGGTGTGCTGCTGGGCTGAGATGTCAGTAGGTCAGTGATAGTACATCTCTTTTAATCTCATCATCAGGAGGCAGCTAAAAAAGATTCTAGCGTTTTTGTGACTCGATACTGAATAGTGTCACCTCATCAAGAGCATTAACGTGCAATAGTGTCAGTCCTTTTAAATCTTCTGTACCAACTGCACTTCATCTGTTCTGGGCTCCAGCACCCATTAACTTGCAGCCATAGCTGTGGGGGTTGGATACAGACAGTAGAGCACATGATCAGTGAGCCTGGGTGAAAAATTTTGTTGGCTCTGAGTCATGCAAGAATTCTGCAATAGCTGCAGAGAAAGAACCCGGCCAGCCCAAATGGCATAATAAATTCATTCTTTTCATGGTTTGGTGGAAGGGATGGTGGAGACTTGTGACAAAACCATTTTTGGCTGAAAAGCTCAAAGTCATCGTAACCCAAAGTGTTGGTGTAAATGTGTCCTTTTGAAGCTCTAATGAGGCAGACCATTGGAAACCGCTTGTTTCCTGCTAGCTCAGCTTTGGCTTGGCACTTTTAGACAGAGCTTCTGCTACGATTGCTGTGATCCACAGACCAGGGAGGCCTGTGGTCCTTCAGTTTTAGGATTTAGAACGGGGCCAGGGCTACCTGCTTCCCAATAAGACCTCACAAAGTCTGGGCTCTTGGCTGCTCTGCATTCTCCCTGGCATGCTCAGTGCTTGCAGAAAGGCAGGTGTGTCCAGAAGCACCGAGAGCCGCTGCTGACTTAGAAATCATGCCATAGTTGTCATATTTTTCAAAGTACTTTTTCTTCTGTGGGAAGCTTTGCAATGTCTATTTTCTATTTTTCAGAATTTCTTGCTGGATAAAATTCTCGGTTCCTACTTCCACAAATTCTGTAATAAATGAGATAAGGATTCCACAGGTGCTATACAGTTATACACCTGAGAAGGGCACTCTGCACCTTCTGCTCTTTTAACATTATCTTATTATTTAACATTATCTTGCATCAGGCTCAGTGTAGCAAAGTAAGCTTTGCTGCTCTGAGTATTTGATGTTGCCACTGGAATAGTCCCAGCTGGAAACTGCTTATTTAATGGTTTTCATTTGAACTTTTTTTTTTATTCACAAGACACACAAGGGTGAAAGTGGCCTGCTTTGACTAACGCAAACAGGTGACAAAAATGATAAGCTTTCATAAAACTTACATGGCTATATGAACATCTTTAAGTTTCTAAACATTTCAGTACTTCGTGCATTAAAAGATTTTTTTAGGCTGTGAAGAAAATAGTACTTTATCTTACATAGTATGTAGCTTCAATTACATGAACAATATTATGTAATCTTGTTACATTCAAGCTTTTGTGTACAGAAACACGTACAGAAACACACAGCAATATAGAAACAAAACGCATATGCCTCACTGCAGAGTCCAGGAGTAGTGAGATCTGAGTGTACTTATTGATTTTAATAGAAAATGGCAAGCATCCTGAGGCATGTAGGGCTCAGAGTTTAATATTTAATCTATCACTGTTGCCTTTTTTTTTTTTTTTACTATATTGTATTGTCAGTCTGTTACTTTTCTACATATTATATGTTTCTGAGGATACAATTGTGTTTGTGACTGTTCTCTTTCAATGGTTTACTAGAGTGTTTTTTATTTTGGCTAATTATAGTTTACCAGTTTCTCCAAAATGATTATAGAAATGCTCAAATATCAGACCTATGAATTGTGAAGGAAAGAGAATATGGATATATTTTGTTCATCTAGCAATTTCAGTTTCCATTTTTCTTCTGTAAGATTAAACTGTTACACATCTATACTACATATGTTATGTAGAGTTTTTAAATGAGCAAAAAACCTAAAGAAGGTAAATCTGAAGAGCTCAAAAAGCTTGTCAAATAGACAATGTATGGAAGATTCCTAGAAGAAGTAACTCTCTTGACTGCCTTTTCCCCTATGGCATAGTGTCTCTATACTTGGGAGGTAGATCTGTATTTTCACAGATCTGTGTAGTTTCCAAATGTCTTATAAGAAAAGCAATAATTAGATAGTAAGTGGGAACATAAAGAGATTTTTCCTTTGAATTTTACTATGCTGTCTTCATAATCTGATATTTTACATCACTGGAACTGTTGTGTTTATTTAGGAAAATGGCTTTTTTTCAGCAAGCTCTTTAGGGTTTAATAATCCTTCAGGGTATATGTGATTTGTAAAGTCAACCTCAGCCCTCATGCCCCATTGTTTTAAGTAAATCTCAAGGAACCTTGAGACTATGTGGAAGTTTGGAATACTGTTGGTGTGTTTTTCGTGGTATAAAAAAGCCTCCCTTTTTCTTTAGAATTGCTTAACTTACTGGCTTTACTGTTTGCATAGCATGTAGACTCCTGCATAGCGTATAGGGGGAGGAAAAAAAAACCACACACACAAAAAAACAACAAAAGAGGCAAAGCCAGCTCTTTTTATAGCAAAATACCTTTGGCAGAAGCCCAAGCAGGCATTTGTTATTGAAGCAGTGGAGGTTGGGTGCAGCTCTGTTCTCCTGAATCCAACTTCTGTCACTCCTTTATAGATGAAAGTTAAAAGTCAAAATTTGTTTCCACAGTACTTTTGGTGTTGTCCTATACCGCTTTTTCTGTGCATTGCTAAACAATTCCTTGTGCCAAGAGGTACTGTGTACGCAGATCAGAGACAACCAATGGGTTTGCCCCACTGAGAAAATTTCCAGTTTGTGCAGTAGCTTCCAGGTCCATCTCCTCTGCGAGCTGGAGCACCAGTCCCAGTTCTTGCTTCTGCAGTCATTTCCAAAACAGGTAGGAGCTCGTTAGGAAGAAGGAACAAAACCAAGCTACAGTGTAACTCTTTGACTTTGATTCACAAAATCGTTGAGGTTGGAAAAGACCTCTCAGATCATCAGATCCCACTGTTAACCTGCCACTGCCAAGTCTACCACAAAACCATGTCCCTGAACACCACATCTACACGTCTTTTGAATACCACTAGGGATGATGACTCAACCACTTTCCTGGGCAGCCTGCTCCAATGCTTCACACCCCTTTCAGTGAAGAAATTTCTCCTGATATCCAGTCTAAACCTCCCCAGCGCAACTCGAGGCCATTTCCTCCTCTCCTATCACTTGGTGCTTGGGAGAAGAAACCGACCCCCAGCCTTCCTATAACCTCCTTTGAGGTAGCTGGAGAGAGCACTGAGATCTCCCCCGAGCCTCCTTTACTCTAGGCTATATAAGCCCAGGTTGCTCAGCCACTCCTCGTAAGACTTCAGGTCATTGGTAAAAATATTGAAGAGAACTGGCCCCAGTACTGAGCCTAGGGGGACACCACTCGTACCAGCCCCCAGCTGGATGTTACTCCACTCACCACAACGGAGTCTGGGCCCAGCCACCCTGACAGTTTTTTATCCAGTGAAGTGTATGCCCATTCAAGCCAACTTGCCCCATTGAAACTAAAATGTTAGTGATATGAGGAGGACGTATCTCACATTTGCTGTTCAATACATGAGTCGCCATGGCCAAATTCGAACTGAAATCTTTTCAGACAGGCTAATTGCTTGGTGTCTGTGAGCGGCTGAGATGGTTATCACTGTACGTTGACAGCAGTTCAGCAGCCGAGATTTTGATTACTGGGAGATTTACCTCACATTGCTATGCTGTTTCATTCTACTTTTTAAGTCAATTATTTAAATAGCTACGTAGCTTTGGGGAGCACTAGGAATCTTCTTTGCAGAAAAGAAGCCATGAGCTCACGTAAACCTAAGGCTTCATGGGCTTGGGGAAGTCAGGAAATGCAAGTTTTGTTTTGCACAGAGGATGTAATAAACTAGAAATTCACACCAGAGAGGAAGGCAGCTGCTTTTCCCAGGTATCAGGAAAAATACTGAAACTGAAAGATGGCAAGTTCATTTTCCCCCTGGTCCCTCCCTGTGACCCTTCTGCTCAGAAAATTTCTGCTACGGCCATTTATTGCCTGACATTCTTTCTCCCAGGCTTTGTCATGATAGTCCCTGTGAATAGCCAAGGTAAGCTGTTGTGAACCCATGTGGATCCAATTATTTTAAAGGTAAGAAATGGCATCAGAATAGTTATAATAGAGAAGCACAGCATCTTTTGCCCTGTAGCAGTTTCTTTCTGAAACACCAGTGATACATTTTTGTATGTGACATTTTTGTGTTTTCAGTCTCTGCATTGTCTCTTCTTGTCAGTGGCTACAGACATTTCTTCATAACTTGGACCCAAACACCTTAACTCGGTCTGAAGCGTGGGGCAGGTTTCCCCGAGAGCAGGCATACTGTTTTTGTAGTCCATGTGACATATCTTCTTGTAGCTAACTGCAGAAGTGTAAATTAGAGCCAAATTGCACGTTACTTTTCCAGGGACTGAGCTCAGACTGATTTGCTTCACATAGTTCAACGAGTATCCTGGTGGGAATTGTATTATTTATTTAGGATGTGTTTCAACTAGTTAGCTAGATAGGAAACGTTTAATGCACCATCATCCTCTTGAGACATGTGGCTTCCTTTTTGAAGCATCATCTTTAGTAAGGCTACTGAGATGAAGTCTAGCCAGGTAAGTTGATGGGTGCTGTCAGGTAGGTCTAAACAGGCAAATGATTAAAATCACACTAATAGGATAAAGTATTGTTAGCAGTGCCTGTTCCCTTTTATTTCTGGGTCAGATAAATTCAATGCTAACAGCAAATGAAAGACCAATTAAAAAAGTAACTAACACTATTATTTCAGCAGTGTCAGAGGTTTGCTTGGCTTTCTCTGTGTTAGTGAAGTCAATCTGCTTCCTTGCAGGTAGGTAGTAGAGCAATTTTGGTTACTGATTCCTTGATGCTTTGTAAATATACAGAAAATAGGTAACGGGGTGGGGGGAGCAGGTAACAAATATTTAATTTTAGTAAGCCTGCCCTACCACTATTAGAATAGAATAAAAGTAGTTTAATGCAAATGGTTTCCTTACAAATGAGATCTGTCTCCGACTGGAATCTGATAGGGAGGTGTAATTGATACATAAGCAAATCTCAACCACAGAGTGAAACCCACAAAAAAACCAAACACCACCACTCCCAAAACATTGCAGTGTGCTTGTTCACTCCAGCTGTTACTTCAGCAAATTATTTCCTCAAAACATTTCAATTTGTATCTAGCCTAGAACTGTGCTTAATATTTTTCCTCAAATAGTGGGGTTTGGTTGTTCTGTACTAGTAATGCCATAGCATTTCCATTTCATTTTCCTAGCAATTGTGTAACATGGCATCCAAGGTACTCCTGTGACATGTATAATCAACAAGAATTCAAACTTACTAGAAGGTGTATGTGTTGTTTTTTTTTTTTTCCCTATAGTTTCTGTGTAAACTGAGAGGTGTGTGTGTATAGCACTTTACTTGGTTTCTCAGTGGGAGGCACACTGGAAAAAAATGAAATAGGTTACTGCATTATATTCACAAATGAGAAGGTATTCTTCCACAGAGACCACCCCTAACTATGCAGAAAACCCTCTAAGGCTGTTGCAATGTTCAGCACAGTGTATCTTCAGCCAACGAGTATTTTTTTCCTGCTGTTAAATCATTTTGGCTGATTGTAGCTGATCAAACGTCACTGCTACTATACAGCTTTGTGATAGTTGCTGTAGTTAGATGTATGTTGCCCACAGAAATGAATCTTCTGTAAAGCTTGGAAGAGAAAAGGTTTTGGCAATAATAGTGCCATGAAGTTCAAGAGAGATGGTACTGGAGTAACAGAAGGGTAATTTTCAGAAATTTCATTTTGGTCTTTAACGCTAGGGAAAGAGTAGGAAGGGAAGAAAACTCCTTCCTCCCATTGAGTATTGCTTTATGGTAGCACAGAGTTTGTCAGCACAGCAACAGGATGTGTCTGCAATCTTACTGGAGCTGTAGTTATGTCAAGAAATGCCAACAGCATGATACTTGAGTCCAGTCTTTTTGCATTTTCAGTGTAGTTAAAAAACAAAACAAAAACGTCATGTTCTTAAACTAAACAAACCAAGTAGGGAATATTAGTTATACAATGAAAAAGGGGAGGTGAAATCAGCCCTACAGCTAGTTGTACAAGCTGTTGTACAGCTTGCCCAACAAGCTATACCTATGGAGTGTTGCTCCACAGCACCGAGTCTCATGCACAGGGCTGGAGGTGGTTATCGAGACGAGTGGCTCCAATCCCCTCTCCACAAGGCTCCTCCATTTACACTGGAAATAAACTACATTGAAATAAACTCAGCTATGGTACTAAGCCAATGATTATAATGAAGTTAGAATTTTGGGTCATCTTCATAAGTTAAACATATTTAAAAGTACATATGTATCAGTACTTATTGTGGAAATTAAATACTGGGTTCTCCTTTTTCATTCTCAATCCTGTTGAATATTAATGAAGATGTATTTATACTGTGAGATTAGAATGAGGTCCTGCAAGTTTGCTTTGGTACACTGTGCAGCAAAAGTCTCTAGCAAAAGCCTTTGATTTCCATTTATGTCAGTGTTGAGACCTTGCAGGAAAAATGCACTTTTATATGCTAGCAAAAGCTTTATCTCTAGAGCTTGTTTTGTCACTATGTTTGTGAAGCCAGACAAATGGAACTAGGTGCTGCTTATCATTAAGATTTCTGGAAGAAAGTTTAGTTGATAGCATACTTAGAAAAATGTTAGCTGCTCAAACTCTTCAGTAAATGATTCTCTCTGGTCTCTAGCACTTCCTGAATTATCTGAAGGTATGCAGAAGTACTTCAGCTTCCCTTGTAATTTGAAAGACCTAAGGTGGGAAACTGGTTGTTAGGTTTTACGTAGTCATTGCATATTATACTCCTGATGGGGCTGGAAATTGGTCTATATTTGTAGAAGATGTCTGGAGACTTTTTTTTTTAAAGCTGTTAAATAACAATACTTTTTTCTTTATTACATGTCAAAAAGTGTCTCCCACCCAAGGATGTTTCTGGTCTATTCCCTTGGGTAGTTCACCTGTCTTTCTATTGCTATTGTAAATCATAGCGTGAAACAATTGCAATACAAGCACAATTTAAAAAAAAATGTTCAATGGCTATTTTAGCATTAGATCAAAATATTAACTCCTCTTTCGTCTGGAACATATTATAAAATAGACGATTAAAAATATACATACTAAAGGTGTGTCAGTGATGGACAAAGCAGTAAGTTTCACTTTGCCTATAAAATGTTGCTTCTTGATTTGCCACTGAAAGAGTAGAATACTGAGAACCGAAGTTTTGCTGTGATTTTTAGTGTCCTCCAGAGATCTCTTTGGCGGAAAGGTTATTTAATGAGACATGAAAGAATGAAATGGCTGAAAACAGAAGAAATGCAGTTATGCTTTCTATTTGTAAAATATAGGTACACTGGATTTTGCTTTCCATCACGTGGATGGTAAATGTCATTGCAATAGTTCCCTACATAGTCTTTTATATATTAGTCTAGTTTTGATTGGAATAATATTTATCTTTCAGACTGGCAATATACAAAGGTATGGTGGCTACAGTATGAGGGGGAGGAGGCGGCAATGATGCTTTCCTCCATTTATATGTTAAATTAATGGCAAAAGCATTCCCTCTGATGTGAAAGGTTTTACAAATCCCCAGAAAAAGGAAGTGCTCCCTAGTGGGAAGTTCCAAAGACCTGGAAAGACTCCTGAGGTGCACACCAATGTGTTTCCTTGGTGATCCCTGTTTCCAGGTGCATCCCGATTTGTGCCTGTAGGCAGTCTGTCTCTCTAAAACAAGAATTTGGCCATTGCTGTAGGGCCATAGAGCTACAACTGAGCCATGCCATTGCTCAGGCAGTATGCTTCGCACAGTGAGCCTCCAGTTCCTTTTTAGATCCAGCCTCCAGCTCTTACATTTATTAGTGGCTTTACAGTTGGATGGATGAAGGCTTTGAGGGATAGAAGGAGAAGAGTTAACTTTCTGATGAAATATTACAGATACATTCCCTAATTGTAGGTGCTATTATGAGGGTAAGGATGAACTGTGATGGATTAGGTAATTCCCTCTCACATGAGAAGAGGAATGAATTCTTAATAACTGAGAGTTGGAAGGCAACCTTGTTTAACAGGCACAGCGCTGCCATGGAGTCCTCTGGCGTGTAAAACTGTTTTCTGGAGATGTGAAGTGGGTTCGAGTGTGTTTGAGAAGCCTTTTATGAACTCACCTGTACCTGAGAAAGCTGAACCATGGTAGTTCATTTTACTTGTGACTCTAGTTCTCTCACCTTTACTTCTTAAGACCGATCATTTTTGATCCATCAGAATGCTTCTGAGGCATTATTTTACTTTCTTCTTCTAATAAGGAATTTTTCAGAAGTAGATATTTTGCACTGGTTGCAAAGAGCATGAAGTTGCACACATCTAACCTACTCTGGTTAGCAACTCAAAAAAGCTGTTGAAGGTGTAGAAAAGCTGTTGAAGGTGCTCTTGGAAGTGCTGGGCTGGTTCTGCAGAAAGTGGTCTGCAAGGAAGTGTTGCCACTATTGTAAATGGTTTGATACCTATTAGTATGGGATATTGGGCTCAGTACTCCGAGGTACTGAAATGGGTCACAAATTTGCATAGGAGGTGGCAATACAGATGAAGGTGAAAGGCTTAAAGGGAAGGGAAGGAAAAAGCTTTTAAAAGTAGATTGAGAATCTTGTTTTTGTATTACTTGGAGGGACTGATGAGCAAGCTTTGCCTTTGTTTTTAAGGGAGAAATGAGGCTGGGGAGAATGGCAAGAGTACGAGTCAAGCAAAACTTTCCTCTTCTTCTGTTGGCTTTTGTAATTCTCTTTTGTCCTGCGGCTCCCTATAGTAGTTCTTCAAAAACTCATGTTTTTGTCGTTAGCTGGCACTCCCTGGGTAAAGCTATGCAAAGGTAAGCTGGTGTCTTCTCCGTAACAGGGCCTCGCTTTTGTATTTCTTCTTTCGAAAACTCCGTAGCCTTTGTAGGAAATGTATCTTTTTTGTCTTCTGCATGGTTTGCACATTTTTACGTGCTGACACAGTATAATTAAAAATGAAGAAAGAAGGGAGGGCATTTAGAAACAGTAATTACTGGTATGTCAGTAACAAAATTTGTGGGAAGTGAGTATGAAAAGAGAAATCATCCTTCTGTTAACAGCGTTAGTGGATCTGTCCCTGCCTAAGGGCTGA
Source organism: Anser brachyrhynchus (assembly GCF_964034855.1). Taxonomy (NCBI): domain Eukaryota; kingdom Metazoa; phylum Chordata; class Aves; order Anseriformes; family Anatidae; genus Anser; species Anser brachyrhynchus. Next base: position 18,124,920 of record NC_137705.1, read on the forward strand.
AAATATTATGTTTGAGTTGTAGGACTACAAATGTACCTTTAGCTGACACTAATGATAAAAATTCTCTTAGTCTCAGTAAAGGAATTACCTGGCCTCACTTTTTGAATATTAAATACTCATTAATTAATTGATCAGATGTTGATGTGAAGTCTGTACCTTGGGGTTGCGTTGCAGGAGGTGCAGCACATGAGAGTACCTGTGGCAGGTCTGCTTCTCAGCTAACAGAGAAATTGTGCAGTCACTTGGGTGTCTGTGTGTGAGCTTCATGCGCTTTTTGCCGTTAAGCTTGCAGGGCTGTTTGAACACTTTGGCTGAACCTGGTTTTCCAGGATCAAAGAAACATGAGCCAAAACTTAGCTCTACTCTAGATGCCGGTCCTGCTGGGTTGCAAAGGAAAACAAATAACTCTCATTGTTTGCTTTCAGGCTCTGCAAGCCTGTTTCTAATAGACTAATTTCAACCAGTTTATAGTCAAGTAGTAGGGGAGAATAAATGAAGGGTGTTTCTTTTAATGGAAGACCTTGTACGCTGTTCACTGTTTCCTTATGCTGTTTTCCGTTTTTATTTGCGTTCGGTGCTTTCGATCTCTGCCAAGTATGCTAAGATAAGCATCTGAAGCTAGTTACTGTCCTCAATAGTTTACCAAAGCTAGTACATATAAATATCCTGAAACAAGTATTTTCTTTTAGTAGAGATGGTTGGGAGTCACAGAAAGATCTTGGAATACAGACTGCTTGTGGAACCTTTTTTTTTTTTTTTTAAACATTAGGTCCTGGTTCAGGCTTTGATCCCATACTTCTAAGATGAGGGTAATTTGGATACTTTTCCTTCACCCTGATCTCTTAGATTTTAATGGTATCCCTTTGAACAATCAGATCTCCATAACTTAAAAATTCTGGTTTCAAAAACCTTTCTGAGACTCAGTCCCATTATTGAAACTTACTGTGGGCAGTCTCACACAAGTACAACTCAGACTTATTAAGAGGTCTCACTCTTGAGTTATTTGCTGCAGCCTGAAGGCTTTACTTGATAAAGGTGCAGAATTGCTGCTTTGATGACTTCTAAGCTCTCATCCCTGTCTAAGACCTGGTTCTTCTTTTCTATTGTACAAGAGAATAATGTAAGAACACCTTTGACCTACTGATTCAAACCTTGTCTTGCGGCTACTAACATTTTTCCTTGTCATTTCACACGCTTGTGTATTTCTTAGTAAGGTTTTGTCTAGGAATATTTTTTTTTAATTATTATTTTGGTATTTTTGCTATTTCGAAGGTATGCAAGATTTAAAAATTGTATGTGCTGAGGTTTTCCATAGTCAAAAGATGGTAGCGATGATCAATGATAATCAATGTTGCTCTTCTGACAAAGGTAGAAAAAATGGTTTTGTTAGCCTTCGCACTGAGCTTATACAAAACTCCAGTAAAAGGGCCGCTGCTGCTGGAGGCAGGCTGCTGCGGGCTGGTTTTTCATTTGTTTTGTGCAAGTGGATGGGTGTGTTTTGAAGGAGCCCAGCTTTTCAGCTAGCAGTTGGGGCTAATGGTTAAAGATACAGTTTAGGTTTAAAAAAGCTTTATGGAGAAAGAAGATAAAATGCTCTACAAAACCCGTATACTTAGAGTTGAAAGTCTACACAAGCCCTGACTGCCACAAATCCAACACTGCAGAGACTGAGCCAAAAGTCATGGGAGCAGCCCAACAAATAGATTAGCAGGACTCTGAAAAACAAATGTCACTCCGTACAAATAAATTCCAGTTCAAATGGTGGTTGTAAGAAATCAACTTAAAGAGAACATTGAAAGGTTTCAAAACCTGAGAACTATCTGATTCAAAAGTGTGGTTCAGCATAATAAAATCTCAGGAATGGCAGCTCATATTGCTTGTTTCTGCTGTTGGAACGTGAACTTTCTGCTTGCAATGAATGATTTGAAAGAAAATAATTGGGTTCTGACCCTGCAATGAGTTTTGCATGGGATTATTACCATGTACACAGATAGAACATATTGGAGCATATTTAGGGGTGCTATTTCTTGACTTCATTGTGGTAATAAATGGCAGCTTTTTTAATAGGTTATGTTCATGAAACACTGCCATTTTTACTGAGCTTCAACAAAATTTGCAAGCTGCCGTTGAAATGAGCAAAAGCTTGCAAATGATCGTACGCTGAAAAAAGATTTTAAAGTATTCAGTTTATATTATTTAAAATAGTGTTCATTTCTACCATTTCCTTTTCACTGTTTAGCAAATTTTCCCATTAACTTGCACCACTACTTCTTCTTTTGGGTGTGTGGAAACTACGTAGACTTTTCATGTTTTTCTCAGCGGTGCACAGGGGCAGGAAGCACCTTAGGAATTAGGGAACCAATAGGGTAGTTTTGGTGTTTTGTTTTAAGCTGTCCAGTGATACACAAAAATGTTAGTTAGTATCCCAATAGGATTTCTACTATTAGACGTGGGTCTGAGACTCCCAATGGTTTCTTACTTCATTATCCCTCTCCTCTACTGCCACATGAACTGCTCTTACATAGGGGTTGCACTTAGTGGCAAGATCTGTAAATGTGCTGATTCTTATGGCAGTTCCTGGTACTGGCAATGGGACTTGAAAACCTTATGGCTTCACTGTGGTGCTGAGCACTTCTGAGAATCTGGCTCACAGGAGGTGCCAAGCATGTGGGAGAACTTGCTCTGGTTTGGACTGCCCCGCTGGGACATCAGCCCCTCTTTGTTCTGTGATGTTGGTTTAAAGCTCTTTTCTGTGAAATGAAATGCAGTGGGAATGCTAACTTGAGTGAAACAGGTCATAAAGCTGACGAGTATTGAGCTAAGTCCTGTAGAATAATCCTGTAGAATAACAAACTATTGGCTGTGAGAGCACTTCGCTGCTCTGTGAATCACCTGCTCTTGTCTTCTTGTAGTGTTAAAGTTTTGATGCCTTAGCGTGATAAATGCTACTATTTCTGTTAGTTTCTTATCTCAAAGCTATATGTCTAAGGAAGTCAGACCATTTGATTTTATACTCTGTTACCAGAGCAGTACTGGTGATAAATACCGGGTGTTGAGGAAAATGCTTCTTGCAGTTGTAATGTACTGCTGTACAGCAGAGCAAATCACACACACTGTTCACCTGTCACCTCCAATGTTAAGTTGGGGTAAAAAAACTTTGCATGGTGTTGCTACCTTACCTTTACATTTATTTTTAAAAATGCAACATATAGTAATGAAAGAGGAAATGCAGCTTCAGGTACTACAGAGAAGTCTCTGAACCTATATGTTGCACAAATTAGGTGTGAATGCATAGATACAATGGGTGGATTTTGTGTAAAGAAAAAAAGATGGTGAGCAGGATCTTTTTTTTTTTTTGGCCTATAAAGGAATGTCTGTTTCACACAGTACTCCTGATTCTCCTGGTTATAGGATATTACAATAAAATGTATATTCTTCCAGTTGGTGCCAATGTGTACGGCTCCTTCTGAAAATCCCTGAGAGCTTTTCAGTTTTGTAGTTTATAGGGAATAAAGGCAAGTAAATGAAATGGTGGAGACCAAAGGCTACTTTAGAGCTGGTTACTATTTTAAGATAGTCAGTGATGTAGGTGAAAATAGACTTAAAATACAAAACAGCCCTCTTTTCTCCTGCTCCTCCAAAAATTGTTTGTTTTGAGCTGACTGAAGTGGACACCTGGAATCTGAAGGAGTGGTTTGGCCTTTAATAAGAAAAAAAATTACAACTACTTTGTAATAGGAGAAAATACCTAATATTTAGACAAATATATAAGTAAATGAAATGAGAGTATAGAAAAATTTAAGTAAAGTTTCTAAATTGGATATATAATGCAAAGTGAGGGCTTTAAAACATGAAAGATCATAGAATCATTAAGTTTGGAAAAGACCTCCAAGATCATCTGGTCCAATCATTCCCCTACTACCACTGTCACCCGCTAAACTGTGTCCCTAAGCACCACATCCAATCTCTCCTTAAACATCCCCAGGTGACTCCACCACCTCCCTGGGCAACCCGTCCCAGTGCCTGACTGTTCTTTCTGAGAAGAAATGTCTCCTAATTTCCAACCTGAACCTCCTCTGGTGCTACTGCAGACCATTCCCTCTAGTCCTATCACTGGTTATCTGTGAGAAGAGGCTGACCCCCAGCTCCCCACACCTTCCTTTCAGGCAGTTGCAGAGAGCAACAAGGTCTCACCTGAGCCTCCTCTTCACCAGACTAAACAACCCCAGTTCCCTCAGCCGCTCCTCACAGGACCTGTGTCCCAGGCCCTTCACCAGCTCTGCAGCCCTTCTCTGGACATGCTCCAGGACCTCAATGTCCTTCTTGTAGTGAGGGGCCCAAAGCAGAACACAGCACTCGAGGTGCGGCCTCACCAGAGCAGAATACAAGGAATGTTTACTTCCCTGGTCCTACTGGCTGCACTACTCTTGACAGAAGCCAGGATGCCGTTGGCCTTCTTGGCCACCTGGGCACACTGCTGGCTCATGTTCAGGTGAGCATCAACCAGCACCCCCGATCCTTTTCCTCTGCACAGCTTTCCAGCCACTCTGCCCCAGGCCTGTAGCACTGCATGGGGTTGTTGTGGCCAAAGTGCAGGACCCAGCACTCAGCTGTGTTGAACCTCATCCCATCTCAGCCTCTGCCCATCGACCCATCCTGTCCAGGTCCCTCTGCAGGGCCTTCCTACCCTCAGGCAGATCAACACTTCCCCCCAGCTTGGTGTTGTCTGCAAACTTAGTGAGGGTGCACTCAATTCCCTCATCCAAGTCATCAATAGAGATATTAAAGAGGACGGGCCCCAACACCAACCCCTGGGGAACACCACTGGTGACCGGTCGCCAGCAGGATTTCACTCTGTTCACCATCACTCTCTGGGCCCAACCGTGCAGCCAGTTTTTAACCCAGCAAGGAGTGTACCTGTCCAAGCCATGGGCTGCCAGCTTCTCCAGGAGAATGCTGGGGGAGACCGTGTCAAAGGCCTTGCTGAAGTCTAGGTAGACTACATCAACAGCCTTTCCCTCATCCACCAGGCGGGTCATCTGGTCACAGAAGGAGATGAGGTTGGTCAGGCAGGTCTTGCCTTTCATGAACCCATTCTGACTGGGCCTGATCCCCCAGTGGTCCCACATATACTGTGTGATTGCATTCAGATGACCTGTTCCATCATTTTTCCTGGCACCAAGGCCAGGCTGACAGGCCTGTAGTTCCCTGGATCCTCCTTACAACCCTTCTTATAGATGGGTGTCACATTAGCAAGTCTCCAGTCATCCAGGATCTCTCCAAATGAGCATGACTGCTGATAGATGTTGGAAAGTGGCCCAGCAATCCCATCCGCCAACTCCCTCAGCACCCTCGGGTGGATCCCATCTGTCCCCACGGACTTGTGACAGTCCAGGTGGAGCAGCAGGTCTCTGTTTCCACCTGAACTGTGTGTGGGGGGTTTCTTCTTGTCCCAGACTTTCAGGTCGGGAGGCTGAATACCCAGAGGATAAGTGGTCTGGCTAGTAAAGACAGATGCAAAGAAGGCGTTTAGAACCTCAGTATTTCCTTATCCTCAGTAGTCATGTTACATAGGACTCTGGGAAACTGCTGTTCTGGCCTGTGGAAAGACCATGTGCGTTCTTATGTCAGAATGCCTGGGCCCTTGTTAACACCTTGACTTCATGAAGTTGTACTGAAGGTGTTTCTGGATACCTGAGCTCAGTAGTAAAGCAATCTAACTCTGCCTTATGTTAATCTTTTGAGTATGATGGCCAAATGGATTAGTTCAGCCCATTGTGGAGGGAAAGCTTTATGACTTAAATGCTGGAAATAAATTTGCCATTTTTCTAAAAGTATGTATTTTTTGTGCCACAGGTAACACTGCAAACGTATCAAATAGAAAACGTAATGTGCTATGCATGTAAGAAATATTTGGGGGAATGTGTTTCTCTGAGTCTTTGGCACTTAAAAAAAATACAGGAGATACTGTTTGGATGTAAATGTTTATTGTGGAGAGAAAATGTAATTATAAAAGTCTGCTAAGATTAAAAATGTGATCTGTTCGCCAGGATGATTTGTATGTTTGGTTTTCTTTTAAACAACTTGAGTAATTTTGTGCTTTGTTTCTGTTTAAAATATATCTATAAACCTCAGAAACAAACACAGATAAATCAAGCTGTTAAGTATTTTTTTCCTTTTTGTTTGAAAATGCTTTTTATTTTTTAAGATTAAAAACTTGTGCTGAAGACCAGCTGTTGAAGTCTTTTTTGCTCCTAAGAAAAATGGACGGTAACAGGAGAGAGGTGTGAAAAATAAAAAGCATCACAGGCAAAAGCTGCTGCCGTGCCTCGGCTGCTGAAGGACAACAGGCAGAGCACATGGTGTGTGATCCAACTGCCAAACCTTAAATTTCCCCCACCCTTTTTTAAATTTATATTTTTTCTTGTGGCTGAGGGAAAATCACGGCTTGTGAATATTGTTTTGTTTAGTCTGTCTGTGGAAGTAAAATTCATCAACAGCATGCTGCAAAACTGGTTGTAGCTAAGTGTGTGAATGTGGGGGTTTCCAGTTAGCAGGTGTAACCTGCAATGGAGTTGCAGAAAAGTCAAAGGAACAGTAGAAAGTGGAACCTTTAGGGCGAAGGAAAAGTGGGGGTTATTCTCGATAGTGTACTGTGTAAAAGGAGCTTGTTTATCTCTCTCACTAAAGACGAATGAATTATCTTCCTATATGAGGTAAAAATTCAGTGGATGTCGCAGCCCGTCATTGTGATACAGCCTGGGTTAATCATGCCAGGTCGTTTCAGACAATATAATTCAATTTCTTTTAGTTCATATTAAATTGTATTCATTGAAAATGTTTACAGATGCAAAAGGAGCATATTATCCCATGAAACATATGGTGTTGTTTCTGGTTCTTTGGTAGTCTGGGAAGAGGTGTTTGTGTGCACACGCTGTGGATCAAATATTTTTTTCCAAATATTTACAAAGCAAGAGGTGTTGTCTTTCAGTGGGAGTAAAACAAAGCTTTATATTGTTTTTCAGTTGTAGTTTCTAGTGATATTAAAGCTATTTGTTGCTGGAAAAAGCAGCTTTTTAGATTTTTTTTTTTTTTAAATTCTGTTAAAAGCTGGGGAAGTGGCTTTTGTGATGCTGTTATAGATGTCTAAAGAATCTTTGTTAGTTCAGGCAGTAAATAAAACTGGATTGCAAACCCCATTGCTTACCTTGCTTACCTATTTATACTAGAAGTACCCAGAATAAGAGATAGAGAAAGAGCAGAGCTTCTTTTCTGGGGCTTATTAACCAAGTAAATGGTGACAGTGATGGGTGAAGACTTTGACCGGTTTGGATCCATATGCGGAAAACTGGGATAATTAGGCCGGTAGCTATAAGTAATGGGTAATACCACCATCTGAGCCGTATTGCTTGGTTCTGGCCTGTTTTGTAGACAACTGTGTTGGAATTACAGTTCTTGACTTGCTGAAAGCCCAATACACGTATACCTTTGCAAACAATTCCTGAAAATAACACTAATGTTTTGCCAACTTCTGTTTGTTGGCTCACTTCTTCTTGAAAGGAGTAGTAATCATCATTTAGATTGCCTTCCAGCTTCATTAGTTCGGTGTGTGGGTGCTCGTGTAAAGTTAAATATTTGGCATCACTTGGAATTTACATAATCTTGATGCATTTTCATGATCTAATCACCACTGATTGGTGGTAAACATCCTAGAATTCTGTGCAGGACTTTTTAAGGTTCTTATGCGCTTGGCCTTAGCTGTGCGTGCCGAAGCCACCAGGGATGTTGATCACCTCCTGAGGGTCAAAATCTCACAGCAATTTAATACATCACTTCCATTTACTCTGTAAATGATGCATTTTTACAAAAATTGTTTAATGCCTCCAAAACATCTTATGAATATTATTTTTGCATGTATTTGCATTTAATGTGTCTAAGCTCCTCTACAACTGAAACCATGTTATGCTTCCTTTAGATGATGGCAGCAATTTGTTTTCTTGTGGATCTACTTTGCATTTTCTCTTATCAGAGGGCACGCCATGTCAGAAATGGGCAATCAATATAGTGCAATGTTATAACTATTAAAACAGTCTGATTATTTCTGTGTTTCCTCAAGTATTTGCTCACATATTTAGAAATGACCTTGAACAATCAATTCATTGAAACCAGGTGCTCTGGTGTTTCCTTGCACTGAGACACAGTAAAAACAAAAATCTGTAATCCATGATGAAGGACCTTTTCTAAACCTAGAAACTTTATGGATGTTAGCAAAACTCCTCGTTACAGAAAATTGCAGCTGAAATTTATTCTAATAGTTGTGAAAATGGTGCTGACTAGCGGATATCTTCATGGAGGTGATTGCTGAGAAAGGAGCCTTACCATCCCTTATGCTGCTGCCCTGGGGAATGCACTTGGTTTTGCCTCTGTTTGGCTGTCCTTACAAGGGGGGAACTTGTAGCAGACCGTTTTCTATTTGCATGTGCTCCCTGAATCCTGCCCAGAAATTTTGCTGCAGCTGCGGGGCAGCAGTGCAGCCAGCCTGGTTTCGGTGCCTCTGACCCCGCAGGGAGCATGCCTGCTGCAACCCTGCTGTGCTTTGAGGGCAGGGCAGACAGGAGGTGGAACAGGAGGCTTTACAAAAGCCTGCTCTGCTCCTGGATCCTACAGACAAGAGGACTGGAAGCAGCGTGGTTGGCTGCGATGTGCTTAGTGTGGTGGCTGCTGAGTTCCCGGGGAGAGATCCTGCCAGTGCAGTGGTGCTGTAGGGCAAGGCGTAGTGGTGCGGTGGGGCCTGGCTGGGGAAGCCAGCTTGTGAAGGCAGGAATATTCAGGTTCTGTGTGGGGGTGGCTTCCTGCGGGAGGCTGAGGAGCTGTTGGTGGTGCCGTTTTGTGACAGTAGTGTGGGGGGGAGCTATGCAGGAGAGATCTTGAAGAGCTAAGAAATGTTTTAAAATAGTTACCGCTTGTCTTTCCTGCTTCGCTGAAAGACTGCTGTTTTGCCTTGAATAGGAGAGAAGTCATAATTGCTCGGTTTTCAAAAAGAGCATTTGGTGTTGTGCTCCAGTGAGTGCAATGAAGAGCTTGCAAGGAGTAGTCCTGGGCACCTTAACATACTGACACCCAAACAGTGTTCCTCTGAGCAGCTCCTGGAAGCTACAGGCTGCAAAGAGAATAGTTAAGGAATCAAGTGGATGAGCAACCACAAGCAAAATGCTCACCGGTATCTCATTGATACATTTTAATTGATAGAATGGCCTGTTGTCTGCTTCGAAATCAAAATAATTCATCTCGAACCACTTCTAGATGTGCTATGAAAGTAATTATTTTAGGGAATCAGAGACAATTTTAATTAAATTAGATTTCTAAATCTAAATCTAATTTATTTATTTTATTTCTGAAATCTAGATTTCAGAAATCAATTAGATTTCTGCTGTTGAGTTATGGGCATTAATAAACAGGCAATGTACAACATGTATTGCATTAAAAACAAACAACAAAAAACAACTCCCCCCAAAAACTATCAGATTTTTTTATGTTTACAGAGGAGTCTGTGTCAGACACTTCTTACCATGCACAATGTTTCAGTATAAGGATGTAAAACACATTTGCGAATTGTCATTATGGTCCCATCATTAGTTTGCATACTTCCAGACTACCTTGTTTATTATTGTTATTGAGAGAACTGCAGCTGTGAAAAACTGTAAAAGTTTACAAGGTCAGAGGAAGTAATCAGAAATATCCAATCTGCAAATTTTGGGGTCTTCCTGCAGCAGAAAATAATACCTCATCAGGATTACAGTCCTGTGCCTTGTAAGAATTGCTGCCTTAAATTTGACCAGAATTAACTTGAGAATAATCCTCCTGATGCTGCTTTGGACCTTCATTAGGCAGTTTTCAGTCTGCCCTGACCAATATTTTTTTGTTGGTGACATCAAAGCAGAAAAAAGAAGGAAAGGAAAAGATTATGACATCTAAGTACTTTGCTTCTGGTTGAGGATAGAGATGATTCATCCAGCTTATTTCCTTTCATCTGCAGTGTTTTTCTGGTCTGTGTCAAGAAAACTCTGGAAGTCTTTTTTTTTTTTTTTTTTAAATAGAAAAACAACACTAAACATGCTGTGTTATGGGAGGTGGTTAAACTGTAATACCTCCAGGGATGCTCTGATTGGGATTGTTGTTAAAGGCAGCTCGACAGCTCTTTTTCTCTTCCTTATAGGCTTTTCCCAAATATTTGCTTTCTCGATAAATGTGTATCCACTTGTCAAACTTCCCACCAGAATTCTCATTAATGATCGACTGAGTGTGCTGCAGGAGCAATGCTTATGCCCTTTGAAGACGGGGAGATGTTTTTTTCTCCTTATCTTAGAGGGTTCAAAATCAACCAAGACATGATGGAGAGCTATGCTGTGGCTGTGTTTGTGTATGATGATTGTTGGCTTTATAATACGGAATATGAAGATGGTGTACATTTGGCCAGCAGAATGCATAACGTGCAGGTCACTGCGGTGGAACTGGGATATGTCTGCAGGTTTTGTTTCTCCATCCTTTAAATTCTGAAAGTGTTTTAATACATCAGCAGTCTTTTATGTTCAGTGCTTCACGACACCTGGACAAAAATGGAGTTGGTGCAACTCCTCTAGCAGCCTTTTTCATTTTTTAATTTGTTTTTAATATACTTCTGCAACTTGTAGTGTGTGTAGTTAACAGTAACTTGTAATGAGTAATTAAGTATATGCCTACTACTAGTGACAGAAAAAAACAGCTGTGACAAGTACTTTGAACTTAGTTGAGGAAAAATGCTGAAAGGTATCTTTGCATGAACACTTTGGAAATATTGTAACTGTATTTTTCAGTTGCTTTGAAAGACCTTTACGGGGAAAATAACAAATTACTTTGCAGGTAAAAAGTGGTTAGAAAAGCAGTGTAACTGGAGTTGGGTGAATAGGGAGAAATAAATTCTTTCTCAAACAGAATTTTTGCGTACACTTACTGGAGGTTCACCTTGCTTTGTGGGAACTCCTTTAATCAGTCCTCCAGTGATCCTGAGCTTGCGGTCTGGGCAGGCATCTGAATTTGATGAATGACTGTACCGTGAAAATCCCCCACTATGCCTACAGCGCAGGGGGGTGCAAAGTAGAGGTAGCTGAGCTACCTCCTGAACAAGAAATGATACAATTTTGTTATTGAGTCTGAATTGCTCTGAAGCAGCAGCATGTGAGCACGCCTGGGCCTTGCCCTAGTGCTGCGCTGTGCCCTGCGGAGGGTGCTGGCACCCAGCCCTTGCACGAGGCATGGCAGTAACATACGAAGCAGGTGCTTATAGCATCGTGTCAGCTGGTGGCGATGCTTCTGGCTTTCTAAATTAAGGGCAAGGTGCCTCTTGTCAGGATCTGCCTTTCTAGCAAACTGCTGCAGTATCATTGTTAGGTAGCTCTTCCCTGCGAGAAGATGTTAGTTAAGCTGCAGGTTGTACCTTGGCAGGCCTTGACTATGGATGTAAGACCTCTGTACTTCAGGATGGGTTCTCCACCGGGCAGCAAGTTAAATGAAAACAGAATCATAGTCCTTTTACTGTAGAGGGCTGACTTAAAGTGTAGGCACAGCTTGAGCTATTTTGCACCTCAGCTGAAAGTCTTCCCTAGTGATATTTGGGGAGGGGGTTGGGGAGACAGCAGAAGGAAGGAAGCACAAGAAAATAATATTGTTTTTCCTTTAAAGTTTCCAACAGTAGCGGTATGCCGAACATTCGCTAATAGCATAGCCTGTCTTCCTATGATGCAGTCAGGATCCCAGATGTCCCTGTGAGCATCTGTTCCAACAGCAAGCAGAGCAGTAGCTGAAACCTCTCTTCCTTGCATTACTAAAAAGGTTAACAGTCTTCCCAGATGGTTTGGTGGGTTTTGTATTAAGGTTAATTCATCTCTCTTACACGCAGGCTTTGCAGTACTGTAAGCCTTTGTAATGTGCCCAAGTTCAGTGCTGAAGCACACACTGAACTGCTGTGTTAACTTATTGCAGTCCTTGATACTAACAGAGCTGCAGAACTGACTCCTTGCTTTTGGGGTAGCACACTGGCAGCATTCCGTTGTTGCAACATCATAAATGTGTTTGCATAAATGTAGTTAGCACAAATTCTAACTAGCTACTGTTTCCCTTAGGAGGGAAAAGAGTGTGCCACACTGCTAAGCAAATCTTCAGAGCTCTGGAGGCAGTGTCCTTTCGTCAGCAGCGTTTGGAGCAGGGAACTCCTTTTCCCCTTGTGTTAATTCTCTCTTAAATGTGGAGTTTGGACAAAATTTTAATGAAAAACCTTGAAAAATGCTTTTCACTAGATGACTATGAAAATACTTCATAATTTGCTTCTCTCTCCCTCTTTTTTTTTTTTTCCCCAGTTGGTCATTTATATTCTGCACAGACTAGAATAGCACTATGGGGGGAGCACTTAAATAGGAAGAAGATTTGTCATCTGTCACACTCTGAAATTAAACTTTTGATATCGAGTTATTGCCTTAGAAATAACTTCAAAAAATTTACATGATGAGAAAAGTACATGGTGGGGGAAGCTGTTGAACTAGTTATGTAATAACGCTGTTAAATCCACTATAGCTGAACAGATTTTTTTAAAAAATATGTATTTATTTATGAATAAATTAAAATGTATATATATCCACCCAACAGAAATTTCAGTGACTCCTAGACCACTTATGTGGATTTCTTTTTTCTTTTAAGAAAATGGTAGAGGAGAATTTGAGGTTCCCAGAGCTGCTGCAGAGCATTCTATCCAGCTTTGTTAGATGGCTTTAAAACTTCTCGTTGTACACTGACCTATATTAAGAAAGTGGACAGAAAAGGAAGTAGTTACATGCAAGGAGAGCAGTTCGTTACATAGGGAAGTAAAGCTCAAAAGTACTGATGGCAAGTTGTACAAACAGGGAAGACGGAGGAATATATACTCCATAATTATGGCTACAGTTGAAAGTCTATTTGGACTTCATCATGATACTTCTGTTCTGTAGAAAGGTGTTAAAAAGAAGTTGTGAAAGAGGTGAAACAAGAGGCCTATCTCTAGTGGTGGGGATAATGGAACTGCTCATAGCTGCTTCTCTCTCCCACAGCTGGTTTTATTTTCCAAAATCCTTGCTAAAAGAAAATATCTGAGTAACTGCGGTCATTAAAGCTGTTATTTGTTGATATAAGTGAACAACTTGTCCTTTTGCTAAATCAAGTTGCTTGCTTTGTTTCTGCTTATCACCTGTTGACAGCTTCTGGCATCGTGCAGGGAGCTCGGAGGCACTGCCGCTGCGCAGTGTGGCTGCTGAGCACAACAGGTGTATGTGCCAGTACTTTACATGGATTTTTTTGTCTGCTGCAAGTACATATGTCTGTCTTACTCGTGACTAGAGGAGACTGTGGTCAGGTAATTTCTTCCCCAAAAATGCTTACATTTTTTCCCCTCCTTTTGGCACGTAGCTGATGGCAGGCTTCACTTAAGCATGAAGAGCCATGTGGTGCGAGAGTGGCCGTGCTGTCAGAGCGTAAGGCTGCCTTACAGCAGAGGTAGATGGCAGCAGCTAGCGGTGTGGGGATCCTCCCCCCAGTCCCTTTGGATCTGGATCCCTTCGGTACACACAGGAAGCCGGGTGGCAGCTGCCAGTGGCACTGCCCGTGGGCCGAGCGCCAGCCCAACGCGTGGCGCAGAAGTCTCACGTGCCTAGGAATTGTGCCACTTGTAGCTTGGGTGCCTGAAAAGCAGTGTTTTGGTCTGTTCTTGACTAGGGCTTTCAGAAAGAAGAAAATGTGATTTTTTCTAATAAAAAGAATTATTTTTCAAACTGAAATTACTTTTTTTTTTTTTATGGGAGGTGACTCATTCCTTTTTCAGCAAGTTTTTATAGTGTTTTTTTTTTTTGTAAGACCTCAAAATGTCTAGAAACTTTGTTGGATCACCAAACTGATCTGAGAGAAAGCAATCCAGTATCTATGCTGAACACAGCTGTAAAGCTCTATAATATCGTACAGTTGTTGTTTTTATCTGCTGACTTTTATAGTCCAGGTAATATTCTAGAATCACCCAACACATATGAGGTGTTGGTAAATATGAACAGTGAAGGAGCTTGCACGTAATTTGTCATAATTGTTTTATTTTCGTTGAGTTTTTGAGTTTCAGTTCTGCTACAAATCCAATCCCATTTGTTAGTAATAAAATGAAATATTTAGAAAGTATATGTGTCTAATATGTTTGTGGTAAAGTCGGCACTATGCCTTTAGAGCTGTTAAATGCTCTTATAACCAAAATAATTTCAGAAGAATGGGGTTTGACCTCTTTGGATATGGATAATGTTGAGGCAAGTGAAGGTCAGGTATCACCTTTAATCTTTTTTTGATATATATATACATATATATAAATATATAAAAATGTATATTTAAAAATATATAAATATACTATATAAAATATATAAAAGTATATATTTGATATATATAATGTATGGCTTTGATTCTAGCACTGGTAATTCTAGCACATGTATTTAACATTTTAAAAAAATAATTTGTAATCTGAGTACTTCAGGGTAACAAAACAACACACAAATAAAACCCTTACAGATTTTTTTTCCTGTTTTAAATCTACAATAGCTGGCCTCTGAACAACAGATAATATAGATTAACTCTTCCGTTATGCTTAAGGCATAATCGGTTCTAGATGTGGTTTTCACATACAGTAAAACTTGTATGATCAGCTCCGCTGTCATCTCATTTCCAACAGTTTAGGCCTCTAATGAAATTAAAGCAACTGTGAGGGCATCGGTGACCTCAGCTCTCCAGGTAAAATGATTTGGATTATTTTAACTAATGCATCTATAACTTTCACAACCCGTCGGAGAGGCAGTGTTGTCTCTTTGGTGCCTAAAACCCTCTTCTTAGCTTCAAGAATGACTCAAAGTGCTTCGAATTTCACTTTGATTTTAGTGTCAGCCACCTCCTCCATGGAAAGCGCCAGGTTTGTGAGTCTGAAAGTGCTTGAAAGTGTTTTACTGCTTTGGGGCAGTGTTTCAAGCTCCCACTTCTAGCTAGGTCTTGTCTGAGACAAGAGCAACCTCTTTAGAACAATATCCTTGATTCATATAATAGAACCTGGAAACCCGGTACTTGCCGCTTTTTCAGTTTGTCACCTGATGAGAGATGACAGTAGATGTACCACAGCCACTGAGAGGCTTCACTGCCTGTCTTTTTGACATATTGAGTTAACACATAGGCTGTCAGTTTTGTTTTGCAATGCTATAATTACTTATACTCAAATCCTGGAGAAAGATGAGATGCATTTCACATTGTAAGCTAAACTTGGAGTAATACTACATTTATGGGAGATGGAAAAAACTGAAAGTGTAGTAGAGGTCTGTGCCACTGGGCGGGTGGGCAGGGGCGAGAACCCATTTCATTAGGAAAAAAAGAAAGCAGTCTACCTCCTCCCCATGAAAATCTCTTTTCACAGTGTCAGTGGGGATTGCCTTTCCTGTTGCCTTCTCTGTCTTCCAGATGTGATTTCATTTCTCTACCAGCTTGAATTGCAGATGCATGGTGTTGGAATTCTTACTAGTGCCCTAGCCCTTGGCCTTTATATGTTAGAGCATCTACTTTAGAAAGGTGGGACATTGGTTTACCATTTACCTGGTCTAGAGCTTCATTCATTCAATGTCCAGACGTTAATAAACTCTGACTTAGGAGAGGAGTGCCAAGCAGAGTGTGCTTGTGGTCTGTTCCACCTCATGGGACAAAAGCACTGCAGGAGGTCTTCCTCCCAGAGGCAGTCCTAACATAGCCGACTGGTTTAGTTATCCCTGCTCCACCCAAAGCTCTGCATTCTTTTAAATTAATGAAATTGAATTAATTTTGTTGATTCAAAATCTGCATCCATGATAACTTCAATAAATTCAACTTCCTTTGTTTATCTTAAGAGATGTTATTACTTACTCTGTAGCAGCATCTAGACAATTCAGAGACAAAATTGGAAAGAAATTCAGTGATGCTGCAGTGAATGTAACTTACTGGAACTTATAAATTGAAAATAAAAGGCAACTCTGACCCAAGCTACAGTATAAATTTTGGCTGTGTACAGTATCATGCCAAATACTGATGTCATCTATCTAATTTTGTTAAAATTTTTATCTTTACCATTATCATTCTCTATATTTAAATAAATATTTAGTGATGGGCTATATATGTATATATTTTAGCCTGGTCTTCATGGATTTCAAATAAGAATCATTGTGTAGTCTCTGTGATTACCATTTAAGCTATCTCACATGAACTATATGTGTGTACTTCGTCCACTGGCTGTAAAGGAGTCAATCAAATAAAGGAAATAATGGAAAATCTTAGCTATCAGGTGGCAAGAGTGCACATATTGAGTAGTGGAAAATACTGCAAGTGGAAAGAGCTCTTTTTAGGTGTTGGAATAATTGTATGTTGCTTGAAGCACACGACGAGAGCAGTTTAAACACTTATTAAAGAATGTTGCCAGATCTTATCACTGCAGTCATGCATAAAGATCAGTGATCCCCATGCAGCACTACAAAATGTGTGAATGAGGTACACTTACTAAAAATAAACCTATGGAGTGTTGTTCATAAATTGCCATAGGATACTGACTAAATGCATACAATTTAAGCCGTACAAAATCATCTCCAAGATTGAGTTCAAGAATGTGTTTAACTGCAGAGTTCTAAAGGAACTAAAAAGAAAAAATAGTTGCAGGCTGTCTGTTTGTCTGAGGATTCATCAGTGTTTAAAAGCAATAATTAAAATGTCATATGTCAAAAAAAAAGTCATAAGTCAAAAAAAAAAAGCAGCGTAGTAGGATAAGTATACTGGCGAGAGATGAGGATCAGGCTGGGTGTGGTACAGCGGATGAACGAGGAAGTTCAGCAGATGTGTTGCATCTCATACAAAGGCACCGGGACGTATTTAACAGCTTTCACTTGGCATCAGTAAATGGAAACTGATACATCTCTGAGCCTGACAACCACTCTCTACTCTTCCTCAGAGTAGTTTGTTAAATTTGAAGCCACTGTGATTCTGCTCTTGCATCATTTGTGAGGAGCAGTATTGGGTCAATTTGGCTGTGTATAGGTGAAGTTCCTTAGCAGGAAGTCACCTTAGCAGGCTAATCAGATCACCTATGATTTAGACTGTACAACTGCCGAACTGCCCAAAATATAGAGAGAAGGGACTATAAAAATAAATAGTAATTTACATCTCTTCAAGGCATCTGGCAAGGAGTGAGCTTCCCACAGCAGAGTGAAGTAGAGACAAATTCTTTTCCCTTTTAGAAGAATGATTTAATACATATTCATTTTTTCCCCCCTCATGTCATTATACAAGCAGAATCTGTTCTCTTTCTCAAAAGAAACAGGTTTGCTGATGAAGCCATTGTCACCTCAGCTTTATGTTTTGTGGCTCCTCCAAATTTTTAGGATGGTGAATAAATTGGAAGTCACATCAATTTCTTTATAGTTCAGTCTTCAGTTTGACCAGGGAAGATAAAACCTTTCTCTCAACAAAAGCATTCTTAAAATCAATAAACTTTTCTTACTATATTGAGTTATTTGATTATCAGTTTCTGTATGTTTATTTTTTTTTCAGCCAAGTGTAGAAAAAGAATGATTGCAAACATTCGCAAATGCTGCTTCAGCAATGATTTAAGCAATTTACAGAAACAAATGAAGCACAAAGGATTTTATTTAACAATAAATTTTCTAGAAACATTTTTTTTTTCTTGAGTGACTGGCTTTCTTAAAGCAAACTCCTTTATGAGGAATTTTACAGCAATCTGCATGACCTTTAATAACTACAGTTTTCCAAAACTTTGGCAATGCCAGATAAAAGCATAAGGAAATATTTATCTGGTGGCACCTTAATTAATCCCTGATGAAAGTAACAATGCATTTTAAAGCCAGCATTGATTACTCTGGGATTTATGGCATGGACTATGGTTTTGTCATCTTTTCCAATCTGAGAATGCCGTTTTGACAAAGTCAGAGAAACAATGTTGAGAACGCTGATTAGACATTTGAATTTATCCCCCTAGTGTTTGAGCACTTTTCTGTTATCTTGTGAATTTATCCTCAAAACCAGTCTCACAGAAGTGAGTACTTTACCAGTGAGTCAAATGGAGGCAGGAGGATTAATGACACACCTGTACTGCAGGCAGAAAGACATTTTTTTCTTCAACTGAAGCCTCAAATTGTAAGCATTGAGAACTGTGGTGTAGGCAAAACAGAGCTAAGTATTCCTATTGCTATAGTGACCACATCTGTGTTGTCTTGAGTCCTGAGCTGGGATTCTCTCTTACTCATTTAATTTACGTCATTATCATCTCTGCTGCTAAAGTTGTTTAGACTTGCTATACTTTAAAGTTATTACATTTAAATATTTTCCCTAATATGTCTCCCTCCTTTGCAGTTAGTTTGATTCATGGAGCAATCTGCAAATTGTCTGTAATGGTATCTGATGTTTGGGTTGCATTGCTGCTTTATGGGGAAGGTGGATTGCTTTTGCTTAGCTCTGGTATTGTGCACGCAATTCAGAATGATACAGCTCTAGTATTCAGCCATTTTCACGTATTTCCATAATGGGAAACCTCTGGAATAAATGCAGCAAAGTGATGTTGATAGCCCAGGTAGTGGAGCAAGTTGTTTGACTTGAAGCTATTGCAACCTTTTACATAAAATGCAAGAAAGATATTTTGATAACTCATAGTGATTGCATTCCATGGCACTTTTATCAGGTGCTTTAGCCTTTTTGTTGGCTAGATTTCAATTCCATTAATGCTGAAACCTAACTACCTAACCTAGCCTTGACTCTCAAACAAGTTTTATTTTCCTTCTAATTTCCAGCCTGAACAAATGTGCAGTGGAACTAATACAGTCAAGTAATCACCTTTTGGCTGTTAGTAGCATGATATATATTCAGTTTGTGTATCATTTTGTATTGTTCTGATAGAGCTTTAAAAATTCAGAAGAGAAATAGATACTGAATGTATTTTGAAACTCTTACAAGCCTGTCATTGCTTGCACCTCTGCACAAGCCTCACAGCTTAGTGAAATAATTATCTGACTAGGGGTAAGATGGTATGCTTACCAAGTCATGTCTTAACAAATATAATACACACGTACTATTATGTCTCTGTTTACTTAAAAAATCATGTCCAGGTGGTTTCAAATAGGTTCTTGAAAACATAGGAATCCCCTTGTTAAATTTGTGATCCAAAGAGATATATACATGCTTGTCCTGATGTAATTCTTGGAGATACTCGGTTTCATCTCCTCCAAAAGTAACTGAGTTAAACTTTGATGTACTCTGATTCATACATATATTTATTTACTAGACCTTTTTTCCTTTAAAATAATTAATTCTAAGGATGACGTAGCTTATACATTCTATTAAAGACTTAAAGAACTCAATGCTACTATTGAATAATTATAAATGGTAACAAATGTAATAGTTTTTACTTATATTATAAGCTTTTTTACATTTTTTTAAAGTAGATACATTAACTCTTCAGTTACTAGAATCTGATAGTTTTTTTATTTTTAAAGCTTTCAGGTTAATTCATTAGGGGAGTAATAGAGATGAGGTTAATTTTATTACTCGTTCAATAAAACCACTTGAACTTAAATAAAACCAGATGCTTTTAAATGGTTGGACTGTATTATTATTATTTTTTTTTTTTTACATCTACTGTATCCAGTCACAATTTATATTTCCAAAAATTGAAACTGTTTCTTCTTTATTTCTATTAGGGCTTGCATGCTGTGGCACAAAGACTGCATCACGCTGTGCGCTATGTTCATGGTAAGCCTTATTTAATCTTTTTAAGTTATACACAGTGTAATTCCAGGGGATATAACATTATTTTGTCAGTCTGTCATTTGAGTTTATCATAAACACACTAATGCAACTTTAGTCTGTATCCGTTGTACAGATTTAGTCTCAAATTTCCAGTTTTGCACAATATCTGGTGCAAAATTAGTTTTTAAAATCTATGAAGAATCTGATGATGGCCACCATTTTTCAGCTGTTTTGTTTAAAAATGAACTCTCAGACAGTGCAGGACAGGGACATTTTTGTAGATAAAATACTGCAGTGGCACCCCAATTCATGACTGGTCTCCAAATGACAAGGAGAGGTAAACAGTAACACAAAAGGCCCAGGCTAGGATGCATCAATTCTTGTTTTGTCCAGGCTCCATGCCTGAAGGCACCTTATCTATGCTAAGCATCATTTTGTATGGGCAAAATAAGACCCTGTGCTCCTCCAAAGCAGCATACATTTCTTCTGTTCCTTTTCTCCTCCAAATATTAGCAAATTACTGCTTTTATTATGGATATGACATAAAAATAAACCATCTCTTAGGATTAAGCCCCACTTTAACAAATGGTTTCCAACTATGTCCTGTTCTTTTCTGACCTGCTAAGTAGAAAATACCTTCTGTATTTCAGGGTTTCCTGGTGTAGATTTTTAAATTCATGATTTTTCCCTTTCCTTTTTACTGGAAGCAACTTGAATCCTTATGTGGTACCACCTCCACCCCTACCCCCATCAGTTCTCTTACCTGCTAAAGGATGTCTATGCGAATCAGTGACCTCTGCCTCTAAGACTAGAAGTTAGTAAAACAGTTTTCCCTAGTTGATGGGATTAAAGTGCCAGAGGAGAGGCCCAAGCTTTAAGGGACATGGTCTTTAAATCTTCCCTAATTCACTTACATTCAAGTCAGCAAATTAAAAATCTGCTTCATTGAACTGTCAAGGTAAGCAATGGACACGTTAAGCTTTTTCTTGGTGTTTCTGACAGTCCAGTCACATTCATAGATGTACTGCTGCTTCCTCAAAAAAAATGTAATCCTAGCATATTCACTGGCTTCTTAATAAGCACACTTACTGATGGGAATAGTTTGTCTTGCAGGGTCTTGAACAGCCAGCAGGTTTATGTGCACATTTGCAGATCATGACCAAGGACAAGCCCTTGCTCGATTGCATGTTACATTTAACTACTCATCCCTCTTGAATAGGAATTAATGCAAGAACAAAAGCTTAACATTTGTCAGGTGTTTTAATGCTAACGTTCTTCTGTCTCCAGATTTTGCTTTGTTTTTTACACTTTTCCCTCATTCTAGAAACTGAAGGTCTTTTTCCATAGTCTCCTGTACAACACAGTGATAATATGGAGCAGTTCTACTGTTCTCAGTGCTTGCTGGAAGTTTGGAAAGTGTGTGAGGGTCTTAGCACTGACTGCAAATTAAATAGTCTGGGAGCACCAGAAAGATGGTTAATGGCTCCATTAATAACTTCACTTTCTTATAGTCTCGGTTTTAAAATACTGGAGTAGTGTTTTCTTCTCTAAGGTACAATCAAAGTGTCTTTCAATTTTAGAGACCATCTAGGAGTAATTCTTTTCAAGATTTGTAGATCTTCTCTAAAGTGTGGGGTTCATAATGTTTCTTTATACAATTACTGAATAAGGCGTAGCATTACTTAGCTAAAATATTTTTACAACAAATACAAGAAATCATTGTAAACTCAAATGGCTAATAGTTGGATTTTACTAGTGCAAACTGTTTTTATTGATTAGGCAAGTCTGACAGTATTAATGTCAGATTAATTATTATTATTATTTTTTTTTAATGCGTCAAGGCTAGCATAAAAATCTAGATAAACTAAGCTATAGCCTCTCTGGTTTTGATGGGAAAATTCATCTTATGCTGTTGATGTTTCTCTAATGGTTTTGAGAGGGAGAAAAGCGTGTTTAAAACAATAACAAATCCCACCTATTGAAATACAGTACTTATCACCTCTGAATCAGGGATAGTTGTATATCTAGACCAGTAAATATAGTTATTCTGTATATTATCTAAAACATGTCCCCTAAAGGTGCTGCTGAACCTTTTTCTTTTACAGTAGTTTCATCAGTTTATGTGCTTCTCATACTGAGCTTTCTTTCTGAAGGCCCACAGTTAATTTTCAGATACCCATAGTATTTGAAATTGAACCTAGCAATACTATTCAGCTTCTGATGTATGGTTTGTCTGATTAATGTTGTTTGGGGATTGCAATTATTTTGAACAAATTGTCTTCTTTTATCTGCTGTAATGCAACTTGTATTAGAATTCGCTTGAAGAATGCAGTTTACATCACTAAATGAGCAGGACTGAAACACTGGACAGTGTAGGAGTGGTTCCTGTACTCAGTGAATATGGCCCTTGTTGTGTGCCTGCCTTGTATCCCCGATACGCTTCTTGTGGCAAGATGCTTTTCTATAATTTACCTGTTTACAAATACTATGTATAAATAAGAGTCATATAACTTCTGCCGGGTTGGGAGCTTTTGATTGCAGGTGTTCGTAATTAGATTAATTTACAAAGTAGATCAAGCCAATGAAGGATGCACAGAAAACTGACTTAGAGCTTATCAAATTAGCTAAGTAGAGCAATTAATCAGACAGACCTTAACTTCAATTGAGTTTTCTAAAGTTCCCTTTTTTTTCTTTTTTTCTTAAAGAAGATATGAAATGTGAAGCTGGGTTTGGTGGGACAGTCTCCTAGACATGCGCATGACAAGGAGAGTGTCAGCAATGGTAGTTAGCTCTCCACAATCATCATACACCTTTCAGAAACCCTCTGACCTTCCCAATGCACAGAGCAGTGTCTTGCTATGCCGTGACCTGTATCTACTTTTAGAAAACAAACAAAAGCCCACAACTGGATGGGAAAAATACCTGAGATCTACCTTCAATTTTTGTATCCACATACTGCAGTCCTGGCTGGTAGGATGGGAGCTCCCTCCCATTAGCACCAGTGCTGTTACACCAGTAGTTCCAAATGGCCCAAGTTCTCAGCAAAGACAGTGCAATTCACTTGGTACGAAGTACAGTATTGATATGAGGCAGAAAAAAGTGTGTCACTTTCGGTTTTCATCATTAAAAAGTTTTCTTCGCACTAAACTCTACCAATTGAGTAATTCAGTTCCCCCAGAACGTATTATTTTGGAATGAAATAATCTCTCTTCAGTGGAGTGCTCTCTGCAGCACGAATGCTGTGTAGGGTGAACGCAGTATTTTATCCAAACGATAACTTGTCAGTGAAAGTGTTTAAAAGGCAACTCTTCAGAAACTTCGGATTACAGTATGGTAACAGCCATTGAGGTGTCCCAAAAATGATGCTGTTAACAAGTTCATTTTGCTTTTAAGTAAGTTTATTTGTCTGAAGCTGCTAATAGCAGTCCTTAATTGGGCAGTTAGCCATACTGCCTCGAAGTAAGAATATACCATTAGCCACAACTGATTCTTAAATGGCAGTTGCTTATCAGCCTATAAAAATCCGGCCAACAGTGTGCTAGATGCTGGGGTGCAGAATCAAGCTGGTGGTGTTATATGGTATTTAATTTTGTGTTGCTTAAATACAGGCTAGATCATTACTTAAATCCATGCTGACCAAAACCAGCCGAAACCCCCTTCTCCTCCACTCTTCTCCAGTAAGGAGTAAGGGACTGCACTGGGTTTATGCAGAGCGCACCATGTGCCCCTGGCTAAGCTCCTGGGTTTTATGTGCATGTATATAGTGCGACTTAGTGCAAATTAGTATTCTGACTCTTGTGCAAATGGGCAGGGATGCTGTGGATCTGCTGCTCACTATGTGTGGGAAAAGCGCACAGAGGTATACAGGAGCTTTAAGCTACCCTTCCATCATTGTGTGTAGAAGGCTGCCTGACTTCAACCCTGTATGAAAACTCAGCGCAATATGCAATTACTGGTCCTA
Organism: Anser brachyrhynchus; assembly: GCF_964034855.1. Lineage (NCBI taxonomy): Eukaryota > Metazoa > Chordata > Aves > Anseriformes > Anatidae > Anser > Anser brachyrhynchus. The sequence goes on from NC_137705.1 coordinate 18,148,726, forward strand.
AGAAACTGGCAAAGAAAACCACCTGAAAGAAGGGGAAGCTCAAATAAGGATTATTACTAGTCTTGACTGTTTTAGCTGAATGCTTCTTTCGTATAATGAAACTCTTATGGACAATTATATTTCTTAGGTATTGAAGAAATGCACCTAATTTTACTCACCTGTTAATCTGCATCTGTACTTAGCCAGAGATTATTGGAGGCAAGTGAAAGTGTTAAATATGCTGATATGGATTTTGTTCTTAATTCGTTCACACAAACCAATGATCTTATATTTTTAGATAGAATTCTTCTGTCTTTCCCTGCAGGAAAAAAAAAGTGTGAAGTGTATTTTTTTTCCTTGTGTCATTTCCTAATAAACAGCACTGGTATTTGTCGGGTTTGGCCCTGCCAAATTGGACCAAAGCCCCATATCATTGCCACTGAATAAAGAGAAATAATCTCTCTCCTGACACGACCTTTGCCATTACCTTTTCCTTCTCTTCAAGAGGCCAAATCAAGTCCTTTTTGTACACTTGCAATGAATCCTAAACCTTGTCAGAAAAAATGACTGATGAGCTAACAGTCTTTGTTCCAAACTGCAGAAAGACTCAGTATCCAAATTCAGCAATACGTGTTTTCTACTTTCAAAATTACGCGATTGCTATAATACATTGTTCTTTAAGGTGATTTTCATTGTTCCTTCTATGATATAACAGCTTTCTCCCCATGGGATAAAAGCTAATTACAACTCTTCTGAATATGAATTTCTGCCCTTGCATTCTCACCCAGCTCAACTCGCTGAAGTGCTCCAGTCTGCTGTGAGTGCACCCCTGTGCAGTGCCAGAGAACTGTTAGTTGCACTAGCTGAAGTATTTTCTTGGCTGTTAATACCCAAAACATAGGGATGAATAGGCTAATGCGGAAGCACAGCTGGCAGACTTAAATGCAAGAAAGAATTATGGATGCTTCCTTCAGCCTCAGCACTGATGGGAATGAGACCCTCCTTAGGATTTTGTTACCTATATCTAAATACTGAAATCACAGAATCACAGAATCGTCTAGGTTGGAAGAGACCTCCAAGATCACCCAGTCCAACCTCTGACCTAACACTAACCAGTCCTCCACTAAACCATATCACTAAGGGCTCCATCTAAACGTCTTTTAAAGACCTCCAGGGATGGTGACTCAACCACCTCCCTGGGCAGCCCCTTCCAATGCCTAACAACCCTTTCAGTAAAGAAGTTCTTCCTAATATCCAACCTAAACCTCCCCTGGCGCAACTGTAGCCCATTCCCCCTCGTCCTGTCACCAGGCACGTGGGAGAACAGACCACGTGAGAGAATGTCTCTCAGGAGCTTAAATATAGATATTTTCTGTAAATTTTGAACTGATGATTGTTCCCTGTTCCATCAACTCAACTCTAATATTCTAGTTAACTGATATGCTGTGGGTCATTCTTTTTGAAAAGTACACAATGAATACCTATATGCATTGATTTAGGGGCACTTACATTAGAGGATTTTACCTGCATATCTTAAAATATCCTCCTTCTCCCCTCTGTAAAATTGGTTTCTCTGTTTCACAATTACTCAGTGCTTTTACCTTAACTGTTCAGGAATGAAAATGTTAACCAAAGTTATCAGCTTGAGTCAGGATTTTAAAATCCCTCCCCCCCCCCTTTTTTTTCCCAAAATTTGGAATGATATTTTCATGCCATTAACACTGAATACTTAAAACTTGAAATGTCATGTGCTTAAGTGTTCTTTGACAGCTATAAAAATCGTAAGATAAAGAGGAGGTATTTGGGTAATTATTTCAAGATTTTTGTAGTGTGATAGTGGTGTTTGCTTTCAGAAGACAAACAGCTCTGAAGGATGATGCCTGAAATGCCAAAGCTGCATTTTCTTCTATATTTATATCAAGGTAGTCTCTCATTTATCTGATGAATTTCAGACACTTGCCTTGATTTTTTTTTTTTGACTCACTTAAAATAAGAAACCTTCAGTTCTAACTCATACAGAAAACTGCTAAAAAGAACCTGTAAATAGGAACATTAATCCCTACTCTCCTGTTTCTTACAGAATTGTGGTGTTAGGTCTAAAAGCACTGTGACCATATTTTCAACATGCACATGCTTTCAAGACATTTGAATCTGATCAGTTATCCAAATGCTTCTTTTCCTTGGGAAGGTTGGAGGGCTGTACTAAATATGACTGAAATTATTTTGGTAGCAGTATGAATATAAAAACTTGTTCATGTCTTTGCTTGATCTCTCTGAACCAAGTGTAAGATACCTGGATGTGAGTGATAAATGACTCAATACAGGGGAAGGAATGATGGATGACTTGTGAAGCTAAACATTGCATCTCAATAACTGTTACCTGTTCAAAACCTACAGTACAGATATTGAGGAGGATATTTTGCTTTGTACAGGTTTGCATTAACTGATTTTTTTTATCACTGTGCCGAACATAAGCAGAATGTGTATACTGTATTTCATGGATATAATATGGTGTTTGTAGCAAGATGTGTATTTCTTACGGTGGTGGTGTCAGGGCCTAAAACCACTAAGAGGATGCAATTTTCATAAACCACAAATATTACTACTGATTAATGGACACACTTGTTCTAGATGGACGGACACTTGTGGGGGTTTTCAGTTTATTGTGCTGCTCTCTGACAAATGAGCGGTATTTTGGAAGTGTGCGAACACAGCAGCTTCCATGTCTCCATGAGATATCTACGTCAGGAACCCAAACATCATAGCTCAAGTATCTGGTAGAAGCTGCCACTGAGGAATTAAAATGTAAGATCAAAAATATCCATCCAGCAACATGTTTGTGATCCTTTTACCACTGGTACGTCAGTGCGCACTTAAGCACAGTCCAAGCCAATACCAAATCTCCGAGCTGTGCTGCAGCAGGAGCAGATCAGAGTCAGACTTAATTCCCAGCTGCTTTGTGCTATGGGAGATAAAAAGTGGCCGATGTTGGACCAAGCTGCGTTGTGGTGATGCGCGGGTGTGTAGCTCTGGCAGCTCCCACCTTGGTGGTGCCCCTGCCCTGTTCTGCGCCACCAGGGAGAGCAGCGATATTGTGGGTTGTGTTGGACACTGCCCCTTAGCCCTGCTCAGGCCTGTGTGCACAAGGCTGACTTGGAGAACAGGTAGTTCTTTTCCTCATGGTTAAGTGCTATGAAACTATCACATATCTCCAAGACTTTCTCTATGGGCGCTGAAAGTAGCTCGCTGACTGCTATTCCTGAGGGGTACTCTGCTGCACAATGGCTCTGGTCACTAATTTGAAATTGCTACTTGCCTTTTTAATTGTTCCCCAGTAATGTAATACAGTATGTTAAAAATAACACCTTGAAAAAAGACTTGAGAGCCATAGGAATAGGGAGAGAAATCATATTATACTACAATAATGACTATTTTTTCCATTCTTTTGATTTCATGAGCTCTCTGCCTATATTCCACTGATGGCATTTTTTTTAACCACCATTGTAAGTGGTAAAGCTGGAAAAGAGGTGATACAGTAACGGTAGTCAGAAGTTATAATCTTTCTCAGTCTCATTTTCTATAGACTACTTGCCATTATTTGCAACTTTGGTGAATAGCTATCCCAAATTTAATATTAAAAGTATTTATTACTCCATGGCTAAGTATTCATAAACTTGCTTTCACAATAACTGATGCCACAGCTGTGCGTGTCACATACAGGATAGATTTTGTCCAGGACCTTAATCAAGGTCATTGTTATTTTTGGTTTTGGTAGCTTGGTGTTTTTTCTTCCTCCGTGGAGTACGTTATTTTTAAGAACCTTGATGTCATGGGTGGAAAGCTCCATTCAGTAAAAAGAAAGCAGAATTAAATCCTTTATTTAATGGTTTGCGACTTATGGCATGAATACCTCCTTTTTTTTTTTTTAACTTACTGTTTTCTATCAAGTAAGAATATTTCTACATTTGCTTAAACACTGCATCAATATTTCCAGCAAAATACTTCTTTTCCTCAAATTTCCTTTTTAATAAAATACAGCCTCTTTGAACTCCACAGGCCTCACCATCTGTTACTCAATTTTCACTCCATAAAATTTTGCTGACATCTGTTTAATCAAAAATATTTTTATAGTCATGGAGAAATTTAGTTCAAACTTGGTATTATGTGCTATTCTTACACACCAAGGAGAAAATATGTAAATAATGAAGAGGAACTTACGGGAGAGGAGAGGAAAATTTTTTGTTACTGCTCGGGGCACCCTTAGGCTGTGGAAGTGCTCGTCCGCGTGCTGTCCGTGCCTTTGGGCTCGGGAAGGCCAGAACTGTTTCTTGGGCTTTGAAGGCCTGTCCTCGTTACTGGCTGTGCAGCTGCTGTCTTTGTCCCTTGTTCCTTTGTTGTCTCTTTACGGGTGAGGTGCCCAGGCGCCTGGCACCACCAGGACAGCCGTAGGACACCAAGGAGGACGGATGCTCTTCTTCCATTCATCTCCCTTGGCTTCTCCCTTGCCCACTAGGGTGATACACTCTCTGGTTTCATTGTTTTCCTGTCAAACGCACAGGAAGGCTGAAGTCTGTTGGTGCTATAATAGGCACTGTCATAGATGTAGTGATAATTATTAGTAAAGTCCTATTTTTAGTCTATTTTGTAAAGAAAATGAGGCATATGCAGTTTCTGTCTGTCTGTCGGTCTGTTGGCTATCTGTTAAGCTTGATTAGGAAATTCTCACCAGTATTGTGGCCTGATAGACCCTTTCCATATGGCATTAAAATTAACAATTTTTAAACAGCATGCTACACTTTTTAATAACCAAATAACTATGTTTTAATTATGCCTCTTGGTTATCATAGTTTTTTTTATCACCTAAGTTGATCCAACCATGCTTGTTAGAGCGCGTTGTACCATATAGTCTTGATTTTTGAAGAAGCATCAAAGTGTTGGGGCTTTACTGTTGTTTTCTCTGTTGCTATTGGGGTTCTTGTAGGTGAGCTTTCTCTTCCAGAATGATTTTTTTTGTTTGCAGATTTATGTTGCTATGTGTGCAAACTAAATTAATATTTAAAACCAAGTAAAAATTTTAGAATATTGTTTTTAGTTGAATATTCAGCAGAATATGCTGATTATCTTGAATTTAGTGATAGAGCAATGCTTTTAAATTTTTTCTTACCAATCCCATTATCTGCACATTTAGTATTTACATATGTATTATTCAACTGTAATTGTTCTATCATATTTTAAAATAATACTTTTTCTCTTCCCTTGAACAAGAAGAGTAAGGTTTTTGGTTTTAATGATTAGGTAGACAAAATCAATTGAAATGAAATATGAGTATAATTTTCTAATGCTTAGAGCCCTTCCCTAATTCTTTATCCTTGAAGAAGCTATTTATCTACCTTAAAGTTTTCTTTATTCAGAGAGATTTATTAAAGTATACTTGAGAGAAAAATGTCTGGAAGCATTCTTTGGTTTGTGTAAAATCTTTAATTTATTTGGAAGGAATACTTTTCAGTATTGCTTCCAAAAAAGAAACGCCAGAGCCTTTCAAAATCCTTGAGAGCAAATTAAAGGAAAATCTGAAATGACTGTGTGTTTCCTTGGGGTTTTCTAATGGTAGATTGCAAGGAGGAGTTTCTTTTCTTCTTCTGGATTTCTCACAGATTGTTTATAGCAATGATCACGCTGTGCAAGTTTAACCTCAAGATTTTAACCAGAAAAGTTTTGGGCTAGACATTGGATATTCTGTTTGTTTTGTGGCAGACAAAATTAGACTGCTGTCATATTTGTTTATAATGATATCAGTAAGTTAAAGAAAAAGAGCATGATTTTTATTTACAGGCATGAATGATGTATACTGCTTTTAAAAATATGAACTGAAATAATGGCAATGGCTTTTTTTTCCTTGCATTGATATGAAGGTTTGGTGCAGCTGTGAAAATGCAAACACTGCAATGAAGCAATGCTTTTTAACCTACGTGGTTCAGAATGAATATTTGAGTGTTATATCACCTGTCAATCCCATCCAGGCAGTGCTATATGTCACAGTGGAAAGAAATCTCATAATTCTTCCTTGCTTGACTATATCTTTTGCTGACATTTAGAACAAAACAAACTGAAACATGTCAGGAAAATTTCCTGGGCACAAGTCGTAAGCTCGGATTTCCATTTGATGAAGAACCACAAGAATAACGTTTCACAATGTCTAACTCGTCTCTGCGGCTTAGGCAAGTGGTAGGATCCTTGAAGTGTTCCTCCAGTGGCTCGGTGCAGGAGGAAGCTTCCCCAGGTGTAGCTCATCGCTCCTCGGCAGGACGCTGCTGCTGCCAGCATCCCGGGGGAGAGCTAGCAGTGTGCTGCATTGCAGGTGGAGGTGCACTGGCAAGGAATTCTCTTCTAATTCTTGTTGCAGTTTTGTTCTACTCCTAATTCCACCCTAGTTCTTCCCTTAATCAGTTCTACTCCTCATTTGGTAATACTCCAGTTCCATTCTACCCCAATTCTGTTCTACTCCCAAATCTTGTTCTGCTCCCCATTACTCTATTCTGCTCAAGATCACAAGAGCTCTCAGAGATATATTAGGCTAACCTTCTACCTCATGCAGGAGAAAATTGGATAAGAACCATAATGAAAAAGCAGCAGATTTTAAAAATTTATTTTCTAGTTTGATTGAAGAAGTTGTTGCATGCAAGCCTGTAGAAGAGAGTCTAGTACTGCAGCAATCCCCAGCAAGGAGAATTCAAATAGGGACCACATTCAAATGGGCCCCATTAACCAATGCCTTGCCTCTTCAATGATGTTCAGTGGAATGGAGAGTTTCTTCAATGTTGTTCCAAGTCAAAACTCTTAGAGACAGTTTTAAATAAGGTTCCTGGTCATCTGATGTTGCTTGAGATAGTAATTCACAGAACATTACCAACTCCTGCCTTCTAGATATGAAACATTTCCAAAATCAAGCCATTCACTGCTAGCTGGGAAGAGCGAGCAGATATGGGAGACTCAGAATGTTTCAGTGAGGATAATAAAAATGCTTTATTTCAGAAGAGTTTGAGGAAGATGGTAAATGAGCAGAAAGAACAATATAATCCATCAGGCTTGACTGTAAAAACTTTTTAGTTTAGGAAGATAAATTCCTATTTCCTTAAGAATAGAGGCTATCAGAATAGAAGGTTAAGTTATATCATGAATTAAAACCTAATTAGAAGTTAGAAATCAACTGGGGGAATTAGATGGCCTATTATTAATGCTGCAAAAGTGCTGTTAAGGTGCCCAGGGGATCAAACCTTTAATGATGATTTGTTAGTGAATTGCTAGAGTTAGGAAAAACCTTTTCATTTGGAATATTCTCTTGACACTACAGAATTTTCCACATAACAGTACATTTTCAAAGTTCTAGTTTTCAGATGTTTGAAACAGACACTTTAATAATTGTTTTCCTAATTTAACTCATTAAATTCCTGTGTTCAATCTTGCTCAATTTTCAATTTTCTTCTCTGCATTTTGGTTTCATGTAGCCCGTTTGCTTATTACAGTGCATTTTGCTTTCCTTTTTCCTAATTAACTCCCTGGTTTTTAACCTTAGCGAGTTTTGAGTAAAAAAAAAAAAAAAAAAAAAGCAATGTTCTGCTTTATCCTGATTTTTAAATTTTGTTTATTTTTCTTTTGTTTATTTATTTCTTTATTTTGATTACTTCATAGCCATGGCATAAATTATCTCGTTCTGGTCTTTTGATAGTAATTCTGATTTTGATAGTAATTTGATAGTTGGAGTTGCATGAGGCAAATGTAAATGTAAATGCTGTTTCGCTGGCAGAGATTCCATCTTGAGAAAATAATAAAAAGACACTTTTGATGGTTCACTGCACAGGTGCTTCTTTAGTACATCTATGCCTGAATGTGGTAGTTGGTGGTTTTTTTCAGGAGGCTGGCTGAACTGGTTTCTTTAAAGAAATCAGCAGTAATATGCCATCAAAACTGTTAACAAACGGATATGTAATTTCTTCCCCCACACAATGCTTAAAAAATAAAAATAAAAGTGTATTTTAGTCTCCACTGAGCTGTGCTCAGTTGTTTCTTGGTCTGTCCCACAATTTCCAGGAGAAGCTCTCTGATAAGAGCTTTTCAGAAGGCTTCCAAGCTTTCACCCTGTAGCCATGTCACCTTTTGTGCATTGGTTATTTTAAGGCCATTTTTCTAATCAAACTTAGGTTGTACAACCCAATTCTTATTACAATTGTTTTCCTGATTTCCATCAGTCCTCTGGGGCAGTGCTGTAGTCATCCTTCATAAGCAGGTGAGAAAAAAAAAAAATAAAAAATTAAAGCTGAAAGTCACCTCTTTACTGCTGTGACCATTCCTACACGGTTCAGCTGTGAACATTGGTGCTTGAGGGATTCACAGTTAAGTTTACACCCACCTGCAGTTGATGTTTCTGCCTTCTTTCCCCTGCTTCTCTCTGTTTGTTTATTGATAGAGGTATACGCTCAAGTGTTAGTGGGGTGAACTACATAGGGTGGCTGCACCATATGTTAATGCAATATCCCTGTGAAATAAATCAAGCACAGCTCTCTTGTGACAGACTGTGGCTTTGAGTATTAAAGAATTTGTAAAATAAATTGGCCTGTCTGCATGTAGAAAATGTCTTAGAAGCAGACTTTAATAATACCTTTGATTTTTCAGTTAGCAAATTTCAGCAAAAACCAGCACATTTAATTTGCTTTGTTGTTCTGTTGGTGTTTGAAGAACTACATGGGAACCCAGGTGGTTAAAAAGTAGAGAGAGTAAGGAATAGAAACCAAGAGAAGTTACAGAAATTGACTTTTATTGGCCTAACTTTGGTCTATTTATAAAATAAAGGTGTTTGCAGAATGATCTTCATTTTAAAAAAAAAAAAATTCCCCCAATTTTGTCCACATCCTTTTGTCTTTTTGACACAAAACAAGGAATGGTTTTAAATACAAAAATGATTTTTAAATGAGTTAATGCTTATTGAAAAATATCTCAAATTTCAGTGTTTCATGGCTGACTTTAAACTTTGTGTTAAAAGTGAAGTTAAAAATATATGCAAAAATATTAAGCGTACTTTTTCTTTATGAAGTTAATAGAAGGTAAAGTTAATGGAACGTATTCACTTTACACTTAGGTATGGAAGAGAATGGGAACAGTTTTATTTTTTCTCTATAAGTAGTAACTTCATGGGATTATAATGTCATATTTCTTGATAATACATAAGTGCTTTTACTCCTACATGTACTTTCACAAAATGTAAATTTAGTGAGTCACGTTCCAAGTACAAAGGCACTGGGAGTTTGAAAGATTATTTTGCTTTATGCAGCAGAAACTATTATTTGGTACCAAGTCCCAAAACTTTTAAATCATCAAAGTTACAAAAGTATTGCAGTAATTATAGTAAATACTGTGAATAAGCTACTCAGTTAATATCTAAATTTAGTGTATGCAGAGAATTAATAGACACTTTTGTTTTCCACTTGTAAAATAATTTTAATTAGAAGCAATTAAATAGAATTACATTAATCCAAAGCAAAAAGCTTTTCCTTTTTTTTTCTTTTTTCTTTTTTTTTTTTTTAAAGCTACATATATTCCGCTTGCATTTGAAGGCTTACTGCAATTAAAGTGTTCCTTATATTCTGTAGGAAGAGCTAGAGATCAGTTCACAAAACCCTTCTGTGTAGATGGGCTACCAGATGGCAGACTTATCAAACTTCTATTTGCAGCATTTTTTCTCCAAAGCGTTTAGAACTGCCACTGTTCAAGCAGGCTACAGTAGTCGAGGGACCACTGATAAGCCCTCTTTCAAAGTCAATAGTGATGTTTATGGTGTTGGTATTGCCTTGATGCTTTATGTATCGTATATTTAAACTCAAGAAAGTGTCTGACCAAAAATGCTCCTGTAAATGTATGCCCAGTAAAGGTTGCTGCTGATTTTTTTTTAAACATAGTTATAACAGTAACTATGTGTGGTTACCGTTAGTAACTAATTAGTATATTAATTCCCACATTAGATTTCTTCCTTTCATGCTAACATCATAACAATGTTGTTTTGGGAGAAATACTTGATGGAAAAGATGGTCTGAGGACAAAGGAGTTCCTTTAAAGCTTCCCTTTTTAAATGCCTTATGACTCAGCCATAGACAATGACAAGTCAGTATTTTGTTCTGGGATATATCCATGCATATGAAAAACGAATGTAAAATGGCAAGCAGGATACTTGGATTTCTGTTTTACGATCTGAATGTTTTCAAAAAAAACGAATTGGTTACCCAAATGCAGTGGATAAGAGAGATGGCTTTCTATTGCCAACAGTAATTACAGATAGAAAATGGGAAAGAATAATCCTCAGCAATCAAAACTGGAAGGATGCTGGCCTGTGTATTGGCCACCAGTCTTAGAGTGTAAGAGAATGTTGCATATTGTCATTTCCATCTGGAGTTTCAGCCTTCCTGAAGGGAGGTTGGCGAGTGAGGCTGTTTGACAGAACTGGCTAATGGCACCTACCAGTTCTCGTTATTGGCATTACCACAGAGCCACCTTTCTGGTGGATCTGCTGTGCTGCGGCAGAGCTCCCCTGACGTCAGTCCCACAGCCTGGAACAACAGACAAAACCAGGCATACAGTTTTTTTGAAAACAGTTTTTTGCAGGTGCCTGCGTGTGCCAGTAAAATATTTAAGATTCAAATGCTGGTAGCTCTAATGTGGAAAACACATTGTAAGTGATTGCAAATATCATTAAATTAGCTTTAAAATGAGAGTTTTAAAATTGTGATTATGGCTTTCTTTTTGTTTCATTTTTCCTTTTGCCTTGTTTGTGATTCTGGTGTTTACAAAGCTAAGAGAGAAAAGAAGAAGAAAAAAAGAAATGTTTTCAGCTCTTTTATTTCACAGAGTAAGGGGCTTCACTTTCCTTAAAACAAAGCTGAGATTTTCAGCTCTTCCCCTTTGCATCTCATTGCAGGTTTCACTACCTCTGTATTGGATCCTATCCAAACGATGCTTCTAAAATTAGGATCCGTAAATTCTCAACTGTCAAGTGCTGCTTAGTTTATAATAGCTTTGAAATTGTGACTTGTCCACTCTTATTTTTGAAATCGGATAGCCTGTTTCAACTAGGAGGTGACTCCATATAATGGTGGTAGAATGACACAGCTGCATCCTGACTCAAGAAAGTTTTCTTTTGCTTATAAGCCATCCTGAATTTGCCTTACCTACTCTATTCTGAATGTAACATATATTTACACTCGTCTTTACCTGCTTTGCAAAGTTATTTACTGTTAAGTACACGAAGACTCGAATTTAGAATATTTGAGGTAAATAAATACATAAATGATGCTTAGCAGTGCTTTCACTCAAATATTGATTCCTGTGCCTCAAGTGAAATATGCTTATTTTGCATCTTTTATTAAATATTTTGGGAGTTTTCGTGCTTTGACTAGACAATCACAAAAATACAAATGCAAAATAGTGCTGAAAGAAGTGATGGTTTGGAACTAGATTTTTATTCACTTCATATTGCATTACAGAAGAGCTTTGATCCTAACAATATGTAACATGAATATAAATGTATAACATTAAGTGTAAGCACATTACAGTCTAAGAAGTTATTGCCCAATAGAAAACCTACTCTCCATTTTAAAGAAATCATGCTGCCTTCTAGACAGCTTTCTCCAGAGCCTGGAAATTATCTCCTCGGTTTCCGTGCTGCAGCTGATAGAAAAGAGTTCTGAATTGTGAAAGCTGCTGGAGTCTTCTGGTATAATCATCAGCTGGCTATAAAAAAAAATTGATTTACCGGCTGAAAACATGAAATTTAATTACTGTTATATTTAGGCTACCATAGGATAAACAGTTACTGTATTATAGCTTGGTTTTGAAGTTGATAATTAAAATAAGTAAAATCTAGATCTGTCACTTGGCAGCAAGTCAATTAAAGTAACTATAAGTCAGTAGACGGATGTGTATTTAAGTATTGATATTTATCTAATGTAGTGATGGCTGGGAATGGACAAAAAATGACTGTTGACGTCATATCCTAATTAACATCACGTTTTCTATGACAAGCCATGACTCAAGAAGATACAAGTGTAGACAATACTGCTGCAGAAATATTAACGTGGAAGCTTGCTGTGATTTCTTTTTAATGACATTGCCAGGTGAAATACTTATCCATGTTCTTCTCAAAAAAGCAAACTTTTGAAGTCTAGAAAAGTTATGGTATTTTTATAGATTGCTATAATGTCCATAGCTTGACATAAAATGTCAGGAATGGAATAAGTGTTGTTATACTACAGTGTTGATGTTGTTATACTACAGTATTGATTATTCTCATTTACTTGAAGTCAATATGAATATTTATCTGCCTTCTGCTCTGATGCTGAAGGATCACTACAATTAAAGATGAAAATGCATCTTATGAGCATTCTAAGCATTACTTCCTAATATCCTCCTTTACTCTATTTTTTCCTACTATCAGGAATAGCTTGTACTGAGCTGCCTAAGATAAATGTAGTGCCAGATATTTAGCTTCTGTTAAAGTGCATGAAAAAAGTTTTATTTCTGTGAATATAAATTGAAATGTCTTACTAATGTGATTGTGGATATCCTTTGTGTCATGTATCTTATGTACCTGAGTGCATTTGGATATTGTGGTGAATTTTACTGTATTTCAGATTATTACAAAATTTATTTCCTATTTCAGTTACTTAATAAAAAGAATATTGCTGTTTTGTTCTCATCTACTAACAGCTGTGAAGTCTGTTGCACAGGATTATTATTTTTTCTGTTAGTCAAACATTCCACGGAAACTTAGACTTTCGCATATTCAAGGATTTTTTTCTTTTTAAATGCAATTTTAGGTTGATAAATTTTATTACTTTTCTTCCAGCATGGTTGTTAAAAGAAATTTGTTATGTATGAAATATCAAGTAAAACTGATTTTTTTCCTGTATTTTCTGTTGTGTTTTCTATATGTTACATAATACATTGCAGATTTTATGTATTCACTTTCAAAGTGTGGAGATCATCTGCAGAGAAGATGGTGGTTAAACAAGTATGCAAATGAAAATTTCAGAAACTTTTATGTACTGTAATTTAATGCCAACCTAATTACCTCTATTTTGATAACATTTAAAATAAGCCCTGTGACACTGGGGATAGCAGACTACTTTAATAAGAACTTTTTAGTTTTCATGATTTAAGTTTTCCTTTCCATATTTTTGGATAGAACTCCCTCAAGCTTTATGCGAAGTCATTTTGTGTTGGTGTTATGCTGTACTGGTAACTCAGGTTAACTTTAACTTCCAACTCCCACCTTGAGTTGTTAATGGTATTCAGTTTTCATTTATTCATAAATGAAGCAAAATCTGCATATCAAGCATCCTTTCTGGATCAAATGAAACTACTTCAGGCTTTTCTCATTTCTTGATATGCAATATTTATGTGAACTTTATCATGTTGCTGCTAAACTTCATCATCTGTAGCTATCACAGTTCTGCACTCCAAAGTTCAAAGCTATCATGAAAAGAAAGTATTTTTGAAGGAGGAAAAATATGTATATGTACCCATTTCCCTGTTTAATAACTGAGCATGGAATATGTTCAGTTTTAGGATTTAATTACCAACGATGAGTGAATTTACTTTAAAAAATAAATAAATAAAACAACAACAACAAAAAAAACATTAAGTAAAAGGGAAAGTTCCAGATTTGCTCAGCCTTCATAATGAAGGTCCAAACTATGTAGCTTACGACTGTGCTGTTCAGTGACCTCTTCCAGTGCCTACCGCAGCCCTGGGCTGACCTGGGCACGGAAGGTGAAAGGCACAGGGAGGTGAAGTAGTTTTTTGTGTTTGCAGCAGTTCCTCCTCATAATTCAGCCAAGGACTCAACTCAGCTCTCCATTAATAGTCTCTCTTATAATCTGTCCATTGAACGAAGTGCACTCGGCTGTATTTGAAAAGATTCCAAAGATTTTTGGAAAAATTCCAGCCATTTTCAAAATCATTGTAATCAATTTGTGTGATAGTTGCAATTAGAAATCAGAGGCTTTTGCAGGAATTGAAGGGAGTCTGTGATGAGAGGACAGCCTTCACTGTGAGGATCTTATCTTTTGCTCAAGACTAGTCCAGAAATTTTGGACCATTTTCATCACGCTGCCACATGTAGTAGGTTCTGACTGAGAATCCTCTGAATTAAAGGCTTCCATGATCTATTTGATACTGTAAAATTTTTTGTATTCCTTTGTTTTAGACTTCAGACAAGAAGTGGGCACTCATGGAAAATTCATTTCAGAATGATTTAGGACAGATTTTTAAGGATCTGGGGGTTCTTTACATTTTGTATTTCAAAAACATGTTGATGATACTATGCTGTTTCTGAATCGATGTAGTCATTACCCAACTGCATACTTTATACATCAAGGCTATTCTAATAAATTTAGGGGTGTGAGATTAAACTGGTTTAATTTTTCTTTATGATCATATTGCAGAATGGTTCAAAAGGATGGAACTAATTTATCTCTCAACAAAACAGATGGTCACAAAACCAGATTGTATACTAGTCTTTGCTTAATTTTGTATCTGTAATTACTGGGGACTTAATGTGTTTCCCTTTTCATAGACAAATATCTATTTTTGATTTGTTCAGTGCTTGTCTCAACTGAAGGTCTAATCCAATGATTCCAAGAGAGAGCTTTTGAATTTGGTGCTTGCTGCCTGTGACAGAGATCTTGCTGTAGTGCAGTTTTTATGTTCATGTTAGCGAGCAAAAAAAGAAGCAGATGCTGTTCTCCAATCACCGAGAACTCCTGCTCTTGTTCTCATATTTCATCCAGATTTGTGTAGAATTCTGAAGTCTACGGGGATTGGAGTTAGCTTTCTGTAAGGAAGGATACACACTTCGTTATCTGGTGGTATTCTGATGCCTATAATGTACATTTAGTGGCATACTTCTGTTTTTTGTTTACATTACTCTGGGTATATATGGTAGGGGTATTTGTATTCTATTTTTCTGTTGAGCACCTAATATTAGTTCAGAAATAATATACAGAAGCAATAATACTTTCATTAAGCCTTTCTTTGATTGTTTCTGGCTTTTATATGTGTGTGTGTATGTATACATACATATACATGTCAATCCTGAGAATTCTTATACTGAAGAGCTTGATTATTTTCACACTTCTGTTTAAGAACCGGTCTTGCAATTGTGTGCCTACCCAAACCTCCTTAGGAAAGTTCTCACCCTGATTCCCATCCTACTCTGTTGGTGATGACCTCTTTTCTTTTAGGGAGAAGAGAAATGGAGGCTTTTTACTTAAGGGTGTATAAATACAATTATTTTTGAATCCCTGGATTATCTCAGCTGTCTCTTGGAGTTTATGCTAAAGGGAAATAAATGATTCCATCCTGTTCCATCTGTTGCTATAAAACTGTAGTGTATTCTCTGTTGTACAAGTTGGCAGTCTGAACATCCATAACTAACAGATCTCAAACAGCAGTAATGTCAGATTCTTGATTAAGCACCGGAGTTTGATATTTGTATTAAAACATGCCTGTGTTTTTTCTCTTTGGTGTTATCTTTCCACTGTGGTTATAACTGGGAAGGTAATAATCATGTGACCATACCAAAAATATGCATCTACTAATACCAAGTATCTCAAGACAGTTTTTACTGAACAAAGATGATCTATTTCACTTCTAAGTGCTGGATATCTGCTGCAGGGTCAGGGGAAGTGGTCGATCTAACCCTAAAATCAGTACTGTGCAAGATCATTACATCTTACGTGGGGTGCTAACAATTTCCACAAGACTCGCGGTGTTAACCAGTAGATGAACATTAGCACAGGGAGTAAAGCAGCTCACTCCTACTTACTTGGTTTACTAAATAAAGCGCTGACAGTGAAACCAACGAATCGGTCCCAAATTTCTTTCCATTTCAATCTGATTTAAAAGTTGGGTGTAAATGAGATGGTGCGAATCCTTTCAGTGTTTTAGTGAGAGTATTTCCAAACTTGGTTTACATACATATTTATATATGTACACATAATTATATGTAACCACATAATAGAGGGCGCATATGCATACACGAGAATGTAAATGGCACGTGCTTTGTCATCTCGAATATAACGATAAGAGCTTTCAACTATTTTTTCCCTTGAATTTTCCTAGTATTACAGTGTAAAGATGTTTAGTTCAACTTGGTTTGTAAACTTCTTTTTTGTTAGTACCACTGCTGATAAATATTGTCATGTGCCAATAGCACTCATGATTTGTTTTGTTGAAGGAAAAGGTCGTTCTATGATTTAAGGCTAGTGATATTTTTACTGTATCATCACAACTTCATGAAAACTATGGCTCTCAATGGCCAAATATAAACTGTTAGTGCATCCGAGAACCTACTTAGTATGTACTATGGTGCTAAATTTGCTGCTGCATAATTATATACTATTTTGCTATCAGTGCCTCTGAACAAGTGAAATCCTGACCGCTTGGTAAAGCAACTAATCCAGATAGGAATTTAGGATTAAGGATTAGCCTAAATGTTTTTGCTCTTACACAAAAACGTATTTTTTTTTAATTTTAGAACGGAAGCAGCTTTTTTCATGATAGAACTCTGTTAGCAGACTTCTGAAGAACAACCTGCTTTCTCATTGCTACTTTTGTAGAACTGATAGGTAATTAGGAAAATGAGTAAGTAGAAGTAGGTACAGCACAGGACAAAATAGGCAAGGAGAGCTCAGCTCAGGCATCTAGAACATTGGCAGCATAAGGAAAACTCTTTGATCCTTTTCTTTAATGCTTAAAAAAAAAAATCAAATTTTCTAAGGAGAAAGACAGTTGCTGATTATTATTATTATTATTATTGTTATTTTAAAAAAAGATTCCTGCAGAGGTTTGTGGGATCTTACTGCTGAGACTTTTTTTTCCCTCTCTTCCCTTGGTGCTAGGCATAAACTATCCTTCTTTCTATCTTCAGCCTCCCATCTGTTACCAGAAAGTGATGAGTCTGAAGAAAACTGCTTTGGAAAGTAGGGTAGCTTCCCTCATGACGAGGTGCTGTGAAGGCTTGTCAAGTTCATTGTGACCATTTGCCTTCTTTGTCCTCATTGTTAATAAAAAAATAAATAAATAAAAAGGCTTATTTTTAACTCATGCAAGAAACTTGTCTAGTTAAAAAGAATAGATTGTTTTAATTGAGTTTTGGGGGATTATAAGAAATCCAGTTTGTTGAGATTTCTATTGCATATGTATGATTTCTTGCTGAGTTTCTAAAGAGAACAGAATCTCAGAAAAAGAAATGTTGAGATGTGATTCATTCCTGAAACCTAGATTGCTTTCCTGACTTAGTCTGTGCTCGTACGGGGTGGGGGTAGGAGAAGGGAAAATGCAAAGGGAGAAGATGAAATGACTAAAGAGGAGCTGCAAGGATTTTGCAGTTGTTACCCTTGGAAACAGTCAGATCAAATCTGTTAGTGTGTCTTTGCATTCAGCCTCTCTTTCCCCACATTTCAATAATTCTTGACTTCTTGGGCCAGTTTTAGTTTATTTGGCAGGCAGGTAGAGACACAAAAACATCGAGTTCCTGCCAGCAGTGAAAACAGATGACCGGGTTGAAGAAGTTTAAAAAATAAAAAGAAGAAAAAAAAGAAAGCCCGAAGACAAAGAGTGCTGTTCCCTGTTGAATACCAAAAACCTGCTTGGGAATAAGACCTTAAGAAAAGTCACTAATTTGTGAAGAAAGCTTCATTGTAAGCTTGCATGTTATTAGACAATGGAGAAGCCAGTAAGGCTTCATTAGCTCTGCTGGTCACAAAGGTTTTTGCTTAAATTCTCCCTGCTCTTAGTTGTATAACCACTCTACATTCATAATTTATATTTCCTTAGGAAAAGTTTCTTCTTCATTGCTTGTCATTAGTGGCATTCTTCTCTGGCTGAACTTTTAACTTATTTTGACTTATTTAATTTTTCTGAAGTATTGTTGCTGTTGCAGTAGTGTGGAGTACTCTATATCCTGAAGAGCTAGAGCCATGAAAAGTCTATGGGTTCCCTAACCATTATTTGACAGTATATGAAATTGAAATTGTATTTATTTTTTGCATTGGAAGCTTGGCCCTTTTTTTTGTAACCTGCATTTCTCTTATTATTGCAGATTTCTCTGCTTTTCTGTACATGTACTCTAGAGTATGTGCTGGCCTTCAATTGCAGAAGCTTGTTCTGCATTCAGATTTTGATTTCTTTAATAATCCTAATGTTATTTATGGCTATCAGGCAGCAACTTTTCCTAATTTTGTAGTGTATAATTATGCTTTTCAATAATAATGGAAAGAACAAATATATTTGGTAATTGTTACAAAATGATAAAATGTGAAGCTTTATTATTTTTCATTTCCTTAACACAGGTATTCATTCATTCATTTAACAAAACTGATGTGTTTTCTTTTTGTATTTCAAGCTGTGTAACACCATTCCCTGGCTTAATGAAAAAAACAAAAACAACAGAGCTTAGGGTTTTATTTATGGATTCATTTTTTTTTTTAATTTACTTAAAGAAACAGCTTTTTTTTTTTTTTGCATTTATATTCTTGATACATTGCTAATAACTTTGTATTTTCCAATGTTCAATTAGTTCCTATACAGTTGGCGGTGCTCTTCTTTTTCTTGGTTTATATTTTGTTATTTTACTAGTGACAGAGTGGTGTTTACCTACATTTCTTTTACATCTTTTACAAAACCTCAATTTTCTACATGGTGACAACTTCTGACATCCCATACATTTTCTAAATTGTATGATGTAATGGATTTTTTCAAGTTAGTTACTGCATTCAAATGTGTACTCTGTCTTTTCCTTAACTAGCTGATGTTTCTTTCACACAGTTTAAGGAAGTGAAGACGGAACAAGCCTGATACTTCCTTTTCCATATTCTAGTTTGCTGTTCCGTCCTGGTAGTCACTGAACATGTAAAGGGTCATCTGAAATACCGCTGAGGTTTCTGTTCAGCCTTCTTAGGGAATATAGTTCCATTTGAAATCTGAGCTTGCTTGAATTTTAATTCTTTTTAGCAGCTCACCTTTATCAACTGCTAAGATACTGGGGTAATTTCAAAGATGCTTTGGACGTTTTATAAGCATCTCCCTTGGTTAACTTCCATGTGCACTTAGGCATTTGTACCGTGGATCAAGGTTTCGTGCAGTCAGACCCTGCAGTATGACAAGCAGAATGATGTAGCTGAGATGAGATGTTAAACCCCTTTGCTGATACCTGGTGGTTAGAATAAGAAAGCTAAGAAGTTTTTGAAGTTTTCATCAGTGCTTGTCTGGGCCTAAATACCTTTGGGTATCCTGCGATTAGGAGCCCAAGTCCTGCTGAGAGCCAGCGGTGTTTAAATTCCGCAGTGAGAAGGTGCCTCTCCTTCACTTGGTGCTTTTCAAAGCGTGTTGTCAGCCTCTGGGTCCATTTCGACTCTGCAGCAATCAGTGCCTTGGTGGCTGGTTAGATAATTTAAAACTGTTGTACTCTCTTTCATTTCTGATTTTGTACTGTCCATGACATACACAAATTTCTATACTACCATGCCTCTACTAACCAGAAGACCTTCTTAGCACTAGGCCAGCTGTTTTGACAGGAGCTACTCAGGGCTCCACGCTTTCTTTGGTGAATGACTGTGCCGCTCTGTGTCTGGCTTACAGAAAGCAAGGTCGAAGGGGTGTGCTGTTTGAGACCCTAAAACAGAACTGAAAACTGGGGAACAGCATACCTGCTTCTGATTGTTGACTTAGCCATGGGTGGCTTTTCATAATGGCATTTTGCTCTCGTGCGCCTTTCAGATAATGACTGTTTACATAAAAGGTGTGTTAGATAATTTCTGGGCTTGTTTTACATTTCCTTACTGTGAGAAATAGAATGCAAAGGAAGTCCTCTGCAATAGAGTACAAATTGGTTTTGGAGTCATGAAGAAATAAGAAATAATCCAATTCTAGTTCCTTAATATCCTAGTTCCTTAAATATTCTAGTTCCTGAAATATTATTTAAAACAGTCCCCTTTTCAGAGTGGCATACACATACCATACAGTTTTGCAGTCACACAGAATTCTTATTGTCCTTTATTATGATTCTCATAATATAGTTGCAACTTTGTCACCTATGTTCCCAAACCAACTCACAGCAACCCCGAGTTGCACTTATATAAAGTGCATTGCTATATTTAATGAGGCTGGAATTCCTGCCTAGAGATAAGTCTTTGATGCACTCTGACCTGCGTAGGTTTCCATTATCTGGGACTGTATCATTGTCTAACAGTAGTAAATAAAATAAGAAAATCAGTGTTGAGAATATTTGCTCAGTGAGCAGGGAAATCACTTCTGACAGCTAGAATATGCATTGAGCCTTAAGGCAAAGAAATAAACAAAAAAGAATATATATATATATATAAAAAAGAGCTTTTCTTTTCTTCCCAATAAAATAAGGGAGGCTGATGGGGAAAGTACAGATAAAGAATGCAATTAGGTGGGAAGATGCTTTATGTTGCCCAAAGCACACGTACGATTTACTTATAAAAAATTGTCAATTTAATTATGTTTATAGGAAGCCAGGCATGGGAGAGATAATTGATCCATACCCTGGCCAAAAGGAACTTTTATATCCATAACCATCAGTGGTAATTGGTTTCCTTTTCCTTAAACATTCATAGGGAGTTGCTGTTCTGTTCTGTAATTTTGTCACTTGCACGGCTCTGAATGAGGAGGTCTGCAGGGTAAAAATTCCATTTTCAGTCATCGTTTTTTTTTCCTTTGTTCCTTTCCTTCTTCCTGCCCCCTTCTGCTTACCTAACTGCAGCTCCCGTCCTAGCCAGGTAGTCTGGCCAAAATAGCTCCTGCCATCTGGAGCAGTCACTGTGAACCTCTCGGTGACTTCCTCTCATTTGAGATGTCAGCTTGAATCTTTTCTCCCTTGCTTACTGCTCCTTAATTTTCTTTTCATTTTGTTATTCATTATTCAACAAGGTGACTGTGTTGTTTGATTGTGTTGATGTACAGTGTGCAGGAAAAATGTTATGCAGAAGGGAGCTCTGTGTTCTTCCTCCTCTGTCTTCCCCGTTATCCTAATCCACATCACGGTCTGGTTGCTACTGATATGTCATCTCTCCTGTGAGAATTATCTTGCGTGATGTATTGCAATTATATTTAGATTCAATACTAGTGCAGAGCTGTCTAAAATTCCTTAAAAAAAAAAAAAAGCAAAGAAAACAAAATTTAGATGAGCTGTTATTTTTCAATTACGATCTGTTTTTTCAAATCATTCCCAACATATTTTCACATTTTCAGATGTTTGGTGAATTGGTGAATTTTCTGATAATGAAACTATTTTTTTTCTTTAATAATGGTTATTTCTGTCTTGTGTAATTAGATGGGAATGTCAGTTTTGTTCTGTTTTTAAATAAGCTACATTTATATTTATAGGGTTGTTTGAAATCATGCTCTAAGACTTTGATGGTGAAAAATTAGGAGCAAATTAAAAACTAATCCTTGCATTAAATTAGTTTAATGATTTTAAGACACTGCTGATTAAAAATTTGAATGTTTTAAGATGTTATTTTAGTGAATATTAGGATTAGGACAGAGGATGACACATGATTATAGATGGTCAGAATTGACGATACAAGGCTATTAGCAATGAATTTTCCTAATCAGAACATAAACAATGAAGCCTGTAAGCTTTTCCATACAGCTCTGCCAACAAAACAGAAACAAACCTCCTTGGTTGCTTGTGGACAGCAGTGCCATGAGTACGAGATGGCCTAATTGCTCTAACGGAATGAAGAACCAAGTATTCGTAATAGACCTGTTTTCATTTGCATGACCTTTGAGTTATACATAGTATCGTTCACGTCTATAGCTTAGAAATAATCATTTTGTTGAAAACCTGGGGGCAGCATGCATTTGTCTAACCTTCCTTTTAGGTATTTGTCTTGTCTTTTACCTACACTTTGGTGTTGTTCACATAGTGGACTTAATGCCTTGGGTTGTAGCTGTTACTTCCGAAAAGAGACTTTTAGACTGCAATGCTTATCACTTACAAAGAGCTATTTCTGTTGCTAGCTTTCACTCCTATATGAAATCCATCTTTTCTGGGTCAAAACTTTTGATATCAGTATGGAATTAGGGGCAATAAAAGACCAGGGGAGGAGGTTGCTGGTGAACAAAGAATTTCTGTTTCCAGTTCCGCTTCTGGCATTGAGATGTTCTTGCTGAGGATGGGAGCTTCCTAGAGGGGGCTTCATTTCGGTTCTGTCTGGTATCCAAATAGCTGCTTTGTGTCTGCATCCCTTCAGTAGAGAAAACTTCATTCATGTCCTTCCTATGGTTCTTTTTTCCTTCCTTTTTTCCTTTCCTTTTATCCTTCCCAGGGAAATGTAGGTCTGACAATGCACAGTCTAAACTTGCTCTGTACAGAAATGGGGTTACTTAAAGAATTAAGATCAAGACCTTGAACTGCTTTTGGAGCTGCTTGTGAGAGACTTGATATACACCTGCTGTGTCAGAGCAATGCAAACCTTAAAGAAAGCAGGTAGTCCCAGTTTGTGCTGTCTTCAGCTGGCGTGTCATCCTCACCTTGTGCTTCAGCTGAGAGTATTTATCACTGAGGTGATGAATGCAGCACTGGCAATGGCCAGAAAGCTGGCAAAGTGGCTGTAGCTTCCCAGGAAACTGGAAGAGAAAAGGAAAAAAAAACTGTTTGTGACTGGTGTTGGTATAGCAAGTGGATATCTCATGTACCAGCTTGAAAAAACCTTCATCCAGTAGTTCTGGGGATCTCCACGTCTAGGGCTTGCAAACGCCAGCTGTGCACTGTCCAGCACTTGCTGCGTGTTGCGTGAGGGAGCTGAGCACCTCTTCGAGGCTTTTGCTGCTGTAGTGTGTGGGGCTGGTGCCTGGCGGAGCTGCCTTGGGGCTTGCCAGGCTTGGGAAGGTGCCTGCCAGCAGGACAGCCTTTCACACTGCCTCCGCTGACCCAGGAAGGGCCGGGAGGGGCACCTTGCCTGGCGCTGCACCCACTGGGTGCACGGGGGCATCGTAGCTGTGGGCCACAGACCAGAGCAGCTACCAAACCAAGTTTTTCACAGTATAGGCAGTGGTTGGATGTTTCATTTTTTTACTCATTTTCTCTTGGAACAAGGTCAAGAAGGTTATTTTTTCATTTGCTCTACTAGTAGCTTTCTTTGCCCCATTTATAGCAAACCCTAGAGGAGTTAAACAGATAAGGAAATTCTGCAGTATAAGGAATCTGCTTTTATTTTATTATTATTATTATTTATAATTTTAGGTGGTAATTTTAAAGGAACAGTCATTTGGACGTGTATGATTACTTGTATAGAGACTCTTCCAACTATAAATCTGGAGCAGAATCTTTGAGCTTGAGGCAAAACAATTTGTCTGTCTTCTTGTGAGCCAGGTTAAATTGATTGTAGAGAAATGAACTGGGCATTTCTGACTGATTCATTTTGGCTTAGGAATGCTATTTGAAAGATTGATAGTTCTGAGTGGGGAATAGGGTGGCCTTCCGCATGTGTTATCTAAATTATTATTGGCGATTACACAAAGCTCATCAGCTTGCCTTGGCCTTTGTAAGGCAGTCATTTAGCAATCTGCAGCAGCTTACCGAGAAGGTTTTGTTTTATTGGAGTCTTTGGGCAGTCACAAAAAATGTTTGCAAAGATGTCTGTTGCAGAGCAGATGGTAATGGCTGCAAAGAAGCAGGAGGCTAAGAAAGCTGTCTTGGTCAGAATGAACCTTTGCAGAGTACCTTTTAAAATACTTTTGCATCACATTTATTCGCAGACCATTTCAGGTGTGGTATCCAGTATCCAGCTGGAGGAAGACCAACAGTTTCGAATGCAGCACCTGTTTGTTCTGACAAGTGCAGGGCGGAACAGCATGTTTCTTTAGCTGCCCCAGTGCTGTTCCTTGTGGGGTGGATAGGAAGCGTAAAGTGCATTCATTATTTTCAAATCAGAAAGCAAACAGTGAATGCTTAATGTTAGGTATTAAGACTAAAAAGAAAATATAAATCGTTCTCTTGCTATCAGGACTGCGGTTAGCAGCTGATGATTATCTTGGAAGCCTGTAGTGACGGTGGTGCTGCAAACTACTGCTGCCCCTCTGCAAGGCAGTGCTGCTCCGTAGGCGGGTGGGCTGCGGGAGTCTTCGCAACCATCGTGTGTGTGGAGCTTCGGAGTAACTTGGCCCACCTGCTTCCCAATGTGCCAAGTTCTTAATTCTTAATTTCGTAGTTTTACTTTGGATCTCTGAAAATGAGGATAAATATCCTTGTGATCATATTTACTTGTGACAGAAGACAGTGCTGAACATACTTGTCTTTCTTCCACCACTGAATGTTTGCTCTGAAGGTTCGTGCGTCTGCTTTTCCTCCTCAGGTTTTATCTTTTATCGTTCTTGAAGTACGCAGGATCCTCATGACAAAAGACTGGTGTCACTCTAAGCTGAAGAGCGTAGGTGTGCCATTGTGCCTCTGATTCCCAGCTGCAAGAGCACCCTTGTCTATAGAGCCCTCCTCTTATTTTCCCACTTGTTCTTTCCTCGATTCCTATAAAACTCCACCATCGTGACACAAGGTAGCAGGGGCACCATGGGGCAGGTCATTCGGTGGCAGCACAGTTTGTCTGTCAGTGCGAGGCGCTGCCTTTTAAATCCCGTGAGCTCCGGCTTTGGAGTGGCACTTCAGGGAAGCTGGGGGCTTGGCAGGAATCGGGAGCTGCTGCCACATGTGCAGGCGACACAGGGCTGGGCTTGTGTCACGGCTATCGAGGGAAGCTCCCGGGAGGCAGTTCCCAGCTCTCACTAGCTCAGGTGCTTACCGTCCTGCTGTCTGGGAATGCCAAGTGTGGTTTGACATCCTTTTTCTCTCTGTCCTTGGGGTACTGTGGGTAATGTTAACCTTCCCATGTTTGGTCCAGTTTTGTGTATATATTTATTAACATTCTTACACAAAAGCTGCAGTATTCTTGGCACTATCACGTATCAGTTCCGCTTCAGTCACACCAAGCACGAACGCTAATCCAAGTTCCAAAACCAAATAAATGCCAAGAAAAAAAATTGTCACTTACAACAGAATTCTCTATTCAGTTTGTTTATTTCATCCAAACATGATGTTGGACTTAAAAACTGCTCAGAAATACTGTTGCAGCTCGCTACTCAAATAGTGCTTTGGTAACGTTTACAGTAACGCAGCTGATCCATGGTGCCTTTTGGACATGTGCTGCCTTATGGGGCATCTTTAGGTCACTTAAATTCTTTACGCAATTTTGTAATTTTAATATATGTGTGAGCTGGGCATAGCTTATCTTGCTGCCATCAGGCAGGTGCTCTTGAGGAGAAGGTTCTGACTACCAGCAGTCCCAGCAGGGACCCGTGCTGTGGAGTCAGTAATCTTCATCCACCTTGTTAACTGGTCAAGTTCTGATTCTTATAGCTAATAGCGGTTTGCAGGTCTGTTTTTGTGTGTGCATGTGTGTGGTTTTGTTTGTTTGTTTCATCCCATGTTAAGTTTCCCAACCTCCTTCGCTGGATCCTTTGCTCTTTCTTTGGGCTTAGTGTTCATTAGGAGCTCAGAAACAATACTTCCACTTTTTTTTTTTTTTTTCCCTCTTGTGAATATGTTAAGGGATTTGTTCTTTCAGGATTTTACCCCCATTACTTCCACGTGGATTTGAATTTCATTCCTTCCAGCTTAAATTTTTATAGGACCTAAGTTGAAATGGCCGCATTGTAAACTTACAGTTGGTTTGGTAATATAACATGTTAATGATATTATATAAACATATTTTTTTCAAGAAAACTTGTTTTGAGTGAAACCATTGCACTTGTTAATGGGAAATATTTGTCACATTTCTGCTTTTCTGCCTTTTTTTATTTCTTTTAGTACTTATTAAGAGCATCCTTCTGAAACTTCTGAGAGAATATGCAAGTTTTTTTTTTCTTTAATTCAGTAACTGGAGCACAATTTAGAATGTCTTGGATGTGATTCCAAACCAAGTTGAATGAGTGTGAAATACTACATAGTCCTGGATTGAGTATATAGCTGTAATTATACTTAAGGAGTTTGCTGATGTTATGTGCACCACTAGAGCAAAACTCCAGCCATGGATAAATGATCATTCTCTATTTTCCGTGTAAGTCAATCCATAGGGACTGTGGAGCTGCTTCTGATGAACATGGTACTTGAAATTGTTTTTTGTTTGTTTCTTATCTTGTTCTTTGGAGAGGTTGCACTACTTGTTTGGATCACTTCCTCCCTTTTTTAACATAGTAAACCTCTTAAAAGGGCTGTACTTTGAGGGGTGGTGGTGTTAAAATTGTGAATTTGCACAGCATTGAAGCAATCTCCGTTACCTTCCCACGTGACATTGCATTTTGCTTGTTCTGGAAATCATTTCTCTGTAGAAGATCTGCTTGGTGAGCAATGCTCACTCGTGCTTGGTGTCTCGCTCCTCGCTCTTAGAAACGTTGCATGGACAAGTGTCCAGGTGTCAGCACCGGCTGTCCACCTGCTAAAAAGCATTGCTTTGCTGTCAAGAGATTTCCGCCCAACCAACTGGCAATGGTGATTGCTGTGTAGGGATACCCTTGGCAGGGAATTTTGGTTTTTATCTATATTGGTGCGCCTGTGTGACTTCTTTGCGTGCAATGTACTTGAGATATCAATTGTGTATTGTGTGTCTATTTCCTGTGGTTGTGCCCGAAGGTTATGGGCATGAGAACGGAAGGGACAGGGTACCCACCGTCATGCCAGGATCTCGCTTCGGTGTGGAAATGATGAGCTCAGCTGTTATCAATTTGAGCATGACATCAGGATTGGCTTTCCTAAGTGCATTGTGTAATGGGCACCTGCGTTGAGTTTCACGTTAATGCTCAGTCACAGAGGCCTGAAGGATCTTTTTGCAGCTCTTTGTGGTTAGCCCTTGTCGTGATACCATGAACCTTATGTCTTGGTGTGGCTTTGCCGTGTCGCCGCCCATGCCCTTTTCCAGCTACCGCGTGAGCCCGCAGGGGGCAGCTGCTGGAAGGGCTCCAGGTCACCGGCTGCAGCGGTGCACTTTGAACCAAGTCAGTCCTGAGAGCAGGGACCTTTCCTCTTTCTCCTAGTGGCTTAGTTTTCTTAGGATTCTTTTTGAGGAAGATTTTTTCAAGAGCCTACAGATATCCTTTGGAAATTAATATAACCGAATGCATAGATCCAGCTGAAGCTCCCTCATTCACGCGCTTTTTCTCCAGGCAAATGGGAAGCATGTCTGCCCATTACAGGAAAGAAAAACTGGCTTCTTTCACTAGGATAGGTGTTTATGAGTTTATTTCATTCCTTTTAATGACTTCTATTCTTTTTCCTGATGAGGGTGATGGGATTACCCGCCTGTGTGACTCACACGTCCACTCTAACCTTACACAAATGGAAACAAACCCCTGCCCACCCGGCTCCTGGCCCCCATTTACCTGCGTAGGAAGAATCTCATTTTTTGCCTATTAATTGGCAGCTGCTGCTTGTGTACTACAGCTTGTTTTAGGCAAAGATGGTTGGTTGTACGTTACATGCAAACCTATTTTCAGGAAATTATTACTGAAGTCCAAAATGCATCTGGAAGCTTTAAAATATCCTTAATTTTGCTGTGTTTTGATCTTTTGGATTTTATCTTCTTGATGCCTGACAGATTTATTTTATTTATTTTATTTTATTTTATTTTATTTTATTTTATTTTATTTTATTTTATTTTATTTTATTTTATTTTATTTTATTTTATTTTATTTTATTTTATTTTATTTTATTTTATTTTATTTTATTTTATTTTATTTTATTTTTTTATTTTATTTTATTTTATTTTATTTTATTATTTCCAATCCTCCTCCTCAATTTCTTTTTCTTCCTGCTTTTACATGCAACACTTTGCTTTCTGTTTTATTTTTTTAACCTGGTTTCTGTCCAGATGGAGAGCTTTATATGTTCTGAACTGTCAGGTTTTATTGTGCTGCATTTTTAACAGCAAGGTCATTCCATGGGAAATTCTATTATTCGTGATGAAGGATAGGTGGCACTCTTGTTATTTTTGTTTGGTTTCCTGAAATAAATCAAGTGTATGCAACCTCTTAGTAAGATTTCCTTTTGTATTGTAAGTGCTTTAGAGGGAGTTCTTGAACATTGAAGAGGATTTTATTTATGTTTTTTATATGAACACGTACCTAAATTGTCTGAGCCTGGGACTTATTCACAGTACTCTCTGGGAAGGAAAAGATGTTATTTTTCTGAAGACCTCAAGAGTGGCTGCTCAGCTGTATGGCACTGGCTAATTTTACATACATAATGCTTGTTGTATATTTACATACTGTTTCAGGAGACAAGAGAATCAACAAATCCTTTAATGTTACTCCAGTTATTAGTACCCTTATACTTAGTAGTTTCTTCTTAGTTTTGTGATAGAAGCATAGCTTTAAGTTGACGTAGTAATCATAGTACTATTGAATGAAAGGAAAAGGCATGTTAGCAACTGCTGAACAGTTGATAGAGCCTTTCTTTCTTAATCAAGGGTGGTAAATACTGGTTGCCTTGGTTCTATAAACTGACTGTAGAATTGCATAATTTTGTGAGCTTGAGAGTTTTCTCTTATAATGTAGAAATCTTGAAACATGAATAATACATGCTGATAGAGGTATGAAATGTTAGATATTTTCTGTAACAGTAGAGGAAAACTCATTTCAGTTCTATTGCATGTTTTATCTTTCTCTGACTGAGTGTGCAGCTAGGGCACAGTTACATGGAAGTGTTTTAACCTTGATGCTTGAGAACTTCAATCCAAATCAAATCAGAGTCAATTTCATTATTACTGCTGGCTGACAGCTTCATATAGCTGAGGCAAAGTGATTTGGTGATCTCAGTCCAGTTCCTGTTGATCCATTTGTCAATCAATTGACTCTGTTATTGCTCTTCCCAGAAGAGAGCCCATGCTTGAAAGAAAAGGGGACGAGTAGAGTTGGAATGAGAAACTTAGAGAAGTTTCAATGCTGCCTCTCTACAAGACCATGAATCTCTTCAACATGGGTGCCTAAGTAGCTCATTGTTTTGTGACACATTCTTGCTGTGTAAACCCCTCTGTGATGGGGCCCTGCTCGTCCAACACCACAGACTGTTCGGGGAATTTCTTGGTTGAAGCCTTCTAAACAGAACCATTCTGAACTAGTTAATGTCCTGCAAGGCTACTTTTGTCACTTCAGAGAGAAAATTAAATAGTTAATGTGGAAGAAAATGTGAACATTAGGGCAGCAGTTCGTTATAGACAAGAATATGTTTGCTTGATTTTCCTTGAACAGCTGGTAGTAAATGTTGCCCCCTAAAGATAGGATAATGTGCATTGTGTTTCTGTATGTTTTGAAATGCTTTCATTGAGGTCCACAAGATGAGAGCGTGGTCAAGACTGTGCTGTGCTAGTGTATGGCGTGAACTCAGTTGAAACAAAATACCTTCTTGAAACAGATTCCAATCTAGTTTAGATTTTAGATAGCTCCACTCTGAAATATTTTGTTAGTATATAGACACTGAGGAAAGAGTGCTTGATTTTCATTTTGATGGTTGTTGAATTCTGGAATTTAAAATGTATTGGACAATTTATTTTTTCTTTAAATATATTTTTTAACGGGTGAAGAAACATTTTATGACTTGGCTGTTTATTTTACAGTTTATGTTCTTGGTGCCCTCCCATGTAATAATACAAGCTCATGTATTACTCATTCCTCCCTTTTTTTCTTCTCCAAAGTGTTGTGTTTGTTTTGTTTTGTTTTTATAACAGTACAATACCCTGAAGTGTCTGAATTGAAGAGTCCCAAATAAAAAAACTACTTCAGCACAGGAAGTTTTCTCGTTGACTTAGTTAATGTTTACTTTCTAACGCTAAATCAGCTTTCAAGTTATTACATGCCGTTAAGGCAAAGAATTTTGTTTTGTAAAATAATACAAGTCTCAAATGGTGGTAGTTATTGAAGTTAACACTTTTTGCCCAACTGTGGGAGTGCTAGCATCTTTGAGAGATTCCAATTTTGGTTCTTATTTATGCTTGACATTTAATGTACTTGACATTCTGATTATTTTACACCTACGTAATTTCTTATAGCTCAAGGGATAATGACAATATTTTAAGCAGTTGTGAAGTGTAGCTGTATATTATTAAGCAGGTGCCACACTACGAATGGAAGGAAAAAAAAGCCTAAAACATTTCTGGAATCATTTTCTTGTGTTGTGTATCTCAGGGTCAACTGCGGTTGTTCATCAGCTTGTTTAGCTGTGCAACTTGGTTATTTGTTTTGTTGTAAGGAAGATAAAGTCTTACTAATATTTTTAGTTACTTATATATGCGTGTGTGTGTGTATGTGTATAAAACACATAATGCTGGGCTGTGCGGTTACGTGTCCTTTGAGGTCTGAGGTGAAACATTATAGTAACACATTTCTGAGTAGTTACTCAGAACTTACATTTTTCCTAAAATTTGGATTAAAATAACAATGTAAAGTAATGTACTCTCTATGAAATTAAGGCCATTAAACCAAGCTCATATATCTATAATGTACGCTCCTGTTATGGCTGATCTCAAAAGCAGCTGTCTTATCTCTTGGTTTATAGATAATCGATAATAATATAGATAATAAAGAATTATGTAATAATTTGTGAGAAATGAAAGTATCATGGGAGGGAAAAACGATTTGCTTGATTGTAAGTGTACTTCATGTAAGGTCTTCTCCTGTTTACCAAACATAATTTTGTTAGCCATCTTTGCTGAGATGTATTCTCATGTAAACATGGCGATCCCTGCAGTCACATAAGATTTTATGGCCTTTCAAAAAGGGTAAAATCGATGTCAGAGAAAGAAGAAGGAGATGGAAAACAGTGGCAACACCGTTTCTTAGAGAAGTACATTTGGTGGTCACAGTTTCCCCATTTAACGTAACGGGAGTTTTGTGTTGAGTTTAATGTAATTGTAAGTAAATGGGCTGCGTGAGGTGTGATGAAGAAATGTTAAAATACTTTATTTTACAGAACCATGCAGGGAGGATTTAAGCACTTACCCAAGTCCTCACAAAACACTTGTCATTTCCCAGCAAGGGGTCCTTGAAGCAGCCCTGACTGAGTGCATTATAGGAATGATTTTTTTAATCTTTATTTTGCAATCTTGCCACCTGGTGGTATACTTTGGCAATAAAGGCCTGGCTAAAAACCTATGCTGAGTGATATTTACCTTAGTAGGCAAGATTTTAAGAGCAGACTTTAAGACTGGATTATAATTAAGGTCTTGGGTTTTAGCTTGCAAATTCATTGTGTTCTTCCATTCCAGCTCTTTGCATCTTTGTCACTGTAATGGCAAAGTGGTTTCTGTAAAATTGCTAGAAAGTGACTGGAAGTCTTCATTGTGCACAAGACCAAAGGATTTATTTGGAGTTAGTTAATGAATGCACACACAAACACACACATTTACCTCGAGAGTACAATTAGATTCCAAATTGGTTGAAATTTGGAATACAATTGCTTCCCTCCTTGTGTCAGTGTCACACGTTAGGTGCAGGGTAAGGTCTGTGCACGCCTTTGCATTAAATCTGTTTTCCTTCCCACTCTGATTTCCACAGAAATGAGGGAAGAGAAAATGTAGTAATACTGTGTGGTTCTAGAACGCTTAGTCCTAGCACATTATGAACCTTAATCCTCAAAATAAAACTAGATATGGTTTGAAAAAAGATAGTGTCCAAGTCCTGAAATTCCCTCATAAAATTATGTTAAGCTGAATTTACCTAGAATACTCAAAGGGCGGTGTTAATCCCGAAATAAGCACCACAAATTGAAGCAGTATGAAAGTTGAATATTTTTGAATGGTTTAGGCTGTCATTTAGATATAAAGACGGGACTGAATGTATTTGAATGATCCATAGGACCTGGTATCTTTCAAACCTACTGCCAAGGGGACTGGGGAAGCTGGCTCCGTGATGCCAATCCAAGATGAAGCAGATGTGGGTTTACTGGTGTCTGTGTTGGGAGACCCTCATGGATAATAAAAGGTGTTTCATGTAGAGTTCAAAGGGCATTAACTATCCAGTGTTTGCAAGCTGAAACTTTGTAGGTCTGCCTTTATGGCGTAGTGTTACGTTCGCATAGAGAACACTCACGTCCAGCACGACCTCTCTTCCTCATCCAAATGCTGCCTGTGGTTTTACTGTACCTTCTTGGGGATCTGTTGTGGAAAAAGGCAGAATGTCATTTATTCGTGGCGACTTCAATGTGCAAACTCTAAGACCTCTCAGATACTCGCTTCCAGGTTCTCCTGTCACACAGACAGCAAGGAGAATCTCTTGTCCACCACCCCTCTCTCCGTCTCCCCTTCCCTGTCACTGGCAGCCCCAAACAGCCCGCTGCCACTGGGGCCCCGCAGCTCTCAGCATGCAGACCGCCTGCTATCCTCTGCAGCCCCTCGCCGGTATGAGCCCATACAGCCCAAATAAAACATTGCTCTGCATTTTTAACTCTTCCTGCCCCTCTCTGATATGAGGCAGAGCAGCAGATAGCAAAGCTATCATGACAAGCACTGTCTTTTTTGCTGTGAGCCTTTTCATTCTTATCTGTCTCTTGGCTTTCAGCTTCCCCTTCCCACTTTCAGCCCTTCATTCTCACCCTCCTGGTTAATGTTCTGCATTTGTCCCGTAAATGGTGAATATTAATAATGTTGAGTAGCTATTCCAGAGCAGCTACACAACTTGAAGTGCTGAAGGTTTAGACTTGTCATCTTCAGTGTGCAAGCTATTTTTAAAGATGATGGAAATTACAACCAGTTGAGAATCGCCTGTCTGCACTAAAAGTACTGTTTATTTATATATATATGCAAGAGGCCAGAGTTTTACTAAGGCTACAGCACTGATAAATGGATAAGGGTGAAAAACTTTGGGAGCTGAGGCTCATCATTCCAAGCTGTTAATGTAGATTGTTGGTCACAGAACTTTTTAATCACGTTATTTTACTGCATTATGTCTGTAAGTATTTATGACACTGGCTGTTTGCTCTCAGTTTTGTGGGGTATCCTTTAGATCAATCCTCTTGTTTGTTCTATTAATTTGTTTAATTCTCTGGGGTTTGTCAAGTCTAATTATATCTTTTCTTTCTTCCAGTTTTGAAATCAAGATTGATTAACCAACTCAAAAAGACCCAGCTGGTTATGTGACTTGGAACCCTGTTTGTGAAGCACTCGTTCATTTTTACAAGACGACAGTACTGTATGTTGTTTTTCTTTCTCCCAAAATTCAAGTTCAGCTGTTGTAATGTAATAGAAATCCTAGACAATAGAAATACAAAACTCCCGAGGAATTCAACTCATATTGGTAAATAAGATCTTGATATTCAGTTCAGTGACACCAGATTAGAAATCCAAGTGTTTTATTTGCCTTACCATATTACTAATCCTAGGTTTCTTCCACATAACAATGCTGCTTACGGTTTCACATCATCTAAGGAGAGCTTCCCATATCCTGAAAGATCAGTCTGCTTTCTCTTTACATTGCATTGCATAAAGTATGGGATTAGTGACTGTGACAAATGTGTTTGAGCACTTGACTGCATTGAAAACGGATTATGTAATGGCCAATACTGAACCACCGTGCAGGAAACATAAAGCAAATGTAGAGAGAGATTGCAGTGTCACTTGATGACATCTACACCAAGGTAGCTCCAGTGGAGCTATTGTTTCCTCACTGTTTCTCTCCCAGCACTCCAAGATTTTAGACTAAATAATGCTTCCTCTCTACTTAATTTATTTTCCCACTGTTAAAAATCTGTTCTTTATAAAAATGCACCTTAATTTTTAATTGCAAAAGAAAATTGCACAGATGAAGTATCAGCCTTATAGTCTTAACCTCAAGCGTTGGAAAGTATAAATGAAAGTTCCAGCAGTAACATTACACGGCTTAACACTTTTTTAACTTATGAACTCTATTGCATAAACAAAAACCTAATAAGAGTAGGGGAATGTTAAATACAGGTTTGCTACAATGCACGTCATCATATTACGTGTGGTATGAATCCTACCTTTTTCTTTTCCAGTTCCATGAAACTGTTATGCCTTAACATTGACTTTTCATTTCTGTAATTAGTTTTCTTTGTTATATTTTGGAAACACTACCTTTACATTATGCTTCACTAAGACTAGCAGGAATTCAAGCCACTCTATCAGGTACAGAGCAGCACCAAGTTATTTCAAGCATTACTTTAGTTATAACCGCACGAGAAGTCAGGCAGCTTGGATTGGATGAGCTTTATAAACATGTTAAATTGAAGTTGCACAGTTTGCTCTGAATGTATGAAAATTCTATTATTTTCTGAATGAAATGAAAAAGCTTGTATTTATTCTTCTTTTTTTTTTTCTGTTGAATAGTAAGTAGTTCAAATGTGTTGTAAGTGGTGATACAGTAAATGTATAATCCGCTGTTCCATTTAATACCTCTCTTGTTACTAAAGACTCATTAACCAAGAAGGGAAAATAAGGTATAATGTTCAAACTATTATAGAAAAAGGGGAAATAGCACTCACTATCTACTAAATTAAGTTTAGTCTTATGAAATAGTAGAATCAGTAAAGAAAAATTAATAAGTATTTACTCTGAAATAGAGTTTTATGCAGTGAAGTATAGGATTACTTCTAATTTTGATGATTACAAGGAGATGTCTGGGCAAATTTGCTT
This sequence comes from Anser brachyrhynchus, assembly GCF_964034855.1. NCBI lineage: Eukaryota > Metazoa > Chordata > Aves > Anseriformes > Anatidae > Anser > Anser brachyrhynchus. The sequence goes on from NC_137705.1 coordinate 18,183,468, forward strand.
TATGACTGCAATAAATATATTGCAAGACTGCCCTGTGGTTTGAGGTATCATTTTCCTAGGACGCTTCTTCTTCTGAGGGATGTGCAGAAGTAAGCAGACTTAGATTGATCTGAAAAACACGAATAACAACTGCACAGAAAAAAAAAAGGTGGAGGGGGTTTACGTTTTCTGTAAGTAATTAAGGAAGCTTTCCATATTATATAGCTTACATTCTGTATAGGTGCTACAAAGAACACTGTAAGAGTTAGCTTTAGATAGATTACCTATCTGCTTTTATATTGTATATCAAAAAAATGAAGTAACTTAGTAACTTGTATGATAAAGTTTATAAAAAGCACTGTTATACAGAAAGGCTCTTGCACAACTTTAACGTATTCAAAACAGGATGTAATGTTTGTATGGATAGAATTATTCAAGGATTTATGCTTTTGTCTCTAATAATTTCCAAATGAATTTCCACTAGAGCAATAGCATATGTATTGTTCTCACATACATGTAAATATTAATTGATAGGTTCTTTAACTGAAACTAAATCAGAATGAAAATATGGTCATAATGACTGTGGCAATTGTAACATTAATGCTGAGAACACTGCACTAACTTCAGTACTTTTTACTGACATCATTCCTTTCTGACTGCAGTAGTTTGTCACTATTGCTTTAATGAAGGATTTTAATGGGTGCTGTAGGCTGTGCAGACCAAATAGTGTGCTTGTCTTTCAAAATCCTAGAGATCGAAGCTACACATTTTTCAAAAACTCTCTTAAAACAAATCATCTGTAACACTTGTCTGTCAGATGTTTAAACATCTGTAAGAGACAAAAAGCTAGGACAGACTAGGCAGGGAGCTTTTTTAGCCATTCACATATTTAAAAGTAAATAAATAAATTCCCACACAGAGCTTTTTCCTGCTATTCAGCACCCCCCCCCCCCAAGGAGTAAGATCATCAAAATACCATTGTCCATCGTTTTGCCCATTCCTTAGTGTTTTATGCAATAGTCTTCGTTTATGTTGTGGAAGGCAAGCTGCTGTGCACAATCACACAACTTAGTGTGCCTGTAAAATGAAACAAACAAACAAAAAAACAACAAAAACTCCTAAAGAATGCTTTGTCTTTAGCCTCTCAGATGCCCTTTTTGAGAGATGCAATGGGCTTATGGTCTAACTCTACCCAGATTTCACTGTTGTTTAGCCTGCCTTAGAACTGGAACTGAGGTTGCATTTACATAAGATGTTTGTTTCCATTGATGAACATGTACACGGTACTGTTCTGGTTGTGCTAAGTGTTAATACAAGCTTCAGATAACACTAAACAGGACGTAATGCTGATTTTTTTGTGGGTGTCTGGTGAGGCCACAAGTTCACAAGGATTATTTCTTCCTTACAAAAGTCACAGAGGTAATTGCAACTGTTGTCCTCTCCCAAAGGTATTCCTTTATGAAATCATAGATGGTTTTGCTTGGTGGTTCTTGCTGTCTGTCTAAGTCATTAAGGGAAATACTTTAGGCTGCTATGTTATTTCTATACTTAGTAGAAATTGAATGCCCGTCATAATTGAGAACGATGAAGCTGAAGAAATGGCTTCATCTTCAGCACCAGATACAGCCATGCCTGCATTTTGCTGTCGGGTCTGTGCACTCAAGCACTAGCGAAGCCACTGAAACTCTTGGCTTTTCAAGTAATTATTGTGACCTTTTGCTTTTGTAACTTATTCTATGTTGGAGGAAAAGAGCTGTAAGTGCGAAGAGTGAGACTAGTAGTCTCACTTTATTGTATTTCTTCAGCACAGCTAAGATGGGCACAAATTGTACGCCAACTCATCCCTAATGATCATATCTATGTCAACAAAGTTGATTTCATAGGCTTGATGTCAAATAGTCCTGTCCACCGGTTTCTGTATTACTTTTTCTGGGACCATGTCCTGTGTTTTGAAGGGGAAGAGGAGTCTGTTCTGTTTCCTTTCACTTGTTAGAGGCTGGTATGGCGTTATACATTCAGAAGAGTTATGCAGAAGTAGAGTGCTCCTGTGCCTACCAGTACCTGTGCAGTTATCTCTTTTTTTGTACAACTAAAGGAAAAATAAAAATATCCATGCATGTCTTTGAACTCTCCCTCCTTTGAAAATCTGACCTCCCCTAATTAAATAACCTTTTCCTACTACGTAAAGTCAATGACATTTTATAATCATACAACTTGTACTTAGTTTCAAATTTGTCATTTTGAGAGGTCTGTAGAGGTAATATTAAAAAATAACTATATTCAGTGAGAGGATAACAGTAGACAATATCTAACTCTTGCTTAGGACTTCTCACCAGTCAATCCTGAAGTGGTACGGGTTATGTCACATCTGTTTTGCAGGTAATGGAAATGGTGACCCTGAGAGGTTACGTGGCATGTCTGCGCTATGCTCTTTCCATCTCTTCTGTGCTGACTGTGTGACTGAACATCACAGTAAAATATCTCTCTAGAGCAATACAAACAGCTCCCTAAAGTAATGATATTTTAATGTAATAAAGTTAAGGAAAATTTTTAGTTGAAACAAAAATTTTGATGTGTTCCTGCTGCATTTCTTACGTCTGTACCGTGCTTGGAATTCTGCATGTTGTATGTGCTGTTCAAATCATTTGTTGCTTTACATTTTTTTTCTTGGTAGGCTTTTCATGCTACAGACTTTGTAGGTCTGTTACTGGCTTTCTACTAACTTATATCTGTTCCTAGCTCACAGAGCCCAGGTTAATGCCTTTTTACTGCTTTCCCTTCAAATACAGAACATTCAGATGTGTAATTCTTTAATATGACACCACAGAGGGCTGAGTACAATTCACATGCTAATATATAGAAACTAAATCTCACAAAGGAGATGTGTTCACGTTTGTCTTCATTCACTGTATTTCAGAGGCTATGTGCCAAACCTTGCTCGACAAATACAGCATACTACATTTACCCCTTAATTCAGAGGGTAAATGCCTTTTTAAAGGTAAAAATCCTTCATCCTTGCTTAATTCTTTTGATCCTATGGAAGAGCAAAGGTTTTCGTTTATGACCCCACCTGTGCCTGCTTTGCTGATTACTCCACTTCTTACTGATTCCTGTGTTAAATTTCCCTTTTTCAGGGAGAAACTGCAAAGTGAATACATCCAGCAGAGACAGGACTTTTTGATTTTTTTTTTTCTTCTCTTCTCCTGCCCCAGCTGAAGAAGTCACCTCAGTGGCTGTGGTACTCTTCCCTCTCTTTCAGTTTGCCCTGTAAGTTTAGCTCCTAGTCGAGATCAGGCTTAGCTCTTTAAACAAAACAACAGTTCCTTTTTTTTTTTTTTTTAAAGCTTAGATTTTGCTGGTGCATCTCATTTATCTGCTTTAAATTTTAAGTCTGCATTTTGCCTGCATGGCCTTTAGAGTTCCATTCACTTGACTGAATTGTGCACTCTTACAAGAGCAAAGTAGAAAAATTCTCCATTTGCTTTCAGTTTGATGATCTAATCATCGTCTATTGAATTCCTATCCATTTTTCCCCTGGAGAGTTCATCTAAGCCAGTAATATCAATACCTTTCTTGAATGGTTCTTTGGCACTTGCCAGTTTTGCAGGGTTGTGTAATCCATCGCACTTCCTACATCGTTCCTCAGGCTGGTGAGTCATTTAGGAAAGCAGGGGAAATGGGAGGGGAGTTTGTGTCTGACCTGCAATTCCCCCTTGCTGGCCACGCTCCCCTGGTCATCCTGGCCACGCTGCTGGCCTGTGCAGGGCCTGGCCTTGGCCTTCTCTTTGGACTCCTCATTTCTTTGCACCTTGTGTGTCTCTTCAGTGTCTCGAAATGCAGGTTTTGTACTGGCTTATCAATCGCGATCCTTGTCATCCCCTCTTTGGATGGACTAAGTGACTTATTCTTAGGCCTCGTGTTAGATTTCTCAGTAATCTCTCCCTGCAGATGTCGGTGCTTCAACACCAAGTGAAGTGATGCTTCGCTTTTTATGTATGCAAGCAACACATGGTCTGCAACCAGCTACTTAAGCTCACAAAATATTTAAGAATATTTGAATGCAAGGTCTTACAGAAAATGCAAATTTATTACTTACTGCTTTTCACTTGATTCTCATGATAGATTTCTGGAGAGTGCTCCGAGGAGGGTTTTTTTGGTGCTATCACTACTTTTCCTTCATGCTTATGCTAATTTTCTTTCTTTGCTTGAGCCCCATAACACTTGTTATTGGTAGCTACAATTTCCTGCCACCTGTGGTGGAATATATTTCTTCATTATGAGCTTTTTGCTGCTTTCTCAAGTTTTATTTTTGATTAGCTGCTATGGAATTTCTACATATCATTTGCTTGTCCTGCAAAGCTTAATCATCTGATAGCTGGGAAAATTGCTGCCTCTGTTTGATTTTACTTCGGACCAAATCACTTGGTGCCTGTTCCTGGTACCAGTACTGAACTGGTATGAAGTTCAGCAAAGAAAATGTGGAGGAAAACTCTTTTTTGTGTTTGTATTTTTTTTTCTCTTGAAATGAAAGAGCGCTGAAAATGCTGAGGCCCAGTTCAAAGCAATTTAACTGAACGGAGGTGGAATTCAGAATAGATCACAGCTTTTTATTCTGAGTTTGATAAATGTTTTCTTAATGTTGTTTGCAGAACTTCTGTATTTTAGAACCTTATAGATATATGTGTGTGTGTGTATTTTTTCTTTTGTGGGAGGGGAGTGGGGGGAGAGTATGTAAGCAGAGGTTTACCACTGTGAATCCTCCTGCCCAGATCAGAAGAGGACCATGTATTACACCCACTATTGGATTTATAAATGCAAATATGTCTTGCTGTTGCCCATTAAATGGACATTTCCATCCCTGATTTAAAAAAAGAAAAAACAAATCAACAACTTTTTATCACAAGAACAGCTGTCCAAGCACCTCATCTATATCAGGTAGTTCCTCCTCTCTATCAGTATCATCTAGAACAAGGATTAAGGCCAGGGAAATATTAGAGGCAGTGATTAAAAAAAACGTGTATATGAGAGGCACTTGTAAATCATACTGGATTTCTAGCGTCAAAAGAGGGACTTGGCAATAGCAGATCTGTAGCTTCAAAGCTGTAGGAGGAAAGAGAAAAAATGGTTTTGACTCTGTGCTGAATTCTGCTGGAGCAGCTGGTGCGAGCTTCGTACTGGAGGTGAACTGATACCCACAGGTAAAGCTGCTGCTCTCTGGCATGCGTGCCTGGTTAAAAAAAAAAAAAAAAGAGCCAAGAATAACTTTCTATTTATTCTTTATTGATATTTTTATCCTTACTCTTTCTAACCAAACCTAGCCTCTAGGCTATAAATTGCAACTTAAGGGAGTTAAGTCCATATAAGTCTTTATAAACTGTTTCTATTAGGTATTCATGAAATAGCCCACTGAAAAGGTTGTAAGAATGACCTCAATGAGTTCCTCCTGCCCCCACTCCTCCACTTATGTTTTTGGTGCCAAGCCTTGATGCCAAGGAATTCTTCCTCTCTCCATCATCCCCCAGGTCCCCAGAGAAATAGCACACAGCCTTGCTGGAGTAGTATGATTCACCACTGTAAATGTCTCTGTCAGTCTTACTTGAGAAACTGCACTGAAATGGAAATGAAATCTGTGCCCAGCGGGCATAGACGTAACTTTCAGCAACTAAACTCTTTCTTCTTTTTCCTTCCTTGTTTCTTTAAGAGTGCATGCTTTTCTACATGCCAGTGTGCTTTATGGATGAGATGAAATGAAAAAAAAAAGCATATGCTTTGCAAGGTGTCAGGATTAAGGGTGGTGCTGAACTGTTTTTGTTTTTCTCATAAGCTTTTCTCTAAATCCCATGAGGTAGCATTCCTGAAAATAAGCAAATAGTTATATACGGTTTCTGACAAGGGTCAATAGCAGATCCTTTCTTTGTGGAAGGAGTTTTAGTAGCAAGGGAACTTCTTGTTTCTGTAACCACTTTCTGAGAGACTTTCTGGGTCAGAAGTTGCATCTGAAGCAGAGTTCCTAATAGTCATGAGCGAGTCGTCTGCATTCATTAGAGAACCACTGGGTGTTGAAGAGAGACTTGATAGAGCTTGGTTGGTGGATTTTGCAGGTTAGTGGGATTGCCTCTTGAGAACAGATAAGTGTAGCTAGTGACTCCTGAAAATCCTGGTAAATGAGCAGTTAAGCCAGACAAAGAGCATCTGCCGGACAAAGGCATCTATACCATGTCCAGGTTAATGAGTTGGGGAGACCCTTGCAATGAGTTGTTGCTTGATACAACTGTGGAAGAAAAAGGGGTTAAAAAAAAAAAAAAAAAGGATGATGCAATCAAATATAAGAGCCATCACGATCGTTTTAGTGGGTATTTTAGAAAAGAATTAAGGCATGGCAAATTGGGATTTACAAAGGCTGAAGTGAAAGAGATTGCAATAGTTAAGACATGAGATTATTAAGGATCAGAGAATTTTCTATTATGGTTTTGTGGAATTTGAATTAATTTTGAGAAAACATGCACCAGTACAAAGAAAAGTTAAGGAAAAGGAGAAAGGAGGAGAGAGAAGAAAGCCCTGCAAGCCTGAAAAATCATTTTATTGCAATCTGTATGTGAAAGAAGAATGGGAGAAATAGAAAATCCTCTGAAATAATCATAATCATTTAAAATATTGAGAATGTAAAACAAATGTTAAGCCCTCCCTTTAATGCTTTTATATGTGTGAATACACGTGGGAGTTTGTGTGCTTGTTTGTATATATACTATTGTAGTTCATCACCAGCCAAGGTCTAGTAAGGTTTAAAACTTGCTTAAGAAAAGCTTCGGTTGTTTTCCATCTGGAGTCTCATTTTAATCCTTTGGTTTTGCTGCAGAAGTCCTGACCTTTGTGATGGTGCTTCATTTTTTTCGTAAACTTTGTATGCCACAAGGCTTTTATTAATTCTGTAGTCAAATTTGAGTAAAATAGGTAATGGTCATACTACAAATTTAAACAAACAAGCAAACATAATCTAGATTACTTTTTATCTTTGCATTCCTACACTGCGTTATATTTACAAATGCTGCCTCTTGTTATAAGGCATTTTCAAAGTTTTTGCACTGGCAGTTCAATCCTCGTCTTTTACAAGAAGTTGGAAACTGGTATGAATGATTCATTTTAAACTGCTATTTTAGTGGTGCACGCATCGTCTTATATACAATTTTACATAAAACGGATGGGGAAATGCTAGTTTATATACCTCCTCCACCTATCTATTTAAATGAAAATGCATAAAACTTGAACAGGGGAGTCATTTGGATGTATTTGGAAAGAACATACTTAAAAAATACAGTAGGGAAAAACAAGGAGAGAGCTCAGGAGCCGTGAATGGTGATCAGCTAACTGCAAAATGGAGGAAATTCCGTGGGCAGTCTCAAAACTCACCCTTGGCTTTAAGCCCCAGATGTTTGCTGTGCCTGAAGACAAAATAATCCAAACCAGCTAAAATAGAATTTAAAAATGCAGCAAGGCAAAAGATAAGATCTACATATGTTCTCACACTTTTTTTTTTTCCTTTTCCTATTTTTTTTTTAAACTTGTTTGGAAAGATGGAGATGAAAGGTAGAGGACAGATTCTTCATTAGTGCTCATGGAGTAGAGCTATATGGGGGTGAGATTTCTGGGAAAAGACAATCAGAAAAGTTCAACTTCTTACAAAGTGTGACTTTTTAAGAAAATCTATATCTTGCATTGGTTTATAGTCCTTTTTATTAATGTGGGTACTGGCTTGAGTTTGCTACAAGTCTGTTATGCATTGTGTAAAAATTCAACATCACAAGGAAAAGAAAGTACCATAATGATAATGTGACAGGTATTTCTAAAATACATAAGCACAGTCCTAAAACTAGAATGCATTTATCCTTGTGTATAATTAAAATAAAGTAGTATATTGAAAAAAAATTGGTATAGCTTTGAATGAACAGTGGTTGAATTTAATTAAACTTTATGACAGTGGATTTTGTTCCTCATTGAGTGCTGAGAAGTAATCCAAATTTCTCAATGCAGAAAGAAGTAATGTACAAAAAATATTATTTCAATTATCTGTTTTTTTAACTTTTTCACTCAAACTATGAAGGAATATAGTTTTAAGGGTTCAGTGTAATCTCTCTACAACCCTGTTTTTTTGTTTCGTTGTAGGCTGTAGATACAAATCAGGCAAAAGTCCTGGTGAAATAAATGAAGTATATGCGTTTGCACAGTTTGACCAGTCAGTTACGACTATTTATTTTGTTGTGAGCAGATGGTAGTTCCAAGTCTGTGCAGAAATATTGTCATAAGTATTTCCTTTAGTACTCTTTCTGTTCTAATTCTTTTCACAGCTCTCCTTCCATTCAGGACATGTTTGCTGTTGGAAATATGTGTTCTGACAAAATATTTAAAGGTGAACAAAGAGAGAGGGAGCTCAGAGAAAGGAATAACTCTTTTTCTTCATAGTGTGAAAGTGACTGGTATACTCGGTGTGCTCCTGTGTTTTGAATGATGATATATATTAAGAGCGTAAATGGATGAAAATTTGGATTTATAAAAAAAATAAGTTTCCTTATCTTTCCTGCACTATTTCCTGTTATAATATTGGTATATTTTTATATCTTGATTTAAACTGCCATTAAAAAAAATGCCCAATAGACAATCTTAAGAAACTTAAATCCTCTGTTTACTTGGGGTGGTATGTGAAAGGGAGCTGCATTGCAGGTAGAATTGGAGACACCATGGTGAATGGTGGGAGAGAGTAGCCTAATTTGCAAAGGCTGGTCTTTCAGTTACGATTTAAAGTGAACAGGTATTCAAGTTTCAAGAGGAACTGGTCTCAAGGATGATCAGCATTGTTGTTGTGCCTGTCTCCAGTTTGTGTTTATCACCTGCCCATAGATAGGCAATATTTTGCCGTAAGATAGATTTTTCTTATAACAATGCTTTATTGAAATGAAGGAAGTATTACCAGTAATTTTATAATGCCAGCCGAATGGTGTTCTAATTCACTGTTGTAGTTCACGATATTTATGTAATTTCATTAAACATCCATACCTCTTAATTCCTCATTAAACTGAGGATAGCTACTAAAAGCAACTTAATTTGGAGAAAAAGGATTTCTGTCAGGAGATCTCAATGATTCTCTCTGTGTCTTAAGAATAGTTACTGGAAATATTCTGCTATTTTTCTGTCTCTAATTTATAAATAAACTTATAATGTCCTGCTGTAAACTAGAGTGTAGATCGTTTGGTCCCATGAATTTTGATAGACAAGACAGAACTGACCATAATACTACTTGCGGACTTGGAGTAACTCTGAAATTCAGGAGTTAACAGCTCTTTCCAATACATCTTCAAAATTTCATTTTTGTGATATTTTTAAAGTAGTCCTTTAATTCATATTCAAAAATAAAAGAAGGTTCTCCTGGAATAAATTCTTAATATATGCAAACTGTTTTACAGGGAAAACTCCTGTTACAAAAAGACATATCTTTTACTGCAACTGATTTGAAAGAGCAGGAGGTTAAAAATCTTCTAACATGTTTTTGAAATCTGCATGTCAGCACAGAGCATTTCAGAAGCGCTGCTGGGACTCTGTGAAAGTCACATTTCTCTTTTGATTTCAATTTTGTACCTAGAAAGGATTAGAATATATTAATTTGAGTTGATGGTCAAATGGAAAACCTTGTTCCCTGAAAAACGCTGAGAAGGTATTTGAAATAGCAGAGTCTCATCTGAACAACAGCATAATTTCCTAGAAACCAATATTTAGCCACTGATTTATTTGCTCGTTCTGTCTTTCCATCACCTATTATTTTTCCAGAGGTGCTTTCTCTTGATTGTGACCTTGCAAGATGACAGATTAATTCTAGTGATTAGGAATTTGTGCAGGCTGCTACTCTGCCTCGTCTGTTACAAAACACGCTTTAATACATGATATTCTTTAATTCAATTTAAAGCAGTTTAACTTTGAACAACCAAAATTCAGATGCAGGGGAAGCTTTGCAAGCTCCTCCATCTTTTTCTTGCTCCCTGCTCCTGTGTTCAGAGAAATCTTTGAGAAATCTGAGCAAACTTTGCCTCTCGTCTCTTGCTTTCACCTGCCAGGAGGAGCTGCCCAGTGTGAAGAGCCCCAGTGCAGGTTTGTGGGATGTGCAGGGGCCTGTTAGAAACTTGGCAGTGCTGTGTTGAAAGCAGCCACCTCGCACCTGTCTCCTCTCCCCCAAGCTTCCTAGCTGCAATTTAACTGCTTAGATCTGCAAACGTGGGTGGGCCATTTCTTTGACTTTTGGGAAACTGTTTTCCTGTCACTGATAGTAGTGTAGCAATTTTAAAATGGGACTTTTAAAATTGGAGTTAGGGAGCCTTTTAAACAGTTTTGCAGCCCTGGTGGAAAAGGCTGCAGATTTTGCAACTGACCTGTTTTTCTTTTTTAACTGATCTAACAGTGCTTCTAACCACATGGCGCAGTGGAAGATACTAACAACTGGGAGCACGTAACTTCACTAACAGTACAAATAAAACATATTGGGATAATCTCAACTATTTGCCACATGACAAAAACCAGTAAAAAGCTGTGATAACTGACCAGAAAATAGGGCTATAATTTCTGAGAGACACAGAAAACTTTGTCACCTGTGCAAAGCCCATAGTTTCCTGGGAAGAAGTGATTTATGTTTGATTTTACACGGCAAATAAGCACTACACACAGATGTTCTCCACTGGGGCACTGCAATTCAGTTTCATAGCTTGAATTTAGAGATACTCTGTGGTCAGTGAGGAATCATTAGCAATAGAATAATTCCATCTGGTGGAAGGCAATCATTTACTGGTGGGGTTGACGTGGGTGGGAGCACGTCCATCAGGCCGCTGTTCTGTCACAGCCCTGGCTGGTGCAACAGCTGGATATTGGCCTTTCTGCTTTCATCTCCTGTCACAGTCATGGTCCCAGTCCGGCCTTGCACTGGTTCTTGCACTCATCTTTGAGCTGATCTCAGTCCTTTCTGGGTGGCACATGAACTTTACACGTAATATGACTGGCTTAGGCTGCAGGAAGCCAGGCTGCGGGGTGGAAGGAGCAGTGAACCACGTGGAGCTGACTCTGAGGTTGGACGGAAAGTGATGAGATCAGAGGGCTGCTGCAGTTCCAATCCTCTACAGCTGCCTATCCAACCTTTAGAAAATAGGATTACTGGTTATTTCGTTAAAAGAACTACTGCTATGGTAGATTGGCTCCCTTCTTTCCAGAGACAGCAAGCATGCCGTAAGATTGCATGTAATTTAACCATGCAGTTTAACACCTTATGGAAGTCCTGTGCTTAATGCACTTTCAACTTCATTTTGAGCTAAATGGAAAATTTTCAGACCTTCATAATACCTGTTGTTACCATATAGCTCTCTATTTCTGTTAAGCAGAAAGTTCTGTGCTACAAACATAACTTCAGAAAAACAAACAAACAAACAAAACAGTGCAACATTCAAAATGTACAAAAGTAAAAGGGGTATGTGACTTTTTGCTTGTTTTAATAAGTCAGTATCACAGGAAAGCAAAATCAATACTTCTGTCTTTATGATCTTAAATTTGACTTCGAGATACCACGTCAGTTAGCTTCCAATCAGGATTTCTTACTCCCTATAGCTGACTACTTTCAGTTGGGCAGTGATAATGTCCTGGAGTTGAAATTAAGATCTTTTAAGGGACATTTGATGACAAAACTAGAAAGAGTACCCCATTTCCTTCTCCCTGACGTTTTCCTTCTTCTTGCATTTAACACGGCCGTGAGCTCACTAGGGAAGAAAAAGAGAGCAGAAACATATTTTAATGGAGTGTAGGGAGGATTGAAATAAATTTTTCATATATATTGCTCTCTGAAACATGTCTTCCTGAGGTCAAAACAAGCCCTAGTGGCCATGCACGGGAAACAGGGAAAACCTGCGTCTGAGAAGGAAGAAGTGGCACAGCTCACTCCGGCAGAAGTCAGCTCTTAGATCTGCTGGACGTGCTCCGCTCTCCTGTAAGTTTGCCAAGTAAAATGCTGCTTAACATCAGAACTTTATGATTTGTGTTGTAAAACAGCATCATAAGGAACCTGTAGAACTTGTATGTAAGGAGAAAAATCAGTTTAAACAAAACCCCCACAGATTTTGCAACACGAGACTTCTCATGGATAACTGAGCTATGCGACCTTCACAAAGACATTAATGTGGATGACGAGGTTTATTTGTCATGTATGAATGAGAAATCTGAGTGCGCAGAAACTTGATGAACATGAGCAAATGCACAGCTCGATGCGCAATAGCTGCGCAGAGGTTAACTTTGTGATTCTTATGTTGCCACATCTAATACGATAATTACTTTTGGCACCTTTGTGCCTAGGCCTAATTCATCTTGCAAAGATAAGGTAATCATTTACCACTTAACCTCATTCTTCATGTGCCAAATGACACAATAGTACAATAAAAACTTAGACATCCAAGTTGGGAGTAAAGAATAGGGGCCAATATCTTGGGCAAAAACAATATTTGAACAATAAAATAAGCAGGATTAGAGGAAAATTCTACCTCAAAACAAGTCAGGCTTTAGCAAAAAGCCTTGCATTAGTATCTTTACTTGGCAAACCTTAGGCTGAGATTGGCTGTGGTGAAACGTACAATTCTCAAGCAAACATTTGTAGGTTTCAAAAGAGGACATGGTTCAATTAGTATTGCTGCACCATGAGTGGCATTTTATGGTAGGCTGTACAAAGTTGTGTGTTCCTAGTTAATTTTTAGTTTTGTACTATAGCTTAGGCACATGTTGTACAAATATGCCTTGGCTCAGGCTTTAAAACAGCAACAACAAAAAAAGACTGGGACACTTTTTAGTGTATTTGAAGTAGGGATGGCACAAGGTAGTCCTCACAGAGAAGAATATGTAAGAAGGTGGAAGAGACTGTAATTGACATTTGAAAGGGAGATCTAAAGTGTAGTCAATAACTGTGTTGATAGTTTCTCCATTACCTCACATGCATGACTTATGTTTTCAGTTGCATAACTGTTTATATGTAAATAAAGCTATTGCAGCTTTCTTTCCGTCTGTTAGGGCAGTTTTAGCTTAATTATGTAGAAGAGATGTGTGGGGACCTGGGGAACATTCATATTATTGTGATTCATTTAAAATTTGCTTCTTACATGTTTGCTACTTGCCACACGTAATTTAGTGTTTGTTCATTTATTTATTGTTCTTTCTGCATGGAAGAGCGTGCATTCACTCATTCTATTTTCAGTATAATAGCTGAAATTTTCAATCCTGGAGAAAGAAAAAAGGTGAACTGCACCTTCTTTGTGCTTTCTGGACAAGCAACTGGGATGATGTACTGCTGCCATTTCTCACTGTGGATGTATAAACAACTGTAGAGTCACTTTAGAGTTAATTATACTGTAGCTCTCTTGTGGTGTGATGGAATAAAAATCATGAATTAATCGCTTCAGTGGACCTTTGCTCCTCTTAGAGCAAAGTTTCACTATACTGTAAATGCTTGGTATTATGTCAGTTCCCTAGAAGTAGTCATTATCACCTACACACTTGGTGTCAAGTGCTGCTTTCTAAAGAGATTAGTACCTTTTCCTCCTCCACCTCCTCCTTCTCCTCCTCCACTCTTGCTCTTCTAAGTAGAAGAGAATCCAAATTACCGCAACCATACAGGATGGAAAATGGAAAATAATGCCCCTGATGTGTGGTTGCTGTTTCAAGGAGAGAAATGAGATCCAGGATTTTATTCCCCTTCACTAGCACTTTCGTGCTGACCTAATTTCACCTAACGTCAGCAGGTTTAACATGGTAGCTCCGAGCAGAACAGGGCTGTGAGCCTGTCAAGCCTTCGCTGCGTGCTGCAGAGTGGCTAAGTAAGGAAACGGGGGTTGCAAACCAGCCACTGGAGAAGAAAACATGGGTATTCACTTTCTGCGTAGTAGGGAAAGGAAGGAAAACTGCAATCAAAGTAACAATGGAATTAAATCCAACTAAAAAGAGGACCTTGAACCAGAATGCATTTTTTTTTCTTTTTTTCTTGGTTACTTCCGTAATATTCCTATACCTGTGAGAAGTTTTGGCTGATTGGACTCTTATCAGGTATTTGCTGGTCACCTGGCAACAACCACTCATACCTCTGTTATACGGGCATGAATTTGTCGTCTTACCACGCAGGACTGACTAAAAGAAACAACAGTGCAGAGGTTAACTGAAAGGAAAAGGGGGAACAGAAGTTTTTCATGGTTAATGTCACATTCACTTGGATGCTACCTGTGCAGCCAGTGAGGAAACCCAGTACAAGATGGAGAAATGGTATCAGAAAGGAGAAAGTTAATAAAAACATCCCAAGCAACCCACTCTTGTATCTAGCAATGTCTGCTTTTTTGTGGAAGAGAGAGTATTCTATCTGCCTGCTGTGATCTAAATGTTGTTTACAAAGGTGAAAGGGAGAAAATAGAACTAGCTGCTAGGAAATAGTTAATGTTGCCATACTGGAAAGATTGGGGTGGTTGTGGTGGGGGACAGCATTCCCCCCACATCCCATCTCTACATTTTGAGGATTTCCAGTTGTGCTTGCTAAGCACGCAATCTGGGTATTTCTGCTGAAATCTGTGCTGAAAGATTTCTCAAAGCTTTTACATTTTCTTCAGCTTCCTATTTAGCATTCCTTCGAAACAAGTGACTGAGATTAAAATTCCTTGCTTCTATCTTTTGCTGCCTTTAAGCAGGCTTCTGCAGCCAGAAGCAAAAGGTTTCCTATGTGGGTAGTCGTCTTAACAACTAAAAGGCCACGTACCTTAGGCTGCAAGTTCTCAGTTCTGCAGAAAAACGCAATGACAGCAGCAGTCTGGGCACTGGCAGTTCAGTGTATTCTATGTAATTTTCAGTTCAAAATGTTTAATAGGTCTGTTACGCATCTTTTCTGGAGGAGTTTTATGTTTATGGAGCAGAGGTTTCTAAACTGTGATACTAACGTCACTAGTGGTACACTTCAAAGCAGCGTGCAGAAATGGCAGCTCCCAGTTCCGTCTGCGCAAATTCAATGCCTTTGTGCAGGCTGCTCCTCTGCCGGGTGGGTTGGCCTCATTTGCTGCTGTTGCAAGGGAGCTGCTCTCTCTGCAACCTGATCGCTGTTCCCCACTCTCATCCTGCACAGGACCATACTGGTGCAACCCCCCCCCCCCCCCCCGCCTTGTTGGCTGTGGGCAGCTACACGGCCTCGTGTTGGGAGTCTTGTGGAACAAGATGAGAACCTCTTCTGGAGGTGCAGAGGGTGAGCTCTTACTACCACTGTTAGTGCATGAACTTACTGAAAGTAGGGCTGTTAGTGATGGTTTTCATATTTAAATAGTGGGCATATAAGTAAAAATCACATCAATGTTTGCAAGCAGGAGCGCACAGCTGAAGACAGAAACAGAAATTTTAAAAGGTGGTGCTAGAAGAAAATGCAAAAAAAAACCTCACCCCTGATGCTGGAGGCTTTTACAGAGTTCCAGAAGTGTCGTGCCTGTGTAGGGTTTTGAGGAGATGCTCTAGGTGTGACAATTTTCACTTAACCCATGAATTGTGTGCATTCTGGAGAGATTTTCTTTTTGCAGTGATGCTGCTTGAAATCTGAGTAGTGAGTTACTGTTCAGTTTTTATATCTGAAGAGATTAGGAAATGGAATTAGATTAATAGGGGTCACTTTGGTTCAAGGAGCAAGGAATATGGGGCAGTAAGAAAAGCTGTTGTTTCACGAGGTCGGACAGAAGAGCTGGTCTAGCTGGGGCTGCAGTTGTGTCAGACCTCAGTCTTGGATTGGCTTTCATGCCTGATAATCTTCTGCCCTGAGGAATGACCAGAGTGTGCGTGGGTTTAAAAATGGGGTAACGTCCTCTGAACAGTTTTGAGGCTTTTCTCCTCTATAAAAATAAGAGAAAGTAGTTTGGTGATGTGATTTTAAACATCCCCTGAAAAAGGTCCATAGTCCTCCTCACCTGTAAGAAGTTATGTTTGGGAAAGCATGGAAGTAGAGTTCACACCTCTGAACTTTTGTTGCAATGCAATAGAGTATAATAAAATTATTTAGTGGTTTGGTTGCTTAATATTTATTTTATATTTCTGCTGTAGATTGCATCTGTCTATGACAGACCTTAATTATTGAAAGACTGAGTATTTAACAACCTTCTGTTTGTCTGCACTGTACATTTGGGAGATAATTTGTCATATTTAGAGAGAGGAAACAGACCTGGTGAAACTAAATCACTTGGTCAAGGTTACAGGGAGAGTTTGTGATGAATGTTGAAATTAAATCTAGATCCTCCTAGCCCTGAGCTAATGCTGTTACAGTGTGGTCACCCTTCTATCTAGAAATCTCTCTTTCATCATAGGCACTGTAAATAAATGTTAACTGTAGTAAATATTGAGACTTCCTTTCTTTAGTGGATTATGAATCTGGGATATTTAACTGCATGTTTTGTGGTTTTGGCTAAGTTTACTGCAGTGTCTGTGATACCCAAGTTGGGAAGCTTTTCTTGAGAAGCTTTTAAAGAGCCTCTACCCCCACCCCAAATGACTGAGAAGTATGAGCCCCTGCTTCTTTAGGTGCGCTGCAGAATTTAGAGTTGATGTGCATGTGTGAGCTTTGGAGCTCAAGAGAGCCTCAGTTAATGTTCTAGCTGGAAGAAGAGGAAGCGCTTTGCTTGAGGTAGTATTTAGACTAGTATCTTGGAGGTAGTTTCGATGTGAAGAGTAGGACTGAGCTCAAAATTGGATGTTTCCTGGTCATAGACCTTGGTGGTAGGCAGCTGGGACTGAAGGTGCAAACAGAGGGGACGTTGGATGGATTAAGATCTTTTCTTAAGAGACACATCTATGCTGCTTTTAGGTAAAACTGTCAAACCTAGTTTTAAGTATCTGGCTTGAACAATATAATTGAGACAGCACGAAGTTCAGCACAAACTAATTGCTCAGTACTTCACTGAAGTATTTTTCAGGATGATATAACTGAACATAAGCTGTGCTAACTTTCATTCTTTTACAGCTAAATATACATCTCTGTAGTCTTGTTGAGCTTGAGATGATTGTGTGGTGATGAGGAGAGAGGCAACATTTTATGTAAGGTGTGTGTAGGAGATCTGGGAGAGATCTCCATAGGGATCGTATTAGAGCGTATAAATGTAGAAATGGTTATTTACAGATCAAGTGTAGAGTGAGAGGGGAAGGGAGCAAGGAATCTGAGTCTTACTGTTTTCTTGTCTCCAGAGAAGTGCTGAATATCAAACTGCTGGCTCTGTATGAACCTCAAGTGATTCCTGATTTCATTCAGGATCATATTTACAAAAGGTTGGTGATTGGTTTGAAAATCCAGAGTAAGATTAGTCATAAAGATTGATGCTTTATCTTCTTACCATCTTGAGGTCTCCAGTCTTTAAAAAATAAATCTGAACAACTATGAAAGTTATCACTAAATATTTGTAAATATATTGTAATTCAACTTGACACTGTTTTGTATGTCCATTGGCAAATTTTTGCGTTCTTGCTGAGTGCCAAGAGGACAATTATTGCGCAAGTCACTCGTGTTTTAGTATTATTCCTTGGATTGGTGCTCCTGGGGATAGACAAACTCCAGCGCCAGACCTTTGTTTCCTTGTTCTAGTTATGCAATTCTTTCATTAAGATTGAAATCACTAGCTTACTTTCTCATGCTGATATTGCAAACGCACGTAGCACATTTTACTAATGTAACTTCATTGCAATCACTTTCAGTATTCATGTTGCCTGAGTAAATCAGATGCTTGTGCTTTCTTATAAAACAGGAGAAAAGAAACTAGATTTTGTCACAAGTGAGGTAATTTTGCTCTTTATAGGCTGTGATTTCAGGATGTCTGCCCTTTTGTTTGTGGTAATTATTATTTTTACCTTCCTGAAAGCATGGCACCCTAAAACTGTATAAAGTGAATATTGTGGTGTAGATCATTATTTTATTGCTGTTATGTCTCTAATTTGTATGATTCATGTTTTTCCCCTAGATTCCTTAAATACCATATTGAAAGATTTCAGGTAGTTTCCAACACTGTTCTCCGTAAACTGTGGTTTTATCTTTTTATGTATCTTTTCCTGTAAGAGGCCCACAGCTTCAACTTGGAAACTGTCCGTTCCCTCCGGGCAGAGCAGAATCATCAGTACTTTGTGTATAAATAGTAGGAAAAGTCAGTAACAATCATTTTTGTGCCTTTGTACCTAGCTATCTAGGAATAAAAGATAAATGTGGATATTATTGATGGAACAGAAAAGACTGTTTACAGCAAATCTGTAGCTTCTTTTTTTTTTTTTTTTAGCAATGTAATGCATTGTAAACTTTTAGAATACATTGTAAAATGGAAAAGTTCCTTCGCCACATGGTTTAACAGTGGTCTCTAGTTTTATCAGTCAGTTCTGCAGCACTAACTAGAACTGCAAGCCAATATTCTTCCTGCCAGTGCACTGGATTTCTTTCATTAGCTTACAAATGCCTAACTTCAAACTCTTTGAAATATTATATTCTAAATGAAATCAACTTATTCTGCTTTTTAATAATAGACTTCCTAGTCCATCTTGATTGTAGACTTTTAGTTTACATGTGCGTAATTCTATTTACTTTCTCCCAATCTAAACTAGAAATAAGTGATGTAAAATGAAATTCTTTTTTCATGTGTCAGATTTTTTTTTTTGTAATCTTGCTGGGAGGAAGAAGAGGAGGGAAAGCTGTCACAGGTATGTTTTCCCAACTATTTTAGAGGATAGACACAGTAAATGGTTGCTCTTAATAACAAACAAACATTTTTGTATCTGTACATTTTCTTGGAAACTATACTGGATTATATGGAGTGCTTTGCTTTCTACTAGCATCAGTGGAAGGACTTCAGATACCATTGTTGAGAGTGGCTGCAAATCTGATATGGGAAGGATATTTCTGGCTTTCACATGCATAGGACACCTAGCTATAAAGTGATGTTGCTGACAAGCAAGGGATAACATTTGCTTTTCGGAAAAATTCCTTAGGACACTGCAGACTTTGTAAATTTAGGATTTAAAATGCTGTATGTTATTAGCTTGAATAACAGGTAACCAGATTTAACCATGTTCCTGTAGAGTATCATGTAAAGCTGCTATGATTTTTTTTTTCCAGTTAAGCGTACAGTCTGTTTTCTTCTTTATAGCAAATTAAATTGCTTTTGGGAACTGAAGGTGTTGTTACTTGCTTTGCTGAGTACACTGAATGGAAGACGGATCGGGTTGCTGGAGAGCGACCTCTTGGGCAGCTCTAAAACAATTTAGAGCTCTTGAAGGCTGGTTCAGTGTAGTCAGCTAAAACACGACAACTAAATGCCCTAGCAAATGAAAGCAAACACTTCAGGTGGCAGCATGGACTGCTGCCAGCATTGAGTACACGAAGTGTTGTGTGTGATCATTAATTAAGGGGGACCCCAGGATTTTTATAAAACAAGAAAAAATCAAAGGCTAACATTCAGCTTACATAAAATGTGTTTGAGAAATCGTTGCATTTTTTTAGAGGATATTTGATCTTAGCATTTAGATGTTTCTTTAGAGAATTAATTATTTGAAAGCCATGGCTACTATATGTCATCTTGGGGGTTTCAAGAGGCTTGTATTTGAGTCTTCTCTCCCCATTCACCAAAGTTATATTCACACAGTTTCCAGCATTTCAGATATGGGGAACATAGAATTCTGAGCTGTACTTTATTATATATTTTATTATTTTTTCTTACCTGTGCTATGATCTTCCGTTGTTGTTGTTCCTGAGATAGGATTAATGAAATGCCAAGAGGAAAAAATAAATAAATAAATAAATAAATAAAAAACCACCTCCGTGGGATTTCATTTTACAAATAATATATTGAGAGTTCTCATCACTACTTTATCTAAATATAATGCTGTAAGCATTTCTGTTGCTTGTGAATAAGATGATGTTTGGAAGCTACAGCAGCTCTCAGGAAACCTAATTTTCCTCTCCACAAATCGAAGTTAGGAGTATTAAATATAATTAATATGGAATATCTGTGTTTAACTGTTTTATGGTATGTAAGCACAGAACATTTAGATGTCTTTAGTGAACTAAGTTAAGTACATGATGGAGGACTGCAAAATTTTCTTTATCCTCAAGGTCAGCTAACATCTTTGACATCACTTTGGCCACTGATCTACATTCAAGAAATACAGGTCTTAATCCTAACCTTACACGTAGTTTCAGTGTTTGAAAATTTATATAAGTGTATGCATTACTTATCTTTTTTCTTGATCTTTTGAAAATAACTCTATAAGCTGTTTATTTTTAGAGACTGGAAGGTCTGCCTTAGACAACAAGTCAACAAAAAGTACAAAATGGAATGCAGTTTATCTTTGCAGGACAATGCTGTATTAAAAGAATGACTATTTGTCTAAAGAGATTATTAAGGAGTCCTTCCAAATATATGAATTTCTAAGAAGCAATGCTATTTAAAGTAGAATTTGAGTAGCAGCTGCTTATCTGACAGCACAGGACGCTTTCAAAATTACTAAGCTGAAATGGCAGATGAATGCTTAATGGTCTTAAATTTATCAGACCCTTAACAGTCCATGCATAAAACACCTTCTGAAGGTTTAAGAAGGGGGAAAGAATGAGGCTTTTGCTTGCTTTGACTGGTTTACAAGTGCTTGAGATTTTTTCCTTCTTGTTCCCTTTTCCGGAGACATGACTTAAATACACTTTGTCTATTTCTTCTCTTAACCTTCCAGTGAGGCATTAGTATTTATTTACTATTTGTTTTTTGATGTCCATCCATTCTTTGTACGTTTATAGAGATTCAGATGTTAGCATGATCTTCACATATCCACTGGGCAAGGGCATATGCCAGAGAACAAGAATAATGGTAGCTTATGCAAGCCTTGAATAGGCAGAGGCTGCAGGGATTTCATCGCTATGGTCTGCAGTTTTATTGCTGGACGCTAAGACATCCAACAGATTTATTTGCAGCAAAAACCTTACTAAGAAATTGTGTCTGTGTATTAGCCCTGGAAAAGGGTTACAGTGATGTGTCAGTCATCCTGGTGGCCAAGTTCTGGACAAGGCCTTGAGTTCTGGGTTCCTGAATTCACGTGCTCTCCTGGGACACGTGTGGTCTCTGTAATCCTCTCTGAGACTGTGACATGAGCTGTCAAATGACCCACAGTGAAATATATCAATAACCTCTTTTTTCCTGTGCAAAATAACATTACCTGTTCTTTGTGCTCAGAATGAGTTTTCTTGCTCCACTACAAGCATATTCCTAGTTTGTAAATGTTTATTTATTTATTTATGTATTGAGTGAAGGACAGAGCAACAAATCTGCATCCGAGAAAAGGTAGTTAAAATCTAGTCTGCAAAACATTCAAACCTTGTAGCCTGTGCTCACCGGTTGGCTAAACATGGATGGGCTCCACCATAGCTTATAAGGAATAGAAGTGCTTCTTGGTTCATCCTTTCTTGGTCTTTTGGTTCAAGATTGTATTGCCTGGCTGCTTTACAGCATCTCTGGGGGACAGAGGAGATCCTAGCTTGCTTTGTTTGCCCATAAATCCTTTCTTGACCCATTTATGACCAAGCAGAAGGATATATATATTTTTGTCTTTCAGAACTTTTCGGTTAACTAGGAATGTAGTTATCTGCAGCACATGAATGTTTCTGGTGAAAGATTATTATAATAGTGCATAGTTTGAAGGATTATTTCACTTAAGGAAATACTAGAAAATATTTCTGTATGTAGTCACATTGCTGGTTTGCCAGATGCCATTTAACTTCTCACTGAAGTCCCTGTTCAGTTCTGCTTCCTGTTGCTACCTTGTGAATAAGGTCTTTTAGAAATGTTGAAGATGACATTTGTACAATGTAAGCATTTGTCAGGTCAGCAAAAACAAGAAGCCATGCATGTGGCTTGCCTATACATGCAGATACTTGGGAGTAGATTAGTGTGAAGACACATTTATTCTCTGTCTTTGTAATGGAATCGAAGGAAAAGGAAGAAGAAATGCATGAATCGTGTTTTAACGTGGCGTTATTCTAGACTAGATATCGTGTATTTTTTTTTCCTACAATAACATTTTTCTTCACATGTACAGTTTGCCTGCACTAGATAGTCCATTCTAGAATAACATTTATGCCTTGGCAAGCCCCTAGGCATTGTTGCTGCACGTGCTCTATGTCAGAAAGTGCTGAAATTCTGGCAAAATTATGACAGCTATTATTTCATGGTTTTGCGTCTGGGATTAAGAAACAGCTAATGGTTCTTTATAACACTGTTCAGTCTAGAAGCCAAGATAACTTATCTTCATTTACAATATATTTTTATTTCATATACAATAAGATTTTGATCTGATATTTGGTTAATATGTACTTAATAATATGAACAAATATTTTTATATAAATTATGTTTATGAATAAATATTTATTACATGTATTCCAATAATTCTTTAATCTTCCTTTTTATAAGGCTAAGAAAATAAATCCCTTTGCTAAAGCATTCGAACACTTACTTCAAATCCCTATATAACTGTGAATAAAACCTCATGGTAGTGTTTTAATATACAAAATTACAAGCAGCTGTCAAGATAATTTCAGTCTGGAGCATGACTCTCTAGTAGTTTGAACTCCTGTCATGGGCTTTGTGAGAGAGATTCCCAGGTGCTCTAGTAGCAGCAGAATGACCGATATGTTGGTGTT
Organism: Anser brachyrhynchus; assembly: GCF_964034855.1. NCBI lineage: Eukaryota > Metazoa > Chordata > Aves > Anseriformes > Anatidae > Anser > Anser brachyrhynchus. Next base: position 18,206,170 of record NC_137705.1, read on the forward strand.
AATACCCTTTTTCTGGTTTGGCTGCATTGTAGCCCTTCTGTCAAACCCCATGTAATGAAGGATGGGACCAGGTGAAAATGTTCTGGCGAACTCCAGCCCGTAGCAGCAAAGCCCTTCAAGCCACAGGAGCCAGTCTGTGAGCGAACACAGAAAGCGAGGTGGGGGCTGCCAGCCCCGGTGGGGGCTGCCCTTGCTGGCCAGGGAGCCCCGCAGATGCCGGCTGCCACAAACTGAGCGGTTTGCCCAAGGCAGAAGGCTGTGGTATGGGGATGGACGTCGGAGGCTGGGAGTGATTTATGCGGCAGGCAGGCTCCAATTCCCTCTTCCCACGCCGAGAAACATCAAGAGCCACATATCTTTTAATTGGCCTCTGTGGCCATGGAAAGGAGAGGCTGACGGTGCAGAGGACGTGGGATCACCCATGCCAGGAGGCCGGGTGGCTGCATGGTCCCCGGCACGGGGCTCGTGCTCGTCCTGGAGGCTGCGCGGGTGCGCACGTCGCCATGCAGGATGATTACCGGCACTCGCAGAACAGGGCAGAAACGTGCGGCTTAACAAAGCTTAGCAGGTCAGGTTGCCTTACCCAAGAAGCTATACATAGACTTTTATCTTGTTATATTGGGGAAAATGAAACAAAACAATGCCACGACAAACGCAACAGAAATCATTCCTTCAAGGTGATTTATTTCTAGAAAAAATGTATACCAGTTCTATTATTTGCTGAGCTATTGAAAGCCCTTATTTTATAGTTTGCTAAAATTTTATCTCTTTTTAATTGTTGAGAATGATTGAACCTTGTCCCACTGTTATTTCAATTTATGTTAATCATTTGCTTTTACTAGAGTACTGTGTTAAATAATGCTAGTACAGGCTTCAGTCGTTGATATAGTTTTGGAAAACAGTACGACGGTAGTTACTGTGTCAGTCTGAGATTTACAGTAAGGATATTGAGGTATGTATGAAAAATGCATATATTAAAGAATGAAGGCTTAGAGAATGTCTTGAGAAGGATGCATTTTTTTATTAATATTATTAACAGGTCAAATTTATATCTTAATTCTCTGCTATTATTTATTAGTGTCCAAGCTGTCTGAAATATGACTGTGTAACAATTAATTTAAATATGTCAGTTTCCTTTTTTAAGGAGCAATCCAAGGTTATAGTGAGACCTAGCTATATAAAGGTGGTACTTAACTTGAGATTGATATCCATGTCGTAGGCATAGGCAGTTTCACCGTAAAAGATGCTCTTTCAAATGCATTCTGACTTTGAATATGCTTTTCCAATTGAAGATGAATGGTTTCCTGTACAAAGCATTAGCCAGTAAGAAGGAAAAACAACCTCTAGAAAATTGTTGTAGTATTTTGTATCAGTGATATCAGGAGAAGGTACTGAACCAACATTCTTGTTCTAAACTTATCTGTGCTCTCTGGAAGACGAGGTTTGGTGAAACAGAGATGTGGATCCGTGTAAGCTATCTGTACGTACAAAATTTCAACCCTATTTCTGAACATCTCTGAATGGTAGACTGCTTGAAATCTGTAGGCTCGTACAAACTAACGTACTTTTTTTCAGTTGTAGGATCCTATCATTTGAAATTAAGCTGTCAGTATCCTACCAGTGCCTGTGAGGGCCTGCAATCTCCACTGAGACCAAAAAAAAACCCACAAACAAACAAAAAAAAACAAACAAAAAAGAAAACCACCACAGAAGATATTTGGCACAACTCCTGTTTCAAAGTGTGCCCACCAGCACACTTACAGTGTTGAAATACAGATTAAATTGAAGGGGTGATTCCTAAGCATATTGAATACCTCATTCTTCAGTTCCTAAAACCTGTGTCACTCTCGGGTTATTCTTTAGTGCTACTGTTAGGCTACTTTACTGGTTATGATTTGTCCTGAGTGTTTAAAAAATAGTTTTTCTCATCTGCATGTGGTAAGGAAGATTCTGTCTTAAACTAAGAAAGAGGTGCAATGCTTGTGTAATACTGTTTTCATATTTTGGGGGACATCTTAGACTGTTCAGATCACGAAGGAGCTGATTTCAGCTGTGGATTTAGGTGTAGCTGTATCAGATGTTGCAGCTGCAGATGCTTACTCTGGCAAATACATATCACTTCTTTGGAGGAGAAACTAAAGATGCTGCTCTGTTGGGAACTCTGTCATTGCTGTGGTTAGGCAGTAAGCCAGGTTTACTTGAACTTTATTAGGAAGCTCAGACTCATTAATGCTGCTTTCAGTAGACTCTGCTGTCCTTAGGTTTTATTCTTTTTGAAAGGGCCCGATTCTTTTTTGAAAGGGCTCTTCTCACTCGAGTGACCCTGGTTTAGTTATCAGAGCACTAATGCTGTAGCAGGGAAGGGGATGGTGATTCCAGCCCAACCTTGTAGCACATCTGTTCTTTGTGGGCATGGATGGTAGGGAAAGGAAGAAGAAATGTTTGTATTCATGGATATCAGATGGCAGAGGTTGGAGGAAAGAGGAGGTAACCACAGTGGTGGCATTCTGGTAGGTCTGCTTTCAGGTATGAGAAAACTGGGATTCTGATGTGGAAAGTGAGGTGCTATGGACCACAGTAGTTTATCAGTCGTAAAAGTAATTTGTACAATAAAAGCAATGCTTTAAACGTGTGCTGCTTATCTCCTAACCTTCATTGCCTCAGAGAGTACACTTAGGTATGTCAAATACCTTTCTCTCAAAGACAGGAAAGGGTTAACAAGTCAAGCAACCTATAACTGCAGTAATTTGTTACTAGTGCATATACTTATTTTATAGTTAGAGAAATTGAAGCACAATGGGATTAAGTGACCTACTAACATCCCATAGTCAAGAAACTGCAGGGCAAGTCCTTGAATTTGGGTGTTCTGAGGTCCCTCTCCTCTACTTCTTTTATTAGGTCATGTTGCTTCCTGGGATAACAACATGTTTGCGCGGTTTGGAAATGCAAGCTGTTTCTTTGCAGAAATATTACTGCAGAATGTTACAAAACTGGAGAAATACCGTCTGAAAACAGATTTAATTCCTGTTTTTAAAATGTAGCAAATGAGGTTTAAAAATATGAAAGGCTGCCAGTCTGCTGTTCTAGTTTAAGTATCTGGGTTGTGATTAGAAAAATATTAGAAATCTGCTGCTGATTTCCAGTGCTATTCCTTTGATTGGACAGCCTCACTGAAAAGGAGGTCTTGGTCCCCAAGATCCTGAAAGAGGAATTAAAATTATGTTCCTGTGTTTCCTGTCATTAATTATCTCATAAAGACCTTGAAAGGTGCTCATGACGTCTGTCACCAGCACATCTGGACTGACATTTTCTCTAAAGAAATTAGGTAGAATCTTCCCTTTGTCTCTGGATATTTTCTGAATTGCCAGTTGAGGTTTTACTGGAGAAGTAATTTCTCAGGTCGTATTCAAGCTCACCAGCTAAAGTCTCCTTCCTTTCACATCCCGTAAGCATTGTGGTGGTGTTTTTTAAGGTTAGTCCCGAGAAACATCTTTCTATTTTTCTTTCAAATTTTCTGCTCTTTTTCTGCTCCATTTCCGCTACTTGCCCCCAAGTTAAGGTGTTAAATTGTTCTTCTGTCAGAGCTAAATAATATGCCACTGGACGCTTTAATAGGCATGAGGACATGCTGACAAATCTTCATTTCAGGAGAGGCACTGTTCAGATGTTTTGTTGTTTTGCAATGCCTTGCTATTAAATTTTATAATGAGATCGAGAAAAAGTGCCTGCTAACGTTGTAGCCATTTTGAGTTGGAAATGCTGAAAGCCAAGCAAATTGGAAAATGTTACTTTATTTCACAGTTGTGTGTTAAAAAAAAATAAATCAAAACAACCTTTTAATATTGGTGCTATTTAATAGCTTATTTTGTGGGATGGAACTGCTGGTTTTAGCTTTGGTTGTAAGGTACTAGTGATGCCTAGCAGGTGTTCCCTGTTCTGTAACTTGAAGGGTAGTGAGCACATACTGAGCCCTGACATTGCGTTAGTGGTGGTGGTCTGCAGCAGAAGAAAGGATGTGTAGCACCTCTGCAGGGTGTGCACATAGTAGCTGTAGGTAAGGACAAATATAATGTGACTTTGCATTCATAGCTTCTCTATTTAAAAACGAGGCAAGCTCCCAGTGTTCTGCATGGTGCCATGACACAGGAGGTCAATTCTTACTCCCGAAAGTGCATCTTACCACAGAACCGTAGAATGGGTTGGGTTGGAAGGGACCTTAAAGACCATCCAGTTCCAACCCCCATGCCATGGGCAGGGACACCTCCCAGTAGACCAGGTTGCTCAAAGCCCCATCCAGCCTGGCCTTGAACACATCTTCTGAGGTTGTGCTCAGCCATGGTGGCTGGCTTCCTGTAGCACAGGTGGCAGTGGGATGAGTAGCAGTGCTGTGCTGAAGGTAGCACCAACACTAGCAAGAAAATGCCTACAGCACTGGAGATGGGCTCCAAACTGGTGAGCCTAGCAAAAAGTTTAAATAGCTTGATCATCTTGTTACGTGGTATGATATTTTTGAGGCCCTACATTAAATATGCACTGGGACTATTCATGTGCAGACTTGTTCTGTTGGGTTGGGTCCATAATAATATGTTCAAACTAAGATTTTTCTTTCTTTTTGAACCTGTTTTTGTTATTTTCTTTGCATTCATATTCCCTTGCCTCTACTCTATTAGTCACAACCAAGGATTAGGATATTTCCTGACCAAGTCCAATCTAGGCATGGTGATTCTGTACTTGGGCTGAAGTTTCTGTACTATGACACACGTGACTGTGAGCTGCAGTCCTCAGGCTGGCAAGAGCCAGATGTATGGAACAAGTTTTTCTACCGTGTTCAATTTCTTTAACCTATTCCTCTCTTCATCCAGGAAGGACAGTTCAAAAAAATCTTCTTTAATCTATTTTGTTACTCTGTCAGTCAACCTTTTAGACCCTTTCAAATCATCTTTAAAGCATGTACAGAAAAATAAATTTAGTAGCTTAATAATTACAGATTACATTAGTATCTTCCTGCTTTCTTGACAGAATAGGAGAGGTCGCCAACATTTGTGGGTCTGGACCCAAGCACAACACATCTCAAGTATAACACTTTTTTTGTCCTGTTTTTTTCTTTTTTTTTTTTTTCAGTGCTTGAATTCAGTTTTAAATCTGCACTCCGTGCTCCTTAAAGCTGCAGTTTGTACCAAAGACTTGCTAAGAAAAAGGGGACACATCTCTGTGCTTAATATAACACAAAGTCACTGCACCTAGTGCCCTGACATGCATATAATTACCTGGAGCTTTCTAATGACAAAGGCAGTTTCATGGGAGAAAAATCTGTATTGATCCTAGTTGGAATTTAAATTTTACTTCATTTAAAAAAAGAAAATCAGCATAGATGAAACTCCCTGATCAATGATCCTAGCTGTGGTGCTTTTTTTTTTTTTTTTTTAATAGCTTCCATTTTGGTGCAGTGCAGTGCAGACTTTTGGTTTAACTGGCTGAATTGATATTCTGAGCAGCGAGTAAGGCAGGATGACAGAGCATCAGCACAGCTACTCCTGTTAGTGCTCAGGGAGGTACGCTTACTTGCACTTGCCCATTCTGTCCAAGCCAGAGTGAAGTCACGAACCACTGCTGTCCTAGGATACTATGGAAAAGCTTACAACTTTTCTATATGCTATTTTAAACATAGTTGAAGAAAAACAGTATATTTTTCTGTGTTCAGCCACTATCAGGATGGAATGGTTTGAGGTACAGAATTTGAAGTCACTGTTTGGGAACACAGTGCATGTGCTGACCATGATTTACTTAAAAAAAAACAAAAAACAAAAAACAAACAACTCTATTACATAGATTTATTTTTTAAAGGACTGATGTCCCTTTTATTTTTAGTGCTTGGATTTTATTTATTTATTTATTTATTTTTGCACAGCTATGAAAGGGTGTTCCATTGAAATAAACAGCCCTTGGCATTTCAGAATCCTACTCATGTAATAATTCAAAATATCAGGAATATCAGGCAGATTTTTTTTTTTCTGAAGAAATAACACAGAACAGATAGTAAGAAGCTTGGAATAAAATAAAATGCCCTGGTTTCTCAGAAAGTCTAAGACTCATTATCATGAATTAGAGTGCTATATTTTTAATGTTTAAAAAGCAAAAAAAAAAAAAAAGGGGGGGGGGGCAAAGCTACTGTGGCATGTGTATGATTTTACAGTGTATGCTAATGTGACCAGATCAGATTAAAGATGAGGGCATTTTTGCATGCTTCTCCTGTGTGGGTTTTAGATTTCTGGAAGGCATGACAGAAACACAAGTGCAACAAAAACATCACAGCCTGGAAATGATTTTTCGATGTTTTCATTACAATTAACCTTGGTTCTTATGTAAGCAGAAAGAGAGCAAGAGAGGAAGAGAGCTGTATCTTTGAAAAAGGTGCTTATGAAATAATCTGAGAGAGACATGTTTGTTGCATTTGCTGCCTAATTTATAATTAGTTAACAAAGCTAGGGAAACATTTGGTACTCCAACGCTCGGCAAGCCAGCCGATGCAGCCTGCTGTCTGCTGCAGGGGGGCACTGGATTTGCTGCTTACTCCCCTTGCCCCCTTCGTACGCAGCCTCCCCTCCACCTTCCCTTCCTCCTCAAATGAGAGTGATAGGACTTGACAGTCCTTGTCCTTGAAGGTTTCTCCCGTTTCTGAGTAAGTGGCATATTCCTGGTAGCTTGCCATCTTCCGTTTTTGTCATTATCCCAAGGGAAGTATTAAAATCACAAACAACAACATGGTGGTTCAGTCCATTTTTCTTTCAGAGAAACCTTTTCTTCCTTTACCCTGCCTGCTGTTGGCTTCCCTCCTTTAGCAATGTGAAGCTGCAGGCAGCGACCATCCTCCTGCGCGCTGGCAGCGAGATGCTCTGGCAGAAAGCTCGGCTGCCTCCCCACCTGCCCGCTGGGGTGGTACGGTCTGCAGAGGGACTCCGGCAATGTAGCTCCGCTTATCAATCCCTTACAGATGCCGAACGGTGATTACTCCGCTGTGTAATTGAAATCATTTTGGATTTGTGATGATATCTTAGCCAAGTAAGTAGCGACATCCACAGCATGAGAATAAAAAAAGGAAAAAAAAAAAAAATCGTTCCCCTTTCTGTTCTGAGCTTGTTTATTTGGCAATTTGCTTCTCGTGAAGGCACAAGCCGATGAGAAAATGGTGTGGAGACTGGGTCTGAGTGATGCATTAGATTTTGGCTCATGCCCTGTGAATCTCTGGAAAGGTAATGCTGCAACTTCTGTAGATTATTCTGTAAGGTCAAACAGAAACTGCATTGCTAAAAGGCACTCTTGCATCAGAAATAATTCACTAAGCTTTTGTGGGCTAAAAATTCAGTATGATGTTGTCTTTTTTAAACAAATGGGCTTGATTTTGATTAAATCTGTTATTTAGTGGTGAAGAGAACACGTGGATGAGGTTTTGCTTTTATCATTGCTGGTAAGAATTGGATGTGCTTCTTTTTTTTTTTTTCTTTCTAAAGTCCAGAAAAGACTAAAATGTGAGCAGTACAGTTTGACTTTGTTTTTAACTTTAATGTTATCTTTTGAGAGGTAAAGACATTTCTTATTAGGAAGATATGTAATCCTCAACTGGGTTTATTTTTAGAGCTGCTTATAGTTTTTTGATGTGTATGCTTGAAAGTAAAGGGCACACCGATTAACAAACAACAACAACAAAAAAGTAGTGCAGTACCTTTCTATTGAAATGCATTAGAAAATGCTGTAACAGGAACAGGGAATTTTATGTAATTTCTTTTAAGCATGCATAGTGTTTCCTGTGGCAAGGTGGGGAAAGGCTTTCTGTGGTGTATTGGTACAATAACCGATAATTCTTACAGAAATATACATGCTTGGGAAAAAAAAAATCAGCCCCAAATCCCTGCATGCTGCGTGGAAAAGCTTTTGGCTGCTCAGGAACCATACAGTGCTTTAACAGAAAACATAAGATTACAGGAGTCATTTCCTATTATGTAAAGGGAGCTTCTGTGCGTTTGATCCCTGCCTGCGGCGCTGGCAGCTCATCTGCCCAGTGGTCCCGGGCAGCGGTCGAGCTCTTCCCCAGCCTCCCCTTTACTGACTTGGAGTTGTCCTGTACAAGCTGGGGCAGCTGCTTGGGCATCGCACATCGTTTCCATGGACTAATGAGATGATGGCCATGGGCAGTCCTGGAGCACTTGAGCAGCCAGGAGCAGATGCTTAGCCCTGTGCTTTCCATGCCTTCTGGAAGGTAAGTATTGAAGTTGCTAAAAGGGAATGCAATGCATATTCTTCCATGGTAAAACTGTTCATTTTACAATCCACATACATCCAAAGTGCTGCATACTTACTAGGACTTCTGATCATTTGACCTCTTTAGTACGTTCTGTTAGGGAATCTGTTACAGGATTGCAGAGATGTTATACAAATGAGGATGTTTGAAAGATAGCTGGCATGCTTAATATGGAAAAACTGTTCTTTTATTTCTGGGGTTGGTGGTTAATATTAGATATATGCAGTATGAAATTGATGATGAAGGCTTTTTGTTAGTCTTTGCTTAGTAAAAGGAGATTACAGATCTACTTCACAGTCCACATTTTTTTATGTCGAGATGCATTCTCGATTAGCATTTAATTTGTGAGAGGTCATCCATATGCATGACTAGCTCTTGTACCTTGCTCTGAAATAACTGTTTGACTCAGGTATCCAGCAGGTCTTTGATCACATACAGCTTTTACTTTGTTCATGTTCCTCTCATTTTAATGAAAATTGCTACCTGTGAAGAAGTGTTTCATATTTTCCTTGTAGTGCTGGTAAAATGAATAAGTTTGTGAATAAGGCAGTAAATTAGGGCTTGTAGTTAAGTTCTGTATAGTAATGCAGCATGAATATCTGTTTTTTACCTTTTTTTTTTTTTTTCACCCCCCTTTCTCATCCTTTTCATTTTTCTTTTTACATTTCTGTGGAGAATTGATTTTTGGCCCAGCACGTCAATGGTAAATATGCTTGCATTATCACAAAAAAGGTCTTTTATTTATTTATTTTTTTTTCTGTTGCCAATGGAAGCTGAATGACATTTCTTATGCTTTCTGCATATACAAAAAGGTTTCATGCATGTATATTGACACAGCTTAGGAGAGTTTCATGCTTGTCGGTAGGATTACAGGTTACAGAAGACATGGTAATGCTGAGCTAGGTATCAAACAGTTCTTGTAAGAGCTTCCATGAAGTGACTTTTGTGAGTGCATTTTTCTTTTAAATTTCATATAATGTATCTAGGAAGCAGTTTTAAAGGATTATTTTTCCTCTTTCCTCCTCCCCCTTTAGTAAAAGGTACAGCTTATCTTTTCTAATACTCTAGAATTTGGGATGCAAACATTTCTCTAATGATTAAAAAAAAAATCTGGTCTGAATACTGAAAATGTGAACATACATTTTGCTGATATATAAGAATGTTACAAGTATTTTCACCTTTAAAATTTTTTTCATCCTGCAGTTCATATTTTCAAATGTCAGTTGTGTACGTAATAATTCCTTCTTACATTTTGAAATAAATACAGAAGTCATGACCTTGTACCTATCTCTAACATTCACTAAAACCTCACTATACTGCAGTAAGACTACAGCAGCTGATAGTTCTGTAAACTGAACCCACCTCCTTTTCGTAAATGTAAATACTTTCACAGGTTGGACTTAATATAATGTTCTGAAGAGAAGAAAGCAGTTTATTTGATTCACCATAATGTGGAACCTTGCAGAGAACAAGCTTAGCTTCTGCCAGATTTTTCATTACATTTTCAAGGGGAGACAAAGAAGGATATTACAGTTCACTGGAATTTAGCAAGTATTACTATGCCTTTCTGGCTGATTGCTGAAAGTGAACAAAAATTCATTAACCTTATCTTATACATTATCTGATCAATTGAAGAAAAATCATGATTAAAATTACATATTTATGGATGATTTAAATAAGCCAATTGAAACAGGGTTTTTAAAAAAAGCCTAAGGATGATTATGATTAAATCATCTGCTCTAGAGAGGTTTTTTTTGCTTAATTCATACACTAAAATGTGTTGCTAAAGCTTAAGACAGTCTCTCTCATGCTTTCATTAAGATTCTTTTCTTGCTGAGCCAGGAAGGTAGCAATGAATCCCTTCTGAATGGAGGCTCCCTGGCAGTATGGCTCGGTTGCAAATCGAGCAACAGAAATCTGTGTGACCGGGATAGTTCTGCTGCCTCTGCAGCACCTGCAGTCCAGGCGTTGTGCTTGCGATTAGGAAATCTCAGCTTGGATTCAACTTGCCAGGGCTTTATTGTGCACAGCAGGGATGCTCAATACTGTGAGACTGTACAGACTTTATCCCTATATATCACCTATATATTTGTTGCATTCAATGATACCATATCCTTAGTGGAACGGTTGCATAATGGAACAGTATTTCTTCCTACATAGCTTATGTTTTGTATGTTGTACTTTTTTATATGCAAGTATATATATACTTGATAAAATCCTCTAACCCTTAATTTCACGTATAAGACAATGAAAACGATCAGTAGCATTTTGTATTAATTTTTATTTTAAAGTATGATGTCCTTCCATACAAAGCACAAACATATTGTTCAATTTTAAGAGCTGTGGGGTTTGTGATCGAAGTTTTACAGTTTCTATTTGTGTCTAGGGAGAAAAAAACATGCTTTCTATGTTATTTTTCTTAATATAAAATCTTATTTTGTGTATTAAAAATAGAGATTCACAGATGAAGAAAAAGAATCAATTTATAACAAAAAGTTTAGGAATGAAGCATATTTAAAAATAGCCCAGTAACACAAAAGTAGTCCTAGGACGCTGGCAGTACTGCAAAGTACAGAACATACTCCTTTCTAATACTGTAAGTCAATTAAATATGAAGACTAAGAAGTGCTGTGGCATGTCCACTTGAATATCAGACTTCGCATAGTTGAGAAATGGTGACCAAGTTACAAAGTTTTTCCCTTGTACCACCTGGTATGTGAACAAGTTCATCCTGTTGGCATTGGTTCATGGTTTTAAAGTAGCCGTTGCACGGTTAGACCATATGAGGGTTGTGCACCAGGCTATCATAGAAGTCCTAGAGGAGGCCCAACAGAAATAATTGTGATTTATTTGGAAGTTTGTGCAATTTCTACCTGTTGTCTTCCTTCCACAAACGTGGAAGGTGAAAGAGGTGGAGGAGTTAACCGATTTCACAGAGTCAGGGAATCAGAGCAGCTGAGGTTGGGAGGCCTCTGGAGATGATCGTGTCCAACCACCCTGCCCAAAGCAGGTTCAATGAGAACAGGTTGCTTGGGGCTGAGCCTGGTCTGGTTTTAAATGTCTCCAGGGATGGAGACACCACAACCTGTTCCAGTTTGACCACCCTCATGGTTTTCTCACATTCAGTTGGAATTTCCTGCATCTCAGTTAGCTCTCGTTGCCTTTTTTAAAAAACAACAACAAAAAAACATTCACTGGGCACCGCTGAGAAGAGTCTGGCAGCATTTTCTTTACTCCTTCCCATAGGAAATTAAACACATTGATCAGGTTCCCCCTGAGCCTTCTCTGCTCCAGGCTGGCCAGCCCCAGCTCCCTGAGCCTCCCACTGGGCAAGACTGAAGATGCTCTGGTCTCTTCATCACCTCTGTGGCCCTTCACTGGACTCACCCCGGGAAGTCCATGTCTCTCCTGTACCAGGAGCCCAGCACTGGGCACAGCAACCCAGATGTGTCTCAGCACTGCCGAGCAGAGGGGAAGGATCAGCTCCCTCGCCGTGCTGGCAGCACGCTGGCTGATGCAGCCCAGGAGGCTGTTGGCCTTCTTTGCTGCAAGGACGTGTTTCCATCTCCCACGCAACTTTGTGTCCACCAGGAGCCTCTCAGCCCTGCAGCGGGCTTTTCCTCCCCCAGAGCAGAATTCTGCACTTCCCTCTGCTGGGCTTCCTGAGGCTCCTTCTGGCTCAGTGCTCCAGCCCATCAAGGTCCCTCTGACAGGCAGCAAATCCGTCTGGTGTCACCAACCACTCCTCCCTTGTTTGTATCATCTGCAGACTTGTGGGGGACATCATATCATCCAGGTATTGATGAAGACGCCTGGCTATTGCATTGCAAGCAGTCACTGGACAGTAGATGATAGACCTCCTAGGTGTGTTCTTTTTTCACTAGATGACCCTTTTTGTGATATATTTCCATATTCTTTTTTGATTGCTAATGCACACTGGTGTGTTAAGCAAATTTCCGAAGTAACAAAGGTAAAACCATAAGGAGACAAACTTTACTTAGGACAAAATGCCTTCACTCAAGTGTTCCTTGATTAAAATGGAACTGCAATTTTAGGAGTTAGCCCAGAACTGAAGCATTTTCCCAAAAAAATCCAAAATATGGTAAATACCCTGGACATACTTACAATTAAGAGTGTGAAAGATGTGATATTAAGGTCCAGTACATTGCATCTACAGCCTAGATGCACTATGGTATGTATATAAACTTTTTTTTGAGGACAAAAAAATGTACTAAAATAAAAAATATATATACTAAAGAATGAACACTCACAGCTGACGAAATAATTTCAGTTGATAATTTCATTCAGTGCATTTTAATTAAAGTGAGTTAAAAATAAAACCATGTGAATTGAATTAAAAATAAAATGAGTTTCAGTCCAATATGCTTTGAATCTTGCTGAGAAATCTACTGCACAAAATGAGGAGGTGCTTAACTCTTAGACGCTGGGCAAAAAGGCGCTTTGGTAGTTCTCCTCCCAGCTCACTGGCCTTCCCAGCTCCCGACCTGTGGAAATAACTATGTTTGAAGCAAATGGCTTTCCTCATATATACATCTCTTCTAAGGAGATTTCCTTAGACAAGAGCTGTCTTTGGTATGATAAGTTATCTTCCATGCTCTTATTTGAGTTGTGCTTCATAGTCCAGTTCAGTGCAAACTTTGTACTTCACCTTGGGATGAGCTAGTGTTTAAATGCCATCAGGGTTACCTCCCTCTGCATACGCCAGCCAAAGTCTGATGATAACAAAATACCCACCTTGCCGGACACAAGTCAGCCATCACAGCTGAAACTGAGCACTGGTTGGTTGAACAGGTATTTTAGGTGAAGCTCAGTCCCCCTGTGTACCACTATAGCACTGTTGATTTATAATGGAATGGGAATTTTCTACTGGCCGCTAAACATGAGGTCAGACAGAATCAGTCTTAAGTCTCTTGGTAAATGTGAAAATAGAAATGCCTCAAACTTTTTCCATAAGCCAGCAGGCTAATTGAAGCTGATCCAGCAGATGAAGAAGCACAAGGGTAGTCCTGCACCCAGGAGTGCTGGCAGCCAGTTGCCACGGGTGAGGCGGGAAATGGCAGCCCACTGGGATCTGGGTATTGGCACGTATTCAAGGTGCAAGGAGAGGAAAGTTTTACCCTGCTTGATCTCTCACAGAGGCTGACCTGGGCATCCCCTGGCATTTGTCTTCATGCATCTCTCTGATCTACAGGACCTGCCCACACCTCCAGGGTTTTTTGTCCACTCTTCCTTTTATTTTTTTTTCTCGGACGCCGTTCTTCTCACAGACCACTTCTCTGGGGAACCCTTCTGCTGAGCCTTCTCTTCCTTCTGCAACTTGAGATCCCCGGTTTTCACAATCCCACCAGTCTGTGCATGCAGTCTGTCTCCACTGGTGGTGCTCTCACGTCTCTTCACTAATTGGATTTACCACTCCTACGTGGTTCAGGCATCATCAAAATTTGCAACCAGCTCATACTGGCTGCAGCCAGCAAGAAGCACGCTTGTGCTTGAAAGTCTAAAGTTCAGTTTTGGACATAAGTACCCCCAGTCCTCCCTCCCCAGTACATCCCAATTATCTGCTGCATTATGTTATTCAGTTTAAGCTGTTTTTCACCTACAAGTGTAGCACACTTCTCAGCTAGGGCTGGTGAGGATCTTCATTCCTATTGTCTTTTTTTTTTCCTCATGCCATGGCCTTTTGAAAGCAGACATAACCATCCCCAGTCTTTGTTGCAATAGGTTTCTGTGCACTGGTGGGTCTTGAGAAGCTTTACACTTCAGAGCAGTACGGCCTGTTTTGGCACGTGCAATGTATGCTGTTTGTCTTGCAGGATTGATGAATATATTGTAATAGTTGTCCTCAGCATATAGCTAACCTTGAAAAAATCTGGTGCTGATGAAGCACCGTAAAAATGTGCTGCTACCATTATGGCTTGTCTTTCAGAACAGTACCCTTTGTGTCACACAGGTAATTAGAAGACAGCAGTGTTCCCAATAACCTGTTCCAGCCTGCTTGGGGAATGTGTGATCCTGAATGTCAGGAGGCAGCATTGATTTGCGTCCTTTGTAAGCTGGTTTAGGAAGAAGCTTGTCCTGGCCGAGGAGGACCATTTCATTTTATGCTGCATGCTTACTGCATTCCTCTCCTCTGCTTGCATTATAACAAAGATTTTGCATGTTGTTCTAAAAACATATCAACTGATGTTTGATATTTAGGGACCAGTGAAATGCAATTGCAATGAAATAATGACTTTTGTGTTCCTTTTCACAAAGAAAATGTGATTGCTTCTCCCTGCACCGTACTAAAAGGAATCCCTAATAATGACTAGTTGAGCTAACCTGGGAAATTTGAAGAACAATTCTGTGCAGTTTTAGGTGCACCGTAGATTGTCACATTACCCAAGGAGGGCATTTGCGTTGTAACAGGACTAGTTACCTCTGTGATGCTTTAGTGGGAAATTGTTATGCAGACTGCTGCGGGATAAGGTGAAGTGCTAAATCAGCATTACTGAATAAGATGGCTGAACATGTCATGAAAGCAACCCATCAGAAGCAATGATATGGCTGATTTCCATGCAGTATTCCTCTCTCTTTCCATATAGGCTTGGCAGCAAACTCCTTGTTCTGCAGTGTATTTGGCTCCTGCTCAGGGCTTGGTGCCTCTCCCATCCCCTTATGGCACTGGTTTGGATGGGGCAGGCCAGACCTCCTCCCCACTGAGGGGTCTGCCTTTGTCTTGCATTTACCAAGAGGAATAGGAAAGGACTACCATTATGTTCCTTGTGCTGTGCCAAGACTTCCCCTTCAGGGCATAAGGGTTAGGAGCTGGTATTTTATTGCAAAGCATATGTGTGGAGCTGGTAGTCCACAGGGCACCCAATTTACATGTATGCACCACTGTATATAGAGTCTTTCATTAGGATGATTTTTAAATTTTGGTTTGGTTTGTCCAAAATAGTATTGAGCATTTCTGTTTGCTCTGTGTAGTGCCTAAATATTGTAAATAGGCAAACGAGGCAGAGGGATGAAATTTATTTACTTGTGTGGGCTGAAAAGGGGAGATGAAAGAGGGAAATACAGCTTTTCCAGGACTATGAGATGCAGCAATGAGATGTGGGTACAGACTGCTGGAGTCTGTATCAAATGAAGGTCTTTCAATATGCACGTGGGACAGGGCTGGTGCCCAGGGTAGGGGGGAAGGCCTGGGGGGGCCAGCAGCTGCCTGTGGCTGGTGGCAGAGCTGACCTTGGGGTAGGGACAGTGAGACCACAGAGGCAAATTGTGCTCACTGTGACAAAAGGTACTCGCTGCTGCAAGGGCTGAGTTGCTATTTCTTTTGTTATCTTCATATTAAGCTTAGTGTAACTGTTCATTTTACCAAACTCTAGTTGCTATGCTGTTCCCTAGCTTATTAAAGATTTCGCACCAACCCAGAAGCAATGTTTAAAAAACCCAAAACCTGCAGAAGGGAAGGGACATATAAAATCTGCAATGCAGAAATAGGATTATATATTTATCTGACTTCTCATGTAGACAGATGATTAATATAGTACAAACTACAGGATTTATATCTTGGTATATCATTAAGGTTCCCTGTAATTCTAATGTGAGAAGATAATAAATTAAGTGTCCTCTTCCCTGCCCTTGTCCTCCTTTTTCTAGTTTAGAAATATACTTGGAAGTTTTAATCTGAAAGCATAATTCTGATACTAGAACTGAGGTTGGAAAGAAATGAAAGAGAAAATGGAAGACATCTGAAGTGTTTTTTCTTGAACCTTTTGAAGCACTGAAATTGAGTGCATGAGGTCTTCACATACAAATCTCATTTACATATCTTTTTTGGATTAAGAGGGTATCTTTGAAACTAACACTAGAAAAATATTTTGGGGGATGGATTTTTTTTAATTTTTTTTTTGGAGAAAAAGAAACCTCTAATATCATTTCTTAATCAGGTCCAGTTTCCTTTTATGGAAATATTGTTCTCCTTTATCTTATCTGGAGCAGATGGAAGCTGTAGATACAGGACATATGTCATTTCTAAAGGTTTTATTATCAATAAGGTAAATAGTATTTTTGAAACCTTAATTACCAGACCCCAAGAGAAGCACATACGCGTTTGAAATAAATTTGAGTAAGAACACTGTGAAAGAATAACTAATAAAGTAACTAGAACTATGCATACTTATTATTCCTTTGTATCAAGGCACTTTATTTTGTTTGGGAGACAATACTGCTGATAGCTCATCCCTGCGATCCTCTTGTCTGTGATCAATAGGAATCAAAGAAGATTAAGGTCTATGATTCTGTCTAGAGCCTGTGTGCCAGATTTGTTACATTAAGTAAAATATAACACCAAAACCTGCTCTCCTTAGACAAAGGCGTGACCCGGGGGTTGCGACACTGGCATAAGAATTGAAGCAGTACAGTCAGTGCTGAGGTGGGTAACACGGAAACTGGAAACTCCACAGGCGATTTTGTGCTGATTAGGACAGTTTTCATTTTGATTTTGATGCTTTCTTGAGAAGAGTTCTGACTATTGCTGGATTAGGAAAGGGATAAATCCTTCAAAGTAGAATAGAAAAATATATATATATATATAAAACATAATATATATACATGTATATATATAAATAAACACAAAAGCACCCTGAATAGGGAGCAGTTGCTATAAAGTCCTTTTTGTTGTTTGGTTTACTGTATAGTTCAGTTCAATTCAAAGTAATTCTTTCAGTGGTTCACTTGAAAACAATAACAGTTTCGTGCTCCCTCCCACACATAAGATCCACTCCCTTCCTCAGTAATTCTTGTTTGACCTTACAACAAGTTCTCTAGAAACTTTCCTACCAGCTGCCAGATATTCTGTTTAGAAGTTACTCAGGAGGCCAGCAAGACATTACTGTGTTGGTCTGCTTTTGGCATTTGCCCTCCAGTGAACACAGAGCCTCCAAGTTTGAGGTCTTGATCAATTTAAAATATTGTATGGATTTGACTTTCTCTCTCATAGTCTACCTTTATTATAGCAGTGATGTGCCACTACAGTAATAAGAAGACAAAAAGGGGAAAACTTGGAATTGCTTGAGAAAAAAATGTATTGGGACCTATGAAATTCATCCGTGTGAAAGACCAGAGAGGTCATGGAAAAAAAGCACTTGCTCCATTAAGTCACATGGCACAAAACATGTATGGTGATGCCCACAAAGGCTTTATGAAGCCATTTTTAATTCATTTTAGGAAGGAAGGAAGGAGCTTATGTTACTGTTTTCTTTTTCTTTTTTTCTTTCTTTTTTTTTTTTTTTTTTATACGGACTCGCCCTGAACCTGTTATTTCATGACTAAAAGTAAAGATTGATCAGCTCCATTGGAAAGGTAGAGGGTGATATTATGGGCCTGCTCATGAGGAATGGTCTCATAAGGAAAAATAACGTAGACCAATGACAATGATTCAGAGGTGTTTTGAGCTGTCTAGAGAATGGAAAAAATTATTCATGTAATTATGGTATTTCAGAGAGCCTCTGTTATTTGTGGCAAACTCTTCTGTCTGTCTTGCAAACTGAATTCTTGACCTAGGAAGCTTCCCAGCCATTTATGACAAGATGCTGTGATGCCTGCCTTGGAAGAAGGCTTTTGTGGTACAGCTGTCTGGTCCAGTTGTACAGGCATAAGAGTATTTGTGAAGATCTTATCCACAGAGTACAGTAAATACATAAGTGACTAGTAAAGTAACTGAAAAGCTTGTATGTCTGATTTTAAAATCTCTTATACGCATTCCTACAAGGTATATGGAGCACTCCAGCTATCAATCTGTCCTTCATATATCCATACAATCTGTGTATGTCCTCGAAGTCTTCAGCAATGATTTGCCTCCCTTGAGCCTCAACATCAAAGCCCAGCAAGGTTGATTTTAGCTCTTCATCTCTCTTAAATATATACCCATAGGAGAAATGTCATTTGCTGTGTGGCTTTGCGAGACTTTTTGAGATGAGTTGTTGAGAATTGAGGTCATGCTAGTTAAGCCTGGCAGCTGAGTGCCTGGGCTTGGTTTTCTCCACAGCCAACATCTCCCTAGAAGTCTTTGGCTCAGATTTTCTTGCTTGACTGTGTCACACAGTCTTTCCCCTTTATTTAGACCGATGGTTGTATCGGTTGTTGCTGCTTGTTGATCTTCGTCGGCATCATCTGCTTTCATTAGCATTTTTCAACAAAGCAATGAATCAGAATAAATCACAACTAATAGAAATGTAGGAACAGATTATCATTTTGCAAAGCCGAACTCTCTCAGAGGAGATTACATATTTGAATGGAACAAATACAACTTCATAAATAAACTAAATTAAATATCATCTAATTTTACTTTTGAAGCCAAATACTTTTAATCCATACTCAGCTTCTCATGGAAATATTTCCCAACTCAGTTTCATTCTTTGAAGCATTCTTATTCATATTTAAAAACTAAAAATGTGCCAAGTTGAACAACGCTTGTGTATGCTGAATAAATGTAAAAGCTTGGGTGCATTACATAATAAGCTGAGAGCTGGCAAGTGAAAGTGATTGCTTTTGTGAGTGTCCAAGCAGTAGTGTAAAAAATGTTTCTGAGAACCTAATATTTCTCTCTAAAGCAGTCTGACCGATGGCATATCTGAAAATTCCCTTATGTATGGTTTAACGGGAAGCAATAGAAGAAATATATACATTTCTCCAGGGATAATTCATGCAGCAATTCTGGTGGTGCAAGTATTACACAGATGGTCTGCATTTTGAACAAATCCTTGCTCATCGATGTAAGATAGGCTTCTCCTGTAAACATTGTTAGAATTGGGAGCATTTAAACACCCCTAATATGTTCCTTGTGATTGAAAATGGACTTTAACAAATATATTCTTCTTAGACAAGAAAGAATCTTTCACAGGATGTAAAAAACGTGTAATACCAAGCAATAAAGTTTAAGACGTTTTTCAATCCATATGATGTTCAGTGTAAAACACATGATCAAAACCCATATTCCAGTAAAAGACTTAAATGCAGTTCTTTCTGACGTTTGTTCAATTGCTATGTATAGGCTGCAGAATGCACCCGTCCAGTGACTTAAGGGGCTGAAAGTAGTCGACAATGATTTTCAAAAATACTTGCTTTCCAAGTAAATCAGCTTTAAGATTTTCGAGAAATTTTTAGTCTGCAGAGACCAAGCAAAACTTAAGCAGTGAAAGTCTTGAACAAATAATTTTGCTTTTAAAAATATATATTTATTATTATATATTTTTATTTAATATTTTTGTTGGAACACAATAGTTCCTCTCCAAAAGTAGTAAAAAAACCCAACTTTTTACAAATCTCTTTTCATATTAAATCATAGATATCAATAGTTTTAGTAAAATTATAATTTTATTGCCACAAAGTTTTAAGGTAATAGGTAAATGTTAACTTTTCCCATTGTTTGAATTGTTTTCCCCATGTAGTGCCAATAAAATAAAACTTGCTAATTCTCTTCAGTGAGTTGGAAGTGCTGTGGATTAATGAGTATCGTTTCATCAAGATAGGAGAAAAACACAGTTAAGAAATGCTTGATGCACGTAGAAGTTTTTTTGTTTGTTTGTTTTGTTTTGCTAATTAGATATCTTTGTTCTAACTATTTAGGACTAACCTCTGTAGCAGCCCTGATGGCAGAGACCCCCACTAGAGATGCAGCCAGCAGGGGCCCAGGACTTTTTTGCTGTATATTCAAACTGCTACGCCAAATGGCATATGCAAGAGCAGCACAAGGACACTTTGACTCATGCAAATTGCATCTACAGTGAAGGTCTTTCTGGCAGTAAAGCTGTTAACAATCTGTTTTTTGCTAGTATTGCTGAAGGTAGATGAAGGCCCCAGTGGTAGAAGAGATGCCATAGACAGGCCAGTGACAGTGGTCATCTTCAAAGCCCAGTATACGGAGCGTGAGAACTTAAATTACTGAATTTCTTTGTCCCCTGAAATGCAAACCAGCTGTCAGCAGCTAGAAGCCATAGAGGCTGGTTTTGTTTGCTTCCCCTTTCTTCACAAAGGGGAGTTCTGAACAAGTCTCCTGTCTAGGAAATTGATCACATTGCAGGCAAAAAATACGATCCCGTTGGTTTCTGAATGCGTACAGATTCATCTGAAATGCAGGAAAATTGCTAGTTCTCCAACTGAATGTGTAGCCAGCGTATTTGTTTGTTTGGTTAGGTTAGGAAGATTTGTGATAGTGGTGTGAATGCTGCTGCTTTAGTGCTTCTCTACATTTCCAGGATGTCCTTGAATACCTTTGCAGTGATGATGAGTTGATAGGAGGGTTAATTTCATTAGTAGAAAGCAAGAGGCAAGAGCTAGATGAAGATGTTTTGCAAATGAAATGTTTTCATAATTGTGCATTATAGAAATACCACTAACATACAAGTACTTGGCCTTGGAGGATATGTTGTTGATAGGCATATGCTCTTCAGGGTGGGAGCAATGCAAGAGGTCAGGTACAACCGCATATATTAAAAAAAAAAAATTAAATGAAAACTATCAGTATTTCCTGTAAATAGTACTTACTAGATTTTGACAATTGCTGCAAAGTCTGATGCAAAAAAATAAAATAAATATTTGGCATAAGAGCTTTGGTGGTTTTGGTACTACATCCATCTGCAAGAAGAAACATAAATGTTTAATTTATTATTGAGATTCAACTATCTGTTAATTATTACAACTGATTTTAATGTATTTAGATTTTAACTTCTAAACTTATTGCTTAACATTAAAAAAGACTATTTAAAAATATTTTTTTTCAATAAATGAACTATCTGAACTTTAGAGGTTTAGCCACCATTACATATAACAATTATATTAATCTTTTAAAAACTGATACTTCTCAAAAAAGAGCTTTTTGGATGGTTCAGCGAGGATTTGATATTTGAACAATCAAGGCATGAAATGCATGGCATTATCTAGCATTCAGGCTAAAACCTTATTTGTTCAGAAACATTAAATATTCTCTTACTATACACAAGATATTGATTTTTTTATTAAAATCTGCATGTATGAATCATTCACAGGGAGTAACACAAGGTAATGTACTTGGTTGCAACTCAAACAAAATAACCTCAGTTCCAGCAAATGTTTCTAATCAAGGGCAAGTAGTCTGGTATGATGCTGCAGAATTGTTTGCTAATGTGCAAAGAATATTTTTAACTGTGTGTTGTCAGGAGTTAGTGGGGTTTCTGCAGCAAACCTATCAAAAGGGAGCTGGAGGAGATCAAGCACAGCAGTTCCTGCTGTATGCCATCCTCTGCCGAGGAACTGGCAAGCATCATTTGCAGGGAGATCGCCTGGTGCCCTTTGCTGCGGCGCGCATGCAGAGAGAACCAAAGCTGGATTTTAGAATTAACATCAGGTATGGGTTGTGCTAAGTAAGAGTGCATTTAATTGAATGCCTGTAGCTTCTGAAGTTATGACTAAGAATTGTCACTGGTAGATTTCTCTGGAGAGGCACATAGAGTAGTGGTCCTCAAGAGGCTATGTAACTTGCCCTGCTTGCTTTCAGGAGAAAATGTTTCTAAAGCTGTGTAAAAGCGGAAGTCCTAAATATAAGCTGAGTCAGTATCTATCACTTTTTCTTAAAAGATCCCATTAACCCCATGGCCTTCCAAAAACACGCTCTGGTTCTGAGGTACTGTATATTAGAATTTTAAAAGTAATATATGGTGCATATGAATAGATATCATTAACATTAGTTGACAGTGTCCTACATAGTAATTAAGATCATGACCAGTAAAATATTCAGAGGTTAAAGAAAAGAGGAAATACCTGAGTTAATTAGAACTGCTCATTTATATATATATATATAAATATATATATATCTAGAACAGGTCTTTTTAAAGCATTTCAGCCTTTATCTTCTTGTAAATCCAACTGTGTTATTTACTAACTGGCTTTGATGGCATGATTTTTTTCAGTCACGTCTGTTTTAAAGGGTTTTAACCTAAATGATTTCTTTCTAGTGGAGCTACACTAGATGAGGCAGCCCATATAGATGAAGTGGGTGCATAATGGCTAAAATAGCCAAAATAACAGAGTGAAGAATCTGCAGCTCATCCATAAAAAATCCATGTTGAAGAAGAAGACATGGAAATAAGTCTGTCTACATTTTAGCATATCTTAAGACTGAAGAGGAATAACTTTTTTTAGTTGACACAGCTGGATTGTGTTTCGTTTCACGTGCTTCCTAGAAAATTTTGTCTGTTTTAATGTCTTTCTCAGTTAATAGATTCAACAGACCCGCTATTGCAGAGTTCTCGTAATTACTTCAGTTTGGCTTTTGAACGGAGGGTGCTGTGCACATTTGAATAACGTTACAAACCACCCTGTGCTGTGTTTGAGAAGTGTAATTTCTGTGTGTGCCATGCTGTAACTTATACTCTATCGATTAAAGAATAAACATGGCATGTAAATACGTATCAAGAGATATAAGAAAGCAGGCTCATGTAAGCCAAGACGGAAGCCCGTGCCCTGGAGGTAGAGGCTGGGAGGCCCAGTAAAGCACAGGGAGGGAATGGCAGGTGAAGTGACTGCTGCCCATGGAAATAACGGGGCCTCCACTTGCCGTTCATTTGAAATCATGCAGCGTGTCTGTTTTATCATAGATGTTTTTCCAGGTACTGAAAGACTTCTTGGCTTCCCTTTTCCTTTTAAAGCAGTTGATTGGAACTTTTTTTTTTGTATAACTAGACCTGTGATAAGTAACTTAAACATTCATTTATAATTTTCTGCATCTGAAGAGATTCCAAAGCTCCTTTTATCAGTTCAAATGAATGTATGCCTTTTCATGTATCTTGGCTCTGTATCTTCGGCTCTTTCCTTTTCCTGAATACTTGGTCAAATGTAAAATTTCACTATGAAATAGAAAATTCTCTAATGTATGCTTAAATCATATATAAATCGGCTATCAGCTATCTTTTTTACTTTTATTTCTTTTAAATGTTTTCTGAAGAAAACAGCTTGTAACTACGACATGCATCTCTGTAAGAGAAGAAAACATGGAAAGCAAGCCAGTAGCAAATTGTAATGGACAACCAGTCCAGTCATTCTCCAGATGACACATTTCATGTCATGCAAATTTAGGACTGTAGTCTATATAAATTATGTGGCCATAGTTCATCTATGGTGGTGTTCATTTTTTAGTGTGCAAACAGTGTTAAGATAATCTAAAAGCTTTATGTGGGTGTTTTAATACGATGAAATGGTGTCGCTTTTCTTTCCCGTCCTTTGGCTGTTCAGCAGTGATGCCCGCCTGGGTAGGCGAATGCCTTCAGAAGACCGTTCTTGCTTGTCCTTATCATTTGGTCCCTGAAACATAGAAATTATCTGCAATTTATGGTTAGTTCTTCTTTCCCTATTTCTTTCATTGCTAAGAATAGTTTGTTACAGTGGTAACAGATGCATATATATATATATATATTTCTCTTTGACCTTGATTTTATTTTTTCTGTGGAAAAAATCTGGGCTTCTTCAGCTAATCAGAAAAATCTTGTCATGAGTTCAAGTAATGCAGTAATATGTATTCTGCTAATATTACATTTAAAAGCATGTGCTTTTTCCTTTCCTCTTTTTTTTTTTTTTTAAAGTTCTCTCTCCTTCTCATGTTTACGAAGAGCAGAAACCGGAAATGTAATTGTAAAAAAAATGGAGCAAGTGTCAAAACCAAAGTTAAAGGTATTTTGTTGTTGTTGTTTTGTTTTGCATGGCCAGTAGATGACAGAAAGAAGGTAAAACCTAGAGTATGTGTTGGAGGCAGAATCGAGTAGTCTATAAAGCAAAATTACTGTTATTATTTTTTAGTATGCATTTGTGTAAGCAGGCTACTTTTGAAAATGAGCTGAAGAAAGCCTGGACAAATACAGGAAAGAGCTTATGATGGTTTGAGCACAAGGTATCAAATAATTGTGCTTTGGTATCATCTTATATATCTTAGTATGTGTTGCTGAAACCACGCTTTTCCTTTTTTGAAAGGTCACAGGATTGTAGTTCCTCTTTAATTATTCCAGTAACATAGATTTTGACTCAGCTGTTGCATACGATGAGGATTAGAACTTAGTATTTGAAAGTGAACGTCTTGGGCCAGCTAACCTTACAGCTGTTGAGCTTTTTGTCTGCCAGCGAGTGGCAGAAAGAGATGTGCTCTTCTAAACCCTGCCAGACCACAGGATGTGCCTTGGACCCAGCCCTCTGAAAGGTGCAGTAGGAGCCCTGCTGCGCCATCAGCCCTACTGGAATTTTTCACCTCGTGAGTACTCTGTTGCACTCTTAAGACTCCATTTTTATTTTTTTCTGTGTATTTATGTTATGTATGTGTATTTATATATATACATACACATATAAAGTATATTTTGCATATATATGTATTCATATAAATATTTGTATAAAAATTCATTTCCTTTAAGGGAGTGCTTACTACATTACCTGAGCAAGTCTGAATGGTTTAGTAGGGATTCATTTACATTAGTTAAATATAACATAAAGAAGTATTAAGTAACAACTTAGCAACAATGGCAAAGTGGTTTAAGTTATCAAGTACCATCGTTGTTTGGTTTTGAGAGAGAGAGAAAGGGATGAGGTTATAAACAGGATCATTTCTCCTATATCGGCTTCAGTGCTGTCATCTGAACGTATTTTTAGGAATGTGAAATAGCACTTCAGGTACGTGTATAGTGTTCTAAATCCGCAGTTTATGTTTGCAAATATATTCATATACAAATCTGTATTTGTACAGCAGTGTTCTTCAAGTTAGCCATTGGACTGCTCTGTCTACAAAGGTGGAGACTTTTCATGCAAACCTTTTGATGGGTTTTCTAGGGAAGAACATATACACTAAAATCTAATAATGATTAATCATGCACTTAATTGAAATGATTTAAAAGCCTGAAAAAAAATATCTTTGAGAGAAGAGATTCATTTTGAATTTCATTTTCTTAGACAAGGAGACTTTAAAAGGTATTGGCAGCTTCTTCTCTCATTTCAGTCTTTGTCCTCCCACTCTGTGACAGCTGCTGCTCAGCATTTTTCTTCCTCTTCTTAGTCTTGATGAGCAGTTTTTTTTTTCTTTTTTCATTCCTGTTGGGCTTGAGCTGCAAGCAGTTGGTGCTCATGAATATCATTAAAGCTGGTGGGGGAAGAGGCAGGTAATGCAGCATCTTTTGTTAGGGCTCTGATTGTATTGTACATTTTTTTCAAGACTAGGGTCGTCAGTATGCTCAGTGAAGGGGCAAAGGGCTAGTTAGACAAATATGTCTGTGGGCAAACCTGTTTGGAAAATTTGAAGAAGAAAATGGAGTGCTAGGAATTGAAGCTGAACAGAAGTGAATTGAAATAAAACACTTTGGAAATCTCAAGGTGTTGTTCTACTTAACTTTCTGAAGCTCTGTCCAGATTTTACCTATTGCCAATCATATTGTCACCTTTCAACTCATGTAAGAAGCACTAGAAACGTTTTAGTAGAAATTCTGTTTATTTTGTATCTTTATCTTTGGTTTATTCCCAATGAGTGAGATTGTAGCTGACGAAAGAGAACTGTTATTTCCTATAAGCGCATGGCTAAACAAGTTGCTTTAAAAGCAAAGCAATTACCAAGCTGAGGTTACCTACAACTCTTGTGCAGCTTTTCCAAGTTCTTATGCCACAACGACCTTATCCCTTTGCAGATGTTGTTCTCCATCACTATCCGTGCTAATGAGGGTTCCTTCTTCCAGTCAGACCCAGATCGATATTCAAGTACTCAGGAAAGTGGTAGGACCTAAATACTTGTGAGTTCTCTCTTCTGCATCAAATTGGTTGCAGCTGATGACTGAATTCAGGATTTGGGAGTCAGGGCTAGACAGCAGTGCAGAAGCCTCAGTTCCTGGGGAAAGCAGACTTAACAGCGAGCAGAAGTTTTGATAAAATTAGGGAGAAGGAAACTTGTTTTGTGAACATAACCTCTAATTTTGTCATTGTGTAAATAATAAAATTACAACAAAACCAAGCATCTTCTACAATAAAACAGCAGTAGAACTGTCCTTCAGATCTACTTGTATTAATGTAAACACTTCATTCTAGTATGTTAAATGTAGAAGTGTATAATGCTTACAGAGACATACATACCACGTGTTTTATAATTCACCTGTTAAAAATAGGAAATATTCCAAATTGTACTAATTATACTAGGCCAAAGATGATTTAATTGCATGATTACTTCTGTTATTGTAGTATCAGTAAACGAAATAATCATTTATGAAAAAAAATTTACAGCAGATGACCAAAATGTTTTATTTCTCAGTGCTGATCATTGGATTATGAAAATGGATTACGATTGAGTAATGAGTTCTTCAAGCCCCTGAATGATATGATTTCTGTAAATGTCTCCTTGATGTCGTTAACCTTGAGCTTTCAGAGGAATAACTGACTCTGTAAGATTTGCCTTTACCTAATATTTTGTAATGAATTTACTCTGTGTGTGTGTGTTTATTAATATACCAGTGAGACCTAACTGGAAGTTGCTTAAATGAATATACTGGGTTTAGAAAAAGATATGGGGACTATGACATTGCTATTTTTGAGCAGACTACTGTTCTACTTAGACCTGTGTTTACGTGGTCCTATTCATCAAATAAAGTCATCTTGTAAAATCATAGTATGAAAAATGAGAAATTTGCCTGTTTAAATGACAGCATTACTTTATATTTAATAAAACCCTTGTCTTATATACCACTTTTTGAGGTTTTGCTGATAGCGTACTCTCTGTCAGTGGAAGTTTACCTCTAAAATCAGGACGGCTCCTGTAACAAAACCTTTAAATTCAGTCTTGTTAGTCACTGGAGCACTTTTCCAATGAACCTGTGGAAAGTTCACTGCAGAACTAATTCAGGAAAAACTACTTATTTCAATTTTACCTGTTTAAAATAGCAAATAAGCCAGAAGTAAACTATGAGTGAGATGCAGTAATCTTTTTTTGGTCATCCTTTGCCTAGAGGGCTGTCAGATTTTTTTTGTCAGATCTGAAATGGTAAATTATAATTATTTGGAGGCAAAGGTACTCGTCTGGGTGTTCGTTTTAAGGTACATGGTGAAAAGTATGCCATCTGACAATGGGAAAGAAAAGCCTTAAGAGTGGGGTTGGTAATTAAGTTTTTTGATAACACCAGTTTTGGGGAACTGTTACAAGGGCTGAATGATGTGCAGTGCCATCAAGCAATTCTCTGTAAACAACTTTCTAGTTTGGAGTATTTTTCTTATAAATATGTTCACTGAATAGATGAACAATATAGTACCCCCGAAAACAAACAAACAAACAGAAAACCTCAGGGGCAGGCTTGTAACTGCATGTTGGTTTCAGTGGGCTGATTCATTAAATTTTTCATGGGAAAGCTTGCATTGAATATCCTGCTTTCAGGCCAGTCTGGTGCTGTTGTGCTGGTTCATGGATGATTTTGGTTCCAGTGTCTTACAGAGTAAGGTCAGACCTGGGCAGCTTGGCTTGGAACGAAATCTCTCATGTTCTGCATTCTTGCCATCGCTCTTGAATCTGTAAATGAAAGGCTCCAAATTTATTTAACTGCCAGATAGCAGAAAGGAAACGTCAGCATGCTAGCATCTTCCTCTTCCCTGAAACTTGCTAAATCAACTACATTACACCCACAGATACAGCAATTATGTAGAGAAAATAAACAGTGTGAGTGACACTGTGAGGGAGACAAAACCCTGTGTCATCTAGACTACTGCAGCCTGTCAGAAAAAGTATTCTGGACTTCTGCAAAGCAGATGAGCAGGTAATTCAAAGCAGAAGTGGGCGTTTGACAGCAATTGAGGAAGCATGGTAGATGGACAGGCTTGAAGGACCTCAATATTTTTACAGACATGTGGAGTAAAGCCACTCCTGAATAGATCAAAGTTGCAGAGACAAATGCCCCCTACATACCCCTATCTGCCCATCATCCCTTGGCTCCTGGCACTTACTGCAGATGTGCTGTAGACATAAAAAATACCGTACTTTTGTTTTGGGATGTACCAGGGTTTTCTCTTGAGAGACCCTGTCCTAAGAAAAATAACCATCCCCATGTGCAGAGCTGTATTTGCAGACTCCTGGGGTTCACTTTTGATCTGGATGAATTTGTAGTCTCTGCTGTCCAGTTAACCAAATATCCTCCTTAGTGCAGCTGGGTGGTGAGGAGTGGGAAGGGATCTGCATACCTTCCTGGGCTTGGGCAGAAACCTGCTGAAGGGAAATACGCTCCTTCTGAGGTTTTGTTTGTGCAATAGTTGTGCTAAAACCAGCGTAGGGTGAATGATGAATGCCTTACTTCTGGTTATGTGTTTCTTCAGAAATACTTGTGCTTTTTTTTTTCTTTTTTTTTTTTTTTTCCCCCATGGTTCCATTTTGCAGTGTTTGTTTGAAAGATTTCAGGTCCTGACAAGACTATGTATGGTTTTTCTGTCTAGCTTCTCTTCCCAGCTTCTTTTCTTGGTTTCACCTCTGGGTTAAAGATTACTGTTCCCAAATTTCAGCCTAGATCTTCTGGTGGTAGCAGAATTAATAATAACAGAATTTCAGTTGTTTTCTTTAAGGAACTTTTGTCTGATGTTCTATTAAAGAGCTTTAAGACAGTGAACTCCATGCAGCCTTCACGTAAAGTAAGGGACTGAGTGGAGGAGGTCAGATTATATTGAGAGGCAATTGGGCTGAGTTTAAATTCTGTACTTTTCTGATTGACAGAGAGATGTCAACAAAGCAGGAAGGAAGATTGTGAAAGGAAGTAAATTGGTCACCTGGCTTCACAAGCGCTTGAGTTGCTGCAGTTTACAGTATAATTTTTTTAAAGTATTCAGAAATAGAACTGATTCCCAGATGAGTATGATTAGGCTTGGAGTTACTGACCTAATAAAGACTATCTGCTGGCATTGGTTTTGCAAGCTTATTGGAGGAGTTTTTTTATTTTTTTCCCAAAGACTGGCATCATTGATGAGGGTTTATAATGGTTTCAGTCTTTACAACTCTCTTTTCCTGCGTGATTTCTGTTCTCTTCTTAAATGATTTCTAAAGATTCCTGAGGTGAGGAATTCCTGACAGAGGAGTAGCCAGTATAACTTTTGCTCTAATTACTGTTCTGTACCTATTGATGTATTATGACGCATTTGATTAGGTGGTGTAACACTTGCATTTTGTTTCTCTTGGGTTCTGAGTGTAATAGTTCTGTTTTAGCAGTGACTTCACAATTGGATTTTTTTTTTTCAAAATAAATTCATTTTTTTTTTTGCTTGGCTTTTTTTCTTTCTTGTTGTTTGTTTGTTTCCTGAGCAGTATGAAAATCTCATCACAGAGATCATATAGGATATACAGGATATTCTGCTTACGTGAAGGACAGAAGTGTTACTTCAAAAAAAAGTTTTAATTTAAGAAGTGGATACATTCTGGATACATACTACAGTGCAGGGCAATAAAGGCATCATAATGTTTTTTCCTACTGTGCTGACTAGTATACCCTGTGTGGACACTGTAAATCATTAAAATATTGTGTGGTATAGAAGTGTATTAAATCTATTTGCTTATTCTTTCAGTATATCTACCTCTTTGAGTACTGGCAACAGTTCCCTGAAGTTACCATGTGTATGGTTACGATTTCCTCAGAAAAATGAACAGTGGTGACTGAATGGCTTCTCCGGCCAGAAACAAAATATATTATTTTGCACTCATTTTCATATTAGTAAGGCTATTTCAAAGAAAAATGGAAACTCAATACAATGTTAAGGTTGCAAAAGTAGATGTAAAAGCTATGTTACATTTCTTCCTATAAGAATTATGTTCTCAATGGAAACCACATGGAATGTGTCTCCTACATATAGGAACTGAAGCATCACTTTTTTAATGCAAAATACAAATGAAGCTTAAATATGATGTGAGTTGCAAATTGTGGAATGCCATTTTAGACTTGTGTGCACTCAGGCATGGTAAGTCTTGCTCTCCCAGCCCTTTTACATAAAGAATGTCTGAGCTGTTGTGGATGTTTTGCACAGTATGAACTGGATGAACAGGATGTGGTAAACAGATTACAGCAATGTTTATCGGTAATTTATTCTGATGTGGGAAGTAAAGGAACCACTGAGTGGTGTGTAAATAGGGTGAAACGATGAGTTGCTGTGCAGTGTTGAACAGTTCTGAAGTTAACTGTGCAAGAACTCCAGAGATTTCTCTAAGGAGAGGAAAACAACAGTCAGCTTTGCTTAAATAAGATTGAGATAAATATGCTTTCAGTTTGGAAGGTATGTTTTCAGCACGAAGGATTAAGTGGATTTGGCAGTTCTTTGAGCTTGACATTGATACTGGAATGAGTTTTAAATAGCTGATTCCCAACACCTCCTGCTCCCTACACCCTGAGGTCAGCCCTGGGGTCAGTGCCAGTACCAGAGAGGTGGCTCCCTCAAACCCCAAGGGATGTGTCTCCAGGTGCCACTCAGCCTCTTGACATTCTGTCAGCTCATCATGACTCGCTTGAAGTGCTACTAGCTGAAGGAAAAGTACAGATAACACCATCACCATCTGTTAGAAGCCTCCTGCTCCCTCATGGCCCAGGCTGTGTGTGCGAAGACATGGACCTGCTTAGCAGGCAAGATGACGCAGCAGAAGAGGCTGGTGAGATCTTTTCTGCTTGGTGTGAAAAGCAGGTGACCACGTTATGCAGTCCTAGTGCCATTTCAGTGGTCTGTTATGTCAATGCTTTTATGTAACGCTATTATTGCTTTTCTCAGTTGCAAGTACAACTTTCTTCTTAATGTATTTGCACTGTTTCCTTCTAGAGCAACCAAAATATTTTTATCTTCTGCAGTGAGAGTGTGGTAGATTGCATCCTTTTTGTTCGAGAAAAGCCCACTGGCTGCTTGTAAATAGACAAGCAAGACTGGACTGGTATCTCTGGTATTTAAAGAGACCAAAAAAATCATCCTGCTTGTAATACGTCAAGAGACATAGAAGATCTTGAAATTTCTGCATTCAAGTCATAGTGTCTGACATGCCTGCAGATTTTCATTAACAAACTGGACATAACCAGAAGAGAGAAATATTATGAAAAAGATTAAAACCCAATAAAGTAAATGTAAAATCATTCAAATTAATATAGAAAATAAACCTAAATGAAAACAGTTATTCTCAAATACCTTTGAGCTAAACATGAAGCGGGCATTTGTATTCTGAAACAAATCTGAAGCATTGCTATTAGTCAGGAAGAGTAATTTGGGATTAGTAAGTCCAGACCACTTCCAGTGTGGTGAGAAGAGGCAGTTTTGAAGGCCAGTGTTCCCAAGGTGAGGAGCAGAGGTAGCAGGTGGATGTAACAAACAGGTAAGTGCTGGAGTGTTACAAGAAACTGCCACTTCCTGGGCTGCCTGTTCATCAAATAAATGTGATCTTTTCTCATGAGTTGTCAAGGAAGAAATGGGTTTTAAAATCAGAATTGATTTGTCATTTTGTATAATGAAGTAGCCATATGTTTAGAATGCTGTGACCCATTCATGCTACACGTAAGACATCGTATAATGAAGTCAATAGGAACATTTTTACTACTGTGAGTAGTTTTGGAGAAGCTGACACTTAAAATGTCAAATTTTAAATGGACCACTGGAAATACTTCTACAAACGTGTCATTGTTCAAGGAGAATCTTGTTACAGTTCTGCAAAAACAACCAAACCAAACAACTCCTCCACCTCAGTCTAGGACTTAAGGTCATCTGGAAGAACGAATCTGCTCCTTTGTTGCAGGACAACTTTTCAGGTTGACTAAAGTAGTGGGGGAGTTTGCACAACTGTTGTAATTAAGTAGAAATAGAATAATTTCGAGTTTTGTATCCATCATCTGTTCTTGCAGTAAATTCATCTGTACATAGCATCCTTTGTTTTGGAGTTTTCCTCACGTGATGAGCCGCGCTCTATTAGTAAGCCATGCGTGCAGAGCACTGTGCCCACTAAGCACAGGAACACGGGAAGCTTTGTACTGTGCCGCTCACGCTGCTCCAGGAGGCGTGAAAAAAATGATCTGTGGGAGGCAGGGGGCCACGCAGGACCATTTGTTCCTGTTTGATGGAATGCTCTACCTTAATCTTCTGCGCGCAGGAATAGGAGCCTGCCCTTCCTCTGCTTGTTTTCCCTTGTATTGCGTGCAGGTCCCATGTGTTCAGGAGGGGTTCTGAAGTTATGGTGGAGCTTCATGAGTTTCACTGTGGTTTCGAACTCCCAATGTTTGCTGAGACCACTTTGAACACTGGAGCAAAGGAGCTTTAAGTCCATCTCTTCAGCACACCTCTCCGCAGTGCCCTTGCGAATGATTCCAGTAAGCATCTTTTCTGGTTTTAGATCTGCCACAGAAATAATTTGTGAGGTTTAGCATTTTCTGTAATTTACAGAGGAGAATGCAGTTGATAATTCCGCCTGTGAAGGCCATGTTGCTTACAGTTTATAATGTAGCATAATAAAAAGTAACAAATACCACAAAATCATTACTCAAATTGTTACCAAAATTTCCAAGCTTAGTGTGTTTATCTATGTATGCTAAAGAGGTACAAATATTGTAACTTTGATATTTAATCTGTCTTTTGATAGTTTGTCACACTAATTATTTTTTTTAAGATTATTTTTATCTTCCTGAAAAACACAGGTACAATATAATGTGATATCCAAAGAGCACCTAATATTTTTTTCAGAGAGAACTTTCCAATGGTCATGATGATGTGATTTTTCATATTAAGGTGGAAAGTGACAGTTTCATATTTGCTGTTTATTGTCTTCCTGGTAGTAAAGAACAAGAAGGGCTAACTATGACAATTTTTGCTGTCTGTTTTTTTAGCAATGTAGGGACAAGTTCAGTGCTGAAAAAAATAAACACACTGTTAAATTGGCTTTCATTGGTGCTGTAGTTCTGCATTTCAGTCTCAATATGTAAATTTACTGTATGAATGTGTTCTGAATTTGCTGAGGCTCCAACAGTGTTGTTGTTTTTTTTTTTTCTCTCTTTTTTTTCCCTCCTTTCTAAATTAGAATCAAATTACTGGACGCTGGTCTAAGTAGGAAAAAATTCGTGATCCAATGACCAGAACCAAAAATTTGTCCCATGAGCAAAGTAACTAATTTTCAGGTCAAATGATAAATTATCTTTTTTTTTTTCTTTTTATAAAGGTGATTTTTACCTGTGCAAGCTCAATAGCTTGCAAGCTAACAATTTTCTTTCACAGAGTAAAAATAAAGATGAAAAATTTGCTGAAAAGATATGCTTCCTCTGTGCTAAAGTGTTCTTCCAATGAAGAAAAATCCAACCCAGCGTACATGAGAAGTGTGAGGGGAATACCTTCAGGCCATTGTAAAAGCATTTATGTCTGTTTGCCACTGCTGTGGGCCTGTGCAAATTGTCTCCAGCGGCTGCTCGTGCCGAATTTGTGGCTCAAAGATAATATCTTTAGAAGTAGATTTCCCTGTTCTACAGTGTCTTTTCTTATTTTTGTCCTTTTCGTGCATAAAATTAAGTATAAAAATCCATTAATACATCGATGCTTGCAAAAACTTTCCATATCAAAGACATTCATTATTTTTTAACTAAATTTAAACATATTATAAATGTTTTATGCTTAAGTGTTCTTGGTAACACTAAAGCTTCTCCTTTGCAGTATTGCTTTCCATTGTACATGGTACAAGCTAAATGTATCATTTCAGTCTTATGATGTATAAATTATTCTACAAATCATTTCCACACCTACAAAATATAAAATGCTATACAAAATGTGATTGAAGTTTTCTTTAAGAAATACTAGCTTGTGTTTTTACAGTTTGTAAGTAATCTTAAGATTTTTTCTTTCTACTGGAGACTGATTTTGGAGAATTTTCAGCCATATTTTTAAGTAATATTGATCAGCATTTTCCTTTCCATATGTAAATTTTACTAAGGTGCTCACAACTAGTAGAAATAGGGATTGAATTTAACCTGGGAGAGAAAACCAGGAGCAAAATAAACTCTTATTAATCTGCCCAATTTTTAGCCATTTGTGTGGAATGGTTGGAGTCGTTAATCTGAAGTCTCAGAACGAAATTATCTTGTGCATTTCTGAACTTCAGCTGGTGAAGTGAAAACGAACCCACGTGTTCTGAGGGCACTTACTGAAACCTTGTCCCACACACTTCTTGTCCTTAAACAGCAGCACGTGAGGAGAAGACGTTGGTGGGATTTTACAGATGTACGATGGTTCTTAGCTTCATGCATGTACACTTCCCTAGAGTCAGTCTTATATTTGAAGAATGACTTCTCTTTGTAGTGTTTCATATTTAGCAAATACAATTTATAATTCCTCGTTAAATATATATCATTTAAGTTCTGCTGGACCAATAGTATTCTAACTTTCAGGGTGCTGAGGTGCTTCGTTTTCCGCTGAAGCAAATGATATTCTGCAAGATAAGACACTGGCGAGCAATGAAGAATAAAGCTCTCCTGCTCCTGATTTTCACTGATGTGTCACTGGGACAGGAAGTTTTTCCCCAGCCCGTGATCCATTTCTCACGTCACCTCACGTGAGCAGGAAATGGGTTGAAAAGTTGCTCTGGGGGAAACATTCCGGGCTTTTGACATTTGGGAATTAGTGCTGCCGTGATAAATTAGGGCTTGAATGATTTTTCTGGTGTGGAAAAAGTCAGAAATTTATTAAGCAATGCTGATATCACTGTGTGTGTATGTATATATTTAAGCTGAGAGATTTTGTCATTTGGATAAGGGTAAAAGAGCTGTTTCTTTATTTTCCTACTTCATCTTTCTGAAAAATCTTTGTGTGTATTTTAATATTCTGAAAGGGGAGTTCAGAAGCTTACATTTAGCATTAGAAAATGCTTTTAGCAGGCATGCAAGCTCTTTCTAGTTCTTCTTGTGCTTCCAGGACGACTTGTAGATGAATTCAGATAAGCAGCCTGCAAAAAACAGCTTAGTCGTTGTGGTCTCCCTGGCTTTGGGGCTCTGAGACAGAAAGAACAAACTTTCTGTTTTGGTGACTTACATTTAATGACTTCAATAATGTGTCTGAATTTCAAAGAAATACAATAATTTATTAAACAGAAATCACTCTGAATCTGTAGAACATGAGGGACCATAGCAGGGATGCTGCCAGTCTTGGTTATATCCAACCTGGCACCGTAAGTGCCGACTGTCCTGGAACTTTGTGCAAAGACCAGTGAAAGCTCGAGCAGTGCATTCGAAAAAGCAGTCGCACTGCCCTTGCTAAAGGGTGAGGAGTTATAGGACTCCCCGATCAATTAAATATAAGTATTTTAAACAGAACAGGTGCACCACTCAATTCTCTACCAAATGAGCTTCTCCAGAAGTTAGCTATGTTGAGATGTGTAATTACTGGTCCTGTAACCAGTCATAAATTCTCTTTTGCTAAAACTTTGCCTTAGTCTTCTATTCTTTTTTACCTCCCCCCCCCCCAAAAAAAAAAAAAAAAGGTCAGAATTTTTTTTCTTATAATGCAACTGGCACTTTGCAACAAAACCAAAGCAGATGTCAATAAACGCAGACTTTTCTGTGCTCATTTAAGTGAGCAAAGTGCATAATTGTTCCGTGAGTAGCTACTGTTTGAGTTTGTTAGGAGGTACTTGCTTGTAAGTCAGCACTGTAGCGCTTATCAGCTTTGGAAGCTGAACAACTTCTGCTGCAGCTAAAAGCTTTGAGAGGAATCTGAAAACTCGTGATGGCTTGCACAGCTCCAGAAATTCTTGGAAATCTGCTCTGGATGAGCTGCCCTTGTGTGCTGCTCTGTGGGCTTCAATGGGGCTGCTCGTTCAGGATGCTGTCAGGCTCCTCACCCAACTCACGTCCCTACAAGTTCAGCCTGGGGGTGCCCTGCCTGTGTTCAGATGATGAAAATAGTCTCCCTCTGAACTTCCTGGTGTACAAGTGTACTCTGTGTGCATGTACGTATTGTGCAGATTCTGTGCTTGGGATTCGAGTATAACAACTTTAACATGCAAGTTATGGGAACTTCTTCATAACTCTTGAGGAAATCTTGTTGTCTAGGCTTGGTACTCCTTAAACCAGAGGAGCACATTTTACAAGCTGCGTTGATTTTGCTGAAACATTTGGGACATTCTTGTTGCAGTTTGTATATTTTTGTCACAGTTATGGAATGAGTATAGTGGTAAATGAGTTTGGACTGTGAGAACAGTGCAAGCACAAAAGTGTATAAAAATAATATTTAAATTCCATTCCCTTGGTTTAGGAGATCTACCACAGCATATAATTAAATGACATTTTTACTGAGTTTGAAAGGGGTTTTGCAATTTAGGCTTCCATTGTTCTACCTGCCTAAAAAGTGGATAAATTACTTAAGACAGCAGTGTGGTTCTTCTGAAAAAAATCTCATTTATGAAGCCTTAAGAATTAGCAAATGTATATTTTTGCAAATTTTCCTGCAAGCAGAAAATCTGTTCTTACACTACAGAAAATTTTGTTGTGGCAGACACACATGGATTAATTTAGACTACCCAACCTTAATGATTCTATGATTTGATTTAATGCCAGCTAAACTGTATTGTGGACATTGGACAATCTGATTGCTTAAAAAATAAAGAAGTGTGCAGGTTACAAAGACTGTGAAATGGATTCAGTTTGTTCGCATTTTATTCCTTTATGTTATTTCTGTTTGAAAATTGTTAATAGCAATTGATTAATAAAACATAATGAAGGTAATTGTTGGATCAAGTCTGGGGTCTTGATCCTTAATGGGCTCAAATTGACGTATCTCTAGAAATCAATGGAGCAAGACAGGTTTGTCTTGCTTACGGACCTAGGTTTATAGACAAA
The DNA here is from genome assembly GCF_964034855.1 of Anser brachyrhynchus. Taxonomy (NCBI): domain Eukaryota; kingdom Metazoa; phylum Chordata; class Aves; order Anseriformes; family Anatidae; genus Anser; species Anser brachyrhynchus. The sequence goes on from NC_137705.1 coordinate 18,243,313, forward strand.
ATACCAACAAAAAAACAAACCAAAAACCTCCCCATGCCCTATTTTCCTTTAAAATACATTGGTTCAGGACCTGAGTGTTACAGAGAAGGGGACAATGTTGCTGCCTGGGCTCTCTCCATGTTTTCAAACTATGGCAAAACGTTGCTGTTGCTGAAGGACACCAGTTAGGGAACACCTCCTCATGCCACTGAAATTTTGTTCCATTGCTCATGATACAAGATACATTCGACCTGCAGCAAGATGTAGGGCTATTAACATTTGTGCTTGTACATTAGTTTGCTGTGATAGTCAACAGAGTATTGCAGGTTTTTGCACTTGTTGTTAAAGTCTGGAGACAGAAGGGCTATCTTGTGCTTATCAGTTACCTTTGGGGGCAGGAACTCGACACCTTCATAAAATATTACTGCTTGCTTGCTGTCTGTATGGCTAAAAGATGTGCTGCAGTGCTACCTCTTAAATACTGCTGCAGTAGCACAAAAACTCTGTGGAGATGAGTTTGTTTTTACCTTTCTATAGTGGAGGTTGAATTTTCTTTACACATGCAGATTTTGTATTGCATCGTTTAGGACCAATGTCTGCGAAATCCTGGGCTACACCAGACGGCTGGTTCTTAAACGCAGAGCTTGGAGGAGATTTTTCAGAAGGTCACTGGTTTATGTGCTGCCAAACTAGTAGCTTTTTTCATAATCTGTAGTTCTTACTGCTTTCTCAGCTCCCTGCTCGAAGAGAACTGATGTAAGGAAAATTGTTCAGAGGATGAGAAAAGGAAGATCCGATGTAGAGGTCACCTCTGAAACTGTAACCAATGCAGTCATATTGATTTCATCAAAGCTGCTTTTTTATTTCAGGCTTTTTGTAGAGTCTTTTTCTCTTAAAAACCTATTTTTTTATTTTTTATTTTTTTAATGAGCAGTTTTATTCTTAGATTTGTAACCCCATTGCTAAATTTAAGGAAATACAGGTAAATTTATGGAAATACAAGTAAAGATGACCTCAGTTTTTGGTTACCCTTTACCAAGATCATTGCTTCCCAGTTCTGTTGTGTGTGATTCATTTGGTTCTTATTTCCCCTGCATCTTTTCCTGCAAGGAAAACCTGCATATATCTGGCTAACAAAGATGATCATTAGAATATAGCGTGAACGTAATGTTCATTTACTCTGAGCTTTATGCAAAGAGTAGAGTAGTGGCAAAAAAAGGACTTTCCTAAAATAATATCTTGGATTGTTCTTGAAAGCCCATTTTGTACCCTGTGAGCCAAACTTCTGTCATTTTGTTCCTTTAATTTTTAGCCCCCTGCCCCGTTGACGTACTTGACTCCTTAACTGTAGGTAAACCAATTTCCGAGTTATTTAGGATGGAAAGTATCAAAGGTGAATAGCCTTTATTGTTAGTAAGTTAATTTAATTCTTAAATTTGGACTCCTCTGCTGAGGTTCAGAATGGCTGCTAGCAAATATTTATGTTCTTGTAAATGGGCCTTACATGGAAATGCGTTGAGCTGCATGTCTGTTGGAGCGCCAGCAGCGTGTGCATGGCAGCGGCGTTTACCTTGCCCCGTGGGAGCAGCTGCTGCACGGCTCTGCCCCGTGCTCCCCTCTCCCTCCAGGTACCCATTGTTCACCTGCATGGGACGCAGTCGCATTTTGGCTGCCTGTGCTTAGTTCGCTATGTACCTTTGCAGGTCACGGTGCCACTCGGGCTCTGAATAATCATGTAATGTATTTATTGGCTACTTTTTGTCTGCTCTAAATAAGCTCATAGCATGCTGTACAATATGTGCAAATCCTTGATAAAGAAAGAGTCACTTTTCAGCAAAAACAGTAAGAAATGAACTGTGAGAGTTTGCCTGTGCATCACTGGAATGAATGGAGCTTCTTATGGGTGCATAGCAATGCACTGCAGAGCAAACTGCTTGATTAAAAGCATACGCTGTAATTTTAAAAACTGGGTTGAAATGTAAGTGGCTATGGGACAGAATTGTAAGTATATTTCAGGATATACCTGTGTTTTTAATGCTTAGTCAAATCAGCATAGAATACTTGCAGGACACCAGTAAAAGATATGCTTAAAATGTATATTTTAATTCTATTATTCAAAAGGGAGAATTGCTATAACATTTTGGATATATAAGGATGTGAAAAGCAGCAATTTATTACAGTTGCAGGGCTTTCTTGCTCAAGTTCTTTTATTGGCATGAAATATGAATAAAAGTACACAGTTTTTAAATAGGTACTTAGACTAAGTCCTAACAAATAAATCTTTATTATATTTATCATTTTGACTTAAGAAATGTCATTTTATGAACAGCAATTTCTTCTCAGTCCTTAAAAATATTTTATGGATGTTGTACGTACTGCTTTCCTTTTAAGATATAATTTTATTTTGGATTATTTGCATGTCTCAAATGTAACAGGTTGTATAGTGCTATATTTTGTGTCTGTAACATTTTTAAGTGTTTTTATTTTGCAGATTTAAAATTTTATTTTAATAGTTGAGTAAAGCTATTTAGTAGTTTTTGGATTCTTTTCTTTATTTTATTTTTTTTAACCACTCACCAAAAGAAGAATCATGGACTGTTCTGCAACGTAACTGTGCTGTTAACCTGTGAAGTGCTAATTTAAATTCTGATCAGTCAAGAAACCATTAACTCATAGAATTTGATCTTCTAAGGTAGAAGTCCAGCAATGCCTATTGTTGTATATGGCAGTATCAGTCTTCTAGACTGCATTGCAGAATTTTCATTAGGCATATAGGAGAATATGTTCAGCTGTACAGATACAAAAAAATTGTCACTTAAGGGTATCAGCAATTCATTTCATCACTTCTTTGTAGTGTGACTTATAAATATAGCTTGCATCCATTAAAATGCAATAACTTTTACTGAGATAATTTGAGGATAATTTAAAAAAGCTGCACTAAAAGCCTCCTTTCCTTTGGATATTTTGTAATCCTTTTTTTCTAATCACAATTCAGTCTTTTAATGATGGGATAGAATGTTTATCTGTGAGAAAGTAATGGTATTTGAAAGCTTAGTGTTTTACTGTTAAAACAGTATTAAGTGCTTCTTGTGTCCAACTGAACCTCCTTGGGGCTGGTGCAGATGCCCCCACGCCCAGCGCTTTGTTGTTTGGGGCACTTGGATGCCAGGCAAAGCAAGGAGAAAACAAAGGATATTCAGAACAGACATGTAGCAAATGTGGACTCCGCATGTGTGCATGATTAGACGTACAAGTACACATCTGTATATTCTCCCTCCCCAAAAAAAGAAAAAAAAAAAGTGGATTTCTGCTACTTGGCTCCTTATTTTTGTGCGGACATATTTCAAATTTGGAGCTATTAGGAACTTCCTTCCCCTTTTCTCTTTTATTTCCTTTCCACCAAGCTTCAAGTTGAGAGTAGTAGTTCAGCATACTTGTAGTCATCATGGAAAAGAAACTGTTACGGTTCAGTTTTAGGCAGGTTTTACAGAAGTGGAGAGCTAGACCTATGTATGGTGTCAAAGGGATTCAGAGAGACGGAGGCTGGGGTTTGGTTTCGTCTTCTGCTGGATGCATCTTCTGTTTAACCCACTGCCACTGATTTTCCAGAATATTTCCATAATGGATAACTTGCAAGGTATCGTGGGTTTGGTGTGAAGATGGTCTTTGCTACTAGTCTTCCATTTCATTGAAAATACTTAAATACGAAGCAGGGGCTAGAATTCTAGTAGCTGCCTGTCTGTTCTGGTTTAAGTGCTTTTAACTTCAGTGGATGTTGAGTGTTTTTCTTAATTTTGCACATACTCAGCCTTGTTTTGTGATTAAAGAACTGTCTTCTCTCCGGCTTCCCAGCCTGAGCACGAAGCCCAGGCGTTACTGTGGTGAGCAGGCACCATGCCTTAAAAAAGGAGGGGAATGGGAACTGCAGGGGCATATGAATCCTGCGGCCACTTTCTTTGCTGCCTTCTGCTGCAAAACTAGGGAATTCTGTGAGACTGTTAAATACTATAGTATGGAAAACTGTAGACAGGTCACTTTACTTGCCAGGATTTGTTGATAAAAGCAAGCAATTATCCCTGTGCTGCGTGCGCTGCGCTCAGGAGTGCTGGGCTTCGCTTGCCTCCGCTCCTCAAGCCAGCCTGCAACCGGGGAGGGGAGAGAGATCTATAGGGGGTGGAGAGAAAGTGCTCCCCTTACAGCAAAGGTGTGTCTTGTCTGACACATGTTCAGACCACTCTGCAGTTGGTCTTAGGTAAGTACATCATATTATGGTCATTTGTGCCTCCTTGCTGTAATGGGTAGCTCTGTCTCACCTGCATAATTTATCTCTTGGTTCAGTAATACAATCCCAGTGGTCGGAGAATTGCAGGTATGGAGGCTAATGCTTTTGCTGGTAACTTTCTTACTGTTCTTTGCTATCCATCAGGATAATTTTATGCTGTATAAACGATATTTAGTGTTCTGGGGGGAGGGTACACAAGCGGTGTGTATAGTGAGTGGGTAACTTGAGTTACTCTGAAGTCATAAGGCAGAGATGTGGGCTTGTAAGAGAGAGAATTAGTTTGCACAGCCAGAAGGCAAATGATAATTGCTTTGAAAATGTCCCCTACATCTTAATTTTAGAAAGTATGATAAAAGAAAAGGTTAATTATAACAGAACCATATATGTAAAAGAAAAAACTAAACTATAAATATTTTTGCAGGATTTATTGCCTAGTGGTGTTTTACCTGAAATATTAATTATCTGCGTATCTTATCATTAACAATTGTCACATAGCATACATTTTAGCTTATTACAAATGTGTGGGGTTTTTTTTCCTGGATTTAATAACTGACAGTAAATGTTCAATATTACATGAAATTGAAAGAAAATATCTGGAGAGGAATAAAAGCAGTTAGCTAATGACTGTTATCAACTAGTGATTGTACTTTGCATAGATTATGCATTGAAAATTTACCTAATTTCTATTTAAGCATAATCTTTTAAAAATGCATTCAGGACTAGATTTTGCCTTGTCAGAATTTCACATGCAGTAGTTTCATTTTTTTCTTACTTTCAGACCCATTTAGTAGCTGTGAATTTTATTTGTCTTTAACTTCAGCTTAGATACCTTTAAGCACAATATTTGGATATTTATTTTGGAGGTTATAATATTTCTTCCTAAATTAACTAAACCCGTTAAATGAATAAATTGGATTAAATGTTTTTAGAGAACAAGGAATGCATCACTATTCCTGCTCCTCATTGGATCTAGAGATAGAAGCTAGAAGATAACATAATTATTTTTGACAAAATACAGCAACATTTTACAAGTTGTCATGTTTTATGTCGTCGAAGTTTGCTTGTATTTGAATTTTGAATAGATTCACAATGCAGTTTTAGCTGAAATGCAAATGGTACAGAATGCCTGGATAGGCTGATATATTTGGATTTGCAAATGCCTGTATGAATTTTATAACTTTTCTGAAAGGAATTAGCTGAAAAGAGAGTCTCAAAAATACTTTTTTTTTTCCTAAGGATTCGATTTATGTCTGAAATATAGGCAGGCAATCTGCCATTTAGGAATTTAACTGGAAATGTATCCAAGACCATAGCTTTTTAAGAGAGACAATCCATACTTTTTAAAATGCTTGTATGTGGGCAAGTCTGTGAAATGGCATTCTGCCTGAAAATACCTAAAGTTGATAAAGCATGGTTATGTAACTAGGATTGCATAATAATGCATTTTAAGATATTCTAATGTGAGTTTACTTTTATTACTTTTATCACTGTTTCTTTAGGAGAAAAGGTTGCAGGGATGTGTCTAATTACCCTCCTTCTTTCAGGTTATCGGATGTCCTAATTTTCAAGGAGTGTCCTTGCTAACAGGGACAATCCTGGAATCTTGTAGGCTTTATTGAAAATGGGGCAATGTTCTAATTTCAGAAAAATCCCATGTCAACCAGATACATGAGCAACTCTGGAGCCTCACGTGGACTCTAAGGGCATCGCAGCTGTCTGGGGTAGTACCACTACTGGATGCCTCTCAGCTTATCAGGAAACAGTGTGAAATGTAGGTGCTGCAGGGGATGGCTATCCCGTTTCTGGAGAGGAGCACTAGTACAGGTGGAAATCTTTTCTAGTCCTAGATGTAAGTGGCATCGATTGTGTGCTCTCTGTTTGGAAGCGCATTCAGTTATTCCTTTCTCTAACTTCTATGTAGCTCTGAAGCTAGGAATTAGACCCACAAGAATGGGTCAGCCAAATCAGGTTCGTTCTCCCCTTCCACCTGAATGGAAAGACCAGGCTGCATGTGCTGCTGTGCGGGAAGGAATTTCCACAGAGGCTGCAGCTCTTTGAAGGACCAGCTCACCGCACTCTCTGTTCCTAGACAGTTGTCCAAAGAGAAAAGTGGATTTAAGAAGCGTTCAGATTTGTTTGACTGCTCTGTTATCTCTGTACTCAAACTCAGAATATTTTAAATGTATTTTAAAGTAAAGAAGTCCTGAGACTGTTTAAGGGGTTACCAAAGTACAACATAGAGAAATCTCTGCTTTTGGAGGAAAGGAAAGATTGAAACCTGGATTCATGCTGGATTTGAAATGTGTGCTAAAAGGCCTCTAGTTGCACATGTATCTAAAGGCTTCTATGGAAGAGATCACTGTGTTGTCTCACTTCTGCCCATTAAAAGCATGTATGCATGTAAGGTCCATAATGGATTTAATTATGCTTCCTATACTCGGGACACATTCCTATACTCATTAAATTATTTGAATAAAAACTTGCCTCTTTCTCTAGTGTAGACACCTCAATATATTTGAGGATTTTAACAGAAAACTGGTGAAGTGTTATGGCATTGAGGATTTCTGCATCCTGAGCTCCACAGCTGGCTACTTAGGCAGCCCACATGCTAGGTTCTCTTGTGATAAGCATAGTAGGGTGCTGAGACATGCCTTTGTCATGATTGGTTTTGTAAGCTGGTGTGTGAACCAAATAGAGGAAACTGTATGCATTTTTCATGTATGTCTCTGTCAGGACACATCGAAAAACTCCTTTGCTGGTGTTTAAAATTCATCAAAAATACATACATTCTGTTTATCTTTGTTTTATGGCAAGATTGATTTAAAAAAATAAACAATTACAGTTTCTATAGCTCTAATTTGTAACAATAGAAATACCAATATCAATTTATCAGCATCAGAATGGGATTAAAAGAAGGTAGTTTTTATTTACAGCAGCTGACACATACATGGGTAAGTGACAGTGGTCGTATTTCATTACTTCACCTTGTGTCATTTTGCTGCATAAAATTTCATGTATCTGCCATCTCAGTTTCTTTTCTTTGTTAGAAACATTTCATATACTCCCACTTCTTGTAATTAGAATAACGATGCAAAATTTTCTCAAGGTTAAGAAAACTGCTGGAACCACAAAATAGAACATGAACAAGCTGTAATTGCTTAGTTTCTTAAGTGAAGATATGGAACCCCCCAAAGAATTATGATAGTCTTTTGTGGGGGAGGTATACCACTATTATGGAGGGAGAAATGTCAGCTCTTAACAGGTACAGATAATTAAGGGCCAAGATTTCAGCTGAGGTGGAGGAATGATTTTGCTTAAGCGTTGGAGCCTATATGCGATGGTAAAAGCATCTGTGGAACAATTTGTAAGGTATTTAGTGTAAAAATCAACTGAAAAGAGTGTTGGTTTTTTTCTTTATTAATTAAATAGGGAACATTTCAATGATAACGCATCGTGAATTAAGACCTACACTTCTTACTGCTGCTAAAGGCATTTGTAAGTGTAAAATCCATATGCATCAAAACAGAAAATTTGTTTCAGACTGCCTTGGAAAGCTATTCAGTCATTGCTTCTGAAACTTCTTTTTGGTGACTGTAAATTGCTCAAATTCAGTCAATTTCAAAGACTACTGCACTGCCCTATTATTTCATCAGAATATACATTTTTGGTTAACATATATTGTAAACTTTAAAATGCTGTAAGTGTTCCCAAATCATTATACACATGGACATCTGCATCCTTTGTAACAAAGGTATTTTTGTTGTTTACTGGTTCTGTTTCCTGAAACTGTCTAGGCAAGCTACAATGATGTTTGTATTTGGACAACAACGCTTGTGCCTGGCAAGTTTTGACAACATATAGGCATCTGAGGAGCAGAGGTGAGGATGTTTTTGCAACCTAAGACAGCAGGGGAAAGCCATGCGACAAAGCAGTATCCAACAGGTTTTCTTTCATCTGACTTCCAGGGTGAAGGCCTGTATCAATACCAGTCTTTCCTTATTTTTTTTCACTGTGTCACAATTATTTGGAAAAGGTTTAAGAGTTTCTCCTACTCTCTTTAAGCACTTTGATGCCTTCTTCATTCTCTGGTTTTCCTCTTGTCTTCTCTGCCGTGCCACATGATATGATAGCAGTGCCTCTCAGAGTCCTTGGTTTGTCTTTTCCACAAACTGCATCTCTGGGATGCGACAGAGTTGCATCACTCCCACTGCCCAACTGCTGAGTATGAGATAATCCTGTAGACATTTAAGAACTAAATTAACGTTCTTTCCCATGCAGAGAGATGCCACCACTCGCTATGTGTGCCGCCACCTGCCTCCGTGTTGTTTTTTCTGGATGTGTGCCTATATTATTTTGATAAAACATCACAGAGACTCTGACTTCATGCAGAAGTTCTCTCTGTTAATACTGTACCTCCACTGAAGTGCTGTTGATTTTGCACTTTTTTTTTTCCCTCCACTTTACGTGATTCTCATCCACCTCATCGTACATATTCAGATCTAGCCCCAGCATTGCCCTCCTGGATCAATTTCAATCTTTGAAAATTTGGTTGAGTTAACAATCTCTGAATGCTGCTCCAATTTGCATTTGTCTGTATATGCCTTTACCATTTTTCATAGTGTTTCTATGAAACAAAAGCATAGATGAGTAAAACTAAAAATCTGATAGTGTCTTACATTGACAGTAAACCTTTATATTTGGTTTTAGGTATTTCATTCTCTTGTATGCTATAAAACCTGCATTACAGCAGAAATCAGTATTGCTTTCAGTATTTTGGGGAATATTGTGACCTGCTAAAGAAATCAAATAGATTTTTTTTTTCCCTGGCATTCAAAAATAATTATTTTTTAACAAGGTTGTCTGGTCAGCATTATGAGTGGAAATTTCTAAACATGTCAGACTCCTTCCTTGATGGGAGTTAAGTCCCTTAATTACAATATCTTGTGGCAAAAGAATCTCTCTTATGTGTCTAATCCTATATGTAAGATATGTTGTTAATCTCTGTTTGCAACATCTGACCTTGAGGTTCAAGTGTATTTGTGAAAATACACTCTAGGTTTATTTTTTTTTGATCAAATGAATGTGCTTCATTATAAGCAGATTTTTTTTTCCAGTGCCAGTTATGAAAATTTAGTTTGGTTTCCACTGACTTTTGGCAAGTTCTGTCCATCCTCTTCATTTACTCTCGGTGGCATTTTATTAACAACGGCACTGTATAAGCAACAAAAGCAATTTGGTCTGTCAGGTCACACAAATGCTATCTCAATGATGCTTGAGCCAAAATCTGGGCATTGAACCCCGTAATAACCATCAGCGCACTCGCACGCTACCTTCCTCCTTTATAGGGAACTTGTGAAGGTGCAGCTGGAGTGTTGTGTCCAGGCTCTGCCTCCCCAGGACAGAACAGATGCCCAACAAGGCTGTCCAGTGGAGGGCCACCAAGGTAGGGAGCAGGCAAGCAGCTGGGTGAGCTGCAGTTCAGGCTGGAGAAGAGATAGCTTAAGGATCTCTTAAGACGATGTGGGGCAATGAATACAAGTTGGAGAAATTCTGGTTAAATTCTGGTTAAGATCTTTCTCACCACAGGGTGGTCCAACATGGGAACAGGTCCAAGGGGGAGTCTCGTGTTCAGAGTTGGCCCTGTTTTGAGCAGGGAGGTGGACTAGCTGACCTCCAGAGGTCCCTTCCAACTCAGCCTATCCTATGCCTTTGTGATGAAGGAAAGAAAATGAAAAAGGAAAAAAAAGGTGTTTGACTGAAAATTAAGTTTCAAACTAGAAATGCGTGGAAGTCTGTGCTGGCATTCTCCTGAGTCACATGCAGCTCTTAATTGGATGGGACCTCTGTGAGGGCTGTGCTGTGGTGTCAGTGGGTCCTCCGGTACTCTTGGAACACAGATTCACAACAGCAGTTCATGCTTAACAGTTACGGGAGGTAATTGTTCAGTTTGACAGACTTGCCATCCTTTTTGATGTTTTTTTTATAACTTTACATGACAGGTTCGTGATTTGCTCTTTTCCTCTTCAATTGCTTCCAGCAAGTGGAATTCATATAGGTAAGAGAGGAATGTGCAGAAATAAGAGAAGAGGAAGGAAAGCAGTATGCTCTTGTCTTTTCTAGGGAATTCCAAATACGTTAGCGGTGCAGTGCCCAAACTCCTCCATTTTAGAAATAAGAATGGAGCTGCTTACAAAAGTCACAAGTGACCTGTCCCAAATTTCTAGATGCGTTTTATATTATATTATGTTGAAGTTAATGTAATAAGGAAAAAATGTTGACTGAATCTTGACTGCTTAAGTCTGTGTACCTCTTGCTATGCAAGAAATTTGACACTTATTTCTGCAGTGTTATTACAGAGCTTCTTAATTAATGTCTATGTTGTTAAAGCAACCTTCCTGGAAGTGTTGCATTAGGTGAATTGTGCTGCAGTGGGATTAATGAGGGATGCACAATAAAATAGTAAACAATATATATGGTAATAATCTTGATAATGCCCTGTATCTGAGGGTGAACTGCAGAAAAAGATGAAAATGAGCTATGATAAAATGTATTCTTAATTAATATGAACTTGGTACTTCTAAAATGCAAGGCAGGCTGTTAAGGCTACAGGGATAAACAGTGGGAGGTAACTACTTCTCCCTCCCTTGTTAAAGGAAAATCGTTAGAGTAAGTCTCCATTATGATTCTGTGGCCTTACAGATGTCTCGCTTGGCTCTTCAGAGACCTTAGTGGACAGGATCAGCTGGCAGGTGGAGGAGGAGATCAGCCAGCCCAGACTAGGTCTGGGTGGGAGCAGAGTGCAGGTTGGTTCCGGAGCTGCTGGTCTGAGAGTCAAGAGACCTCCATCCTACTGCCAGGGGTCTATCTCACTGGCAGACTGAGATGCTCCTTCAGCCAGGAGGTTTCCAAGACTTTCAGGATATAATTGTTTAAGGGAATTTCAGCTGACTAAAGCCTGAAATATTTGCACTGTGCATTAGCGGCAGTTGCTGACTTACCTTCCTGTTAAGGATCTGTGATTCCCTATGTTGGGGTTATGCTTTCAGTCTTTCGGTACAGCTCCTTTCATTACAGCTGTAGCATTTGCAGATGTACCTTATATAATGGCACTTCCTTCTGTAAAAGTTGAAAAGCATAAAACACTGCAACACTGTTCTTGCTATATATGTAATTTGATTTTGAAATGTTGACCTTTATTTAAAGAACTATTTCTGTAGTTTTCCCTTTCAAGATTTTATTCTGATACTGGATTCCTAGGTACGAATGTTGACTGTCATTCTTATGCCTAAAGCATAAGCTAAGATGTTACAGAACACTTGTTTGCAAATGGAAGTTTTCTTGATGCAAAGCACTGCTAAACAAATCACCTCTCGTCTAAAAGCATCTTGTAAAAAAATGTGGAAAGTTAATTCTGGGAGAGAATTTTAACCAATAAGAGTCAGTTCCCTGTAAGCATCGCTCTGAGACTATAATTCAAGAAGGTAATCTGTGAGGTTCAAACAGGGATTTGTGGATAAGACACAGAGGGTCATGATCATCAGTAATGCTGAGTGCATTATTTAGGGTAGCATAAGAAATAAAAATATTGTAGAGGTAAGATGTAGAACGAGAGTTTGAAACACGTCTACATCAGCAAGTCAGATGGTGCATTAGAAGCAGATCAATAGCTTGAAGCAATCAGTGCTGAGGCCCCTGTTGGTATGCAAGCTTGGGGTTTCACTTCAGACTAGATTCAGCCTGAGCCTTTGGACTGAAAGTGCTCCCCACGTGTGACTGGAAGCTTTCCAAAGACCTGTAATTGTTTCAGATCTGTGTGTGTTGAATGTTTTTGGTGTGAACCTGGAGTGGGACTTTCACTTTGTTTCCTCCAAAACGAGTTTAGTTCATGAGCACCAAAGCTGCTCTGCAAGCTGGAAAAAAAAAAAAAAACCAACAACAAAAAACACACAAAAAGGGGTATTTGTAGAAGTTGGTTCAAAACTGCAGTGTTGCTCAAAATCCATTTGTTAAATAAATTTATCAAAATGAACTATATTGGGTTAAATCCTTTGCCTTTGAAGTGGATGGTAAGGCTCCAGCTGATGTAAATGAGAGCAGAATTGGGACAGCAGTGATCACTTATGGGAAATCAAAATCTAGGATAGCGAAAAGGTGAAGATAAACTTTGCACAAATACAGAAATAGTTTGAGTGTAATTCCACTGATGACACCTGTGTGCTTTAGTAGGAGTCACATGGCTCAATTGTAGGGCAAATGTCACTTAAATCATTGTACTAAATTTTAAGCCCAAGGCAGTGCTTGTCAGCTGGCAGGATGCAGCTGTAGTGCAGCTCTAGCTGCAGCACAGCATTTCTGCCTCTGTGCATTTTGCATATACCTGCAAAATGTTACAGGTAGTGGCCCATTTTATAAACCCTTTTGCTCCAGCAACATGGCGCTCCTTGTGTTGTTCAGAACTTCTTGGCAACTTGTGGGTGAGGTCAAATTATTCAAAAGGAAACACCTTCCAATTTGTAGTACTGAGATATGAAATACCTTAATTGAAAGTGGAACGAAAGACTTCAAACAAATTGATACATCAGCAATATTACTCTACTTCTTTGCATGCCATCTGTGATAATGGTGTTCCGATCTCTAGAGGATGCTCTCTGTCATGTGCATATCTGTTTTTTTTCCTGTATTGTGAATAGCAATGCTGGTACAAAGAAATGTGGTTTTGCTAGCCAGTCCTGTGGTGCAGAGGACTTTAAATCTTATTCAGTCACTGATTTGTTCATTATTTGCTTTTCCTGTGTTTGGACAGAGTCTTTCTAATCTGTTCAGGAATAGCAGACATGTAGAAGTTGTATATCACTGGCGTCAAAGAAAAAAGGCTGTTTAAGGAGTTTTCTGTGTCTGTGCTGGGTTTTCAGTCTGGTGCAGGAGTTGTCTTATGCAATAAAAGTCTAGCTCTGGTTATAATGTGACTCTGGGAAAAAAATCTGTCAAAAGCAATGACAAATTCACCAGCCTTGCTTATGCAATTAAAATGGCAACTTATCTTTGTGTGATTCATGTTTGTTCCTTTCGAAGCAGTGAGCTGTTCTGAAAAGCAAAAGCTCATGTCTTTTGGTCCTCTGGCTTCTCTGCGTCTCTGATTTGGGTTCCTCTTTATACTGATAAAACCCCGGGGATGTTTTAATCATAAGAGAATAGGCGCTTGGCAATTCTGGCATGACTTCCTGTCTCTCTGAACTGCATCCTCAATTATATTAATCTGACTGTTGCCTATTTAAGCATCGTACTACATCTGAATGACAGTGGGGTAAACAGATTCAGCAAATAAGCTGTCATTCTTGTGTGCTCGCAAGTGGCAGATCAGGTCAACCAAAGAAACAGATAAACAGGAGCATACACAGATTTTCTTGTGTCAGTGCCTTTGACTGTGATGTAAATGAGGAGCATGAGTACACAGAGTGCTACAAGAATGTTTTTCAGTCTGTTAAAATGAGGTGTACATGCTTTTGGAAGACATAGGAAGACAGTAGGGAATTGCAGGTTTGAAAAATTGTGATGTTTCAATACTACATTTACATTATTACTACTTCTGTTTATTACTATTTCTGTAATTCCTTGCCGGTCATTTGAGTTGCTGTTACAGAAATGGAAATATCTTGTATATTCTTTGTATGTCTACAGATCTAGACTCCCAAGTGCTACAAATAATTTTTGAAAATGGGAACATATGGTTTTTTGAAAATGGCTATGCTAGAACTTGGTAAGTTTTGTTCCTATGAGAAATTACGAAAAACAAGATAAACATCAGGTTATTAAGGAATACATCTGACAAAGTATTTTTTGTTCCTTTCCAAAGAAGGCAAAACAGCAGACATGCAAACATATGTGAATAAAGCTATGCTTATTTTAAATACTCACTTATAAAAGCTTTACATTGATTTACCAGCTTTAAATACCTGTAGAGTGAGTTGGTTGGTGTCTTGTTTAATCCCCATCTTGGCTGAGTTGCTCACCGAAATCAAGAACTGACTAGATACTTATTTTGTGATAGCATGTGGGTTAGGTGTACGCAAATCAGAGACCTGGGTAATCTTTTGATTAGTCTTGTTAATTTTCTGAGATAACCTTATATTTTTATTTTTAGAGGTGAATACCATTTAAACACACAAAGCTTGTTGGTGCACTGACAACAATTTCCTTTTGTTATTCTAGAGATTGTGCTGAGTACTGCCCCTCCTATATTTCTGGTTTGAAAAACAGATTGAGAGACTGCTTAAAATTATTAGAAGTATGGTAATTTTAATTCTCTGATGTGTGAATTACTTCTGATGGGTCCATTAAACATCAAGAAAAACAAATCTTTTGTCAGGTGGTGCGAATTTGCTTCTCTTGAATGTATGTGGGACTTGACTAGAATAAAAACTTTGGAAATGACTGGAATACCTTTTTTGTTTACTTGCAGATATCAGGTATTAAATCAGTGCAGGGGGTTTGAGTTCAACAGTGTTCTGAGGTCTGTCACGGAAATCCCAATATTTAAGACTCGATTGTGTTAAATTGTTATACCTCGTAAACAATGTGCTATAGATGGGATTAATAATTTTGCTGAGTTTAGCTGTGTTACAGGCATGTTCAACACTAGCATGTATCTTTGCAGAACTTGTGAGAAAATAGGGGTAATTCCTTGTTACCATTTCTACCTGTAGAAGGAGAGATTTAATTTTATTAGTCCATTTGTAAATGTATCCACATCTATGATGATGGATGCATTTATTTTGGAAATCCTTTACTTGTCAAATATTTATGGATTTGGTGTCATACTAAGAGACTTCATTTTCTAGTAAATCTGTAATGATCGTTAGTGATAGGGAGTTTGAAAAGTTTAGCTGACAGGGAGGATGCAGAGATTTATCAGAACCATTTTGGTTTAGAATTGGGAATTGGAAGTATTGTATTAACTGATCTTTCTGTAGTGACTTTTATCCCTGGAAGAAGTAGGAGCCCAACAAATCAATAAAGCTGTGCACCTTGGTACTAGATGAAGCTTAAAAACTGGGAGTAATCAATCTATATTATCATTTTATGGGGATATTTCTTCCAAATGTCTCAAGATACTTTTTCCAAAAATTCCATTTTAGGCATTTATTGATACTCTGGTAGGAAATGAAGGCAAGACTTGATTTCATTTTCAAATAATCACTTTCTAGTCAAAAGCCAGAACAGTCTGTGTTGACTCACTTTTGTAGACGTATAACCAACAGACTACACATTTCTTTGCAGAAACTTTTTTTAGATAAGAAAGGTAAAGAAAAAAAATATGCTAAAAATATGCTAAATCTATTAAGATCTCAGTATCCCTAGAGTAATTCTATTTACAAGAACAGTTGTTGGTTTTATTTTTTTAATTTTCAGATCTGGTTGGAATCGGAAGTTTAAGGTATCATTTTCGATGAATGTATAATTAACAGCAGTTAAACTAATTTACACAAAATGTTTAAATCTCAAATCATTAATGGTGCATGTTGGCTGGGTATTTCGTAGAAACTACTACACATAAATTGCATCCCCAACATGAAAGGATGGTGTTTGGTCAAAAGTATTTGTGAAATTTGCATAGGATTTTTAGAAATTGGAATCTTTCATAAAATGGTAGTGCCTATAGTCGTCTGATGCAAAAAAAATAGGGGGGTTGTGTTCAGCCCCCTGCTTGTTTTATTTTATTTGAAAAAATTACATAAATGCAAATTGACCTAATGCCAACAGTATATAAAAGTGACAAATTAATTGCCATTTTTTATCAATTTTTATTTTTTTTAATTTTAATTTTTCATTTTTAAGTCCAGGTCTCAACACGCTATCCATAAAGTTGGCAGCTGCTTTATGTTTGCAAAAAACATAGTGGTCAGATTCCAAAATAGGAGATTTTTCTGAGAATGCTCTCTGTCAGCCTCTTGCAAATACACCTTTTCAACTCAATTGTCTCTCCTTGTCCCCATCACGGTGGTTAAGAGATGAGGAGGGAGTTGTTCCCAAAACAGACAAGTAATTTGCTGGAAATAGATTTTGGATCAACACATTTGATTACAAGGAGAAATCAAGCTGCGCTAGTGCACTTTGTGCAACACAGGTCTATGTTCTCTGCAAGAGACATGGTTAAAATCAGCAAACAATCATGCTCTGTAGCAGCTGAGACATCCAGATGGTCTCAGTTTATCCCTCATTAAAACACATTTCAGTGTTCCAATCTTTAGATAAAGATAGGCTTGAATAGCTGTGGCAAGGCCCATATCCTAAAAGAAAGGTCACAATCATTTTATTTAGACAGTTACAGAAAATACATCTCAAAGCAGGCCACTGCCTTGGTTGTTGTATCAGTTTGCACACTGTTAAGCTAGGCAGGTCAGAGAGATCTGTGGAAAAGCCCAGATGCTGGCGATTTCTGCGCTGTTTATGTACAAGGGTCTATTGCCTGTTTTCCACTGGTGGAAGTAGACACCAAAGAGCAGTCACCAACCCTTCTTCCTCTGCATGTACGAGAGCTCTCCCGTTCTGGTGATAGCCCAGGACTTGACATGACTGATTTAATTCCTCGCAAGTGAAAGCAGCACTGCAGTACGATGGTAAAACATGCACCTTGTGTTGATGGTACTCCAGCAGGCCTGAGAGAGGCGTTACTCCTCCTTGTAAATGGCTTTGTCTGTACCTTGTCTTCCTGCCCTTGAAGGAGGACAAAGAAGAAAAGAAGCTGGAGCAGCCTGGTCCACATGTCAGATGGCCACAGTGTGCCATGATACTCATCTCTGACTTTTCTGGCTTTCCTCATCAGCCAGGGAGGTAATGAGGACCCCACGTGAGCTGCAATTTGAGTATCTGCTGAAGGGCTTTGCTGGATAGGAGTCTGTGTATCCTTTACCTAATTATGTCATTAATGAATATATTATCCAGTGATGACCTGCAAGACAGTTGTTGAGAGTACTCACAACCTACATGGAAACTCTTAAACTATTTATTTGCTGTATTTTGATAACTCCCTGTCACTGCTCTGTAGCCCCAGCAAAATGCTTATGTAGAATTATACTTCAGGTATTGAAAGAAAATTCACATATCTTGCTCGTTCCCTTGATTTTTCCCATATATGCAGATAGCTAATGTAGTTTAAGAGATGCAGAGTGGGAAGATTAATCTCTCTTCCTCCTTGCAGCCCCTGAAGAAGTTACAGCATTATAGTTTCAAAAGAGAACGTTTTATTTTTAAGTTGCTATTAATAGAACAGAAAATTAAAAGCTCATCATGGTTAGGATGAGATCCCGATTGAACTTGACAAGGAAGAAGATATTTAATAAAAGTACCAGGCATGATGATGGCTTTAAAATAAATCTGTGTGTTAATAGCTAAATTGTGAGGTGATAATCTGATGGTCTATTTAAAAACGTGCAGGAGGAGGAGGATTTGTAGGAGGATTTTTAGCATGACCCCATAGATAATGTGCGGTTGTTCGTATGTCCTGTCCTACTACTTATATTTTTTAGCTAATTGTATGATTTTAAGGTTGGGCAGCAGCGTTCTACATGGCTGTGATCACTTTTTATCCATCAATTGATGTCTGCTGCTGTTTTATCAGCTTATTTTTCTGAGCCACCAGCTAGGATAATGTGCTTCAGGGAAAATTATACCCTACATCAGTGGTTTTGTTACAGCATGTTGTACATTATTGGTAATTTGAATGCACCAAGATAAAAATAGAAAGGTTAAGTAGTTTTCCAAATGTTGCTGCTGTGAAGCAGAAAAAGAGTAGTGTCTGTACCGTATACAGTTTTGAGGGAAGAATGTTTTTTTTTTCTTTTCCTTTCAAAACCACTTGCTAAAATTAATGCTTTCCTTGAAGCTGAATGTAAGGAAGAGTTTGCTTCTGAATTTTTGCTCCCAACTCTATTTATTCTCTCTGATCAGTTTTTAGGATTAATGACCCTGTTGTGTGTCAGGTTCTGTACGCACATGCATGTCCAGAAAGTGCCATCCCCTAGGCCAGGTGTGGTTTCTGCCGGTTCGGAGGAGCCGCAGTCAGGTGGCAATGATTGCCCTCTGCAGACGTCTCCTCAATCTGTCAGCCCCAATGCAGTGGTTTTCGTTTCCTCCTTTCTTCTTCTTCCACCGGTGTTAAATGTTTCTCCTTTTTTTCTCAGCTGTTCTCAGGAGAAAGGAGCAATGCCATTTTTGTGGCTGTACATATATATTATTTCTGTAAAACTAATTTGTCATTTATTTTCCAAAATGGCATTTTGATTCTCTGTGTAAGAATAATCTGTGCAGAGAGTATTTAGCAAAAAAATTGTATTATGATGGAGTTGACTGATATACTTTTAATCCTTGGCGAATGCCCTATTTAAAATCACTGCAGAACATCACTGTGTGTCTTTCAGCTAATGCCCACTGAGATTTAAAACCTCCTTTTTGGATGCTCTCTTTTGCTCTCTTTCTTAAGAGTGACCTTGGCTGACAGTTCCTATTGTGCAACGAGTCCTTGCGGGGATTTTTTTTTTCCTCTTGTCCTTTCACATGGCTTTATGTGGTGCTGACTTCTCTCTCCAGTAGCTCTGCTTCTATTTTGTTGTGGTTAAGATGTTCATAGTTACAAATTGCTGTGGAGAACAAATGTTTAGATTTGATTTTCTTATTGATTACAAATTCCTTTGATGTGAGATTCTGTCTTTATGTCAACACTTCCCTTTCTTCTCCCCTGTTAAAGAGCCAAATAATCACATCTCGTTTTCATGTCAGGTGATAGAAATAAGCACGCAAATGACTCTCGGCCTTGTTTTCAGACGGGGGGATGGACTGGGGGCTTACTCAGTCTTTTCCAGCTCTATTGTCTGTGCTCCTAAAGAACTGGGAAAGGAGTCTAGCCAAATCTTGCTTTTAGTTGTAGTTTATTGTTCTAATTTTATTTTACCTGCAAAATCTGTGTGTGCTCAAGGCTGAGGACATTTGCATTTGAATCTTGGAATTCAAAGCTGCCAAGGTTTGGATCTGTGTTCAGAAGCAACCTGAAAGGTAATTTCCCCTTTTTGAAGAGAAATTTTATGTGACTGTAAAAATTATTTCTGTGGATTTTTTTTTTTTTGGAGTACAATAGAAATATCTTATTGAAGAAAGATAGCTTTTGCCATCAAACTTGTTTTCTATAAGATGTAGCATAGCTAAAGGATTATTTTTCTCATACTTGTGTAATTATGCATTGAGAGTTCAGTGGCAGGAAGGAGATTTAAACAGATTCTAAGTTTATTAGGGACCTAATTCTAATACGTGTACTAGGACTGATAAAATCCTGGTAGCCTCATTTTCCAGTAATTTAGAACCTTTTAAAGTTAGATCTTAAATTTGTTATCCTTTCACAAGCTGTCCTTGAATTCTGAGGATGGATATAAGAGCAATCTGAAATTTAAGGAAAGTTTTTATAACTTTCTGTGTGTGTGTGTGTAGTTTTTACTCATCAGTGGTCTACTGCTGGGAAGTAGTGGCATCATGTTTGAGTGGTACGTGATTGGAGTAGAGCAGTTGGTCACTGTGACTGGCATCTATGGGATCTCTGAGTCCCGTTCAATGATATGTGATGTCTAAAATAAGCTATTTACATAAAAAGCCCGCCTACCAAAAGGAAAATACTCACGGTGGCTGATGTTCTTGTACTGCATGTAACACTTCCACGGTTCTAGCCAAAGAAGTGGAAATGGTCTCTTGCCTTCAAGTATGCAGGGAACAAAAAAAAGTCTGCCTCCAGTGGTCCTTATAGCACCAAACACAGCTGTTAATTATAATTTGGTCTCTCTGCTCACATTTTAAAGAACTGTATCCAATGTCAAGAACAAAACAGACAGATATTATATAAAAAATTTCTTTTGTCTCTTTGAAAGAGAAAGGTACTAAATTGTTTTTACTGTAAACAAAAGTAATGTATATATTTGTTCAGAAAAATGGCTTATAGTGTGCATTTTGCTCTTCTAGCCACTGTAAGAAGAGGGCATATGAAAAAACGTGTGTTCCAGTTCTCCTCACACACGCACGCATATATACATATATATATGTTCACTCTTTAAATAACAATGTATTTATAACAACTGTTTTTTAACAACCAGTTGATTTTTTTTTGTTATTTTTTTCTGTTCTTCATTATTCTGTTTGTAGTTTGTTTGCATGGAAGCTGGTTTTTGTGAATCTCATTCATGATCACAGGTGCCACACTAAAAACTTTGGTTTTATAAATGGCTTTTATGGCTTTATATCTTTACTTGATAGTGTTATAAGATACCTCTGATAAGTAACCAAGGGGGGAGAAGATAGGGCTGCAGATGCAGGCTGCGGGATAAGTTTGATGGGTTTTAGTTTATTTATTTTTTTCTGGGCCAGCTGTTTCCCACAGAGGTCTGAATCATACTCCAGCATTTCATTTGCTGTAAAGTCATCTGCCAACTTCTGACTGACAGTAATGATGTCTGACTTCAGCTGCCACTATGATTTCTTGTACTCCACACTGGCTGGCCCTGCTGCTAGCAAAAGGATTTTTTTTTTCTTGAGTAACACTTGAAAAGTGTTAACACCCCCAAAAAAGTATTAAAACCCCCAAAAATGTTTTTCTCCGTTGCTATTGGTTTTGAAGTCACTCAGGTAAAATATTTTATATATAAGGCTGAAATAAAGTGTGACTGGCTAAATACAGCAATCTGATTCTGTTTTGGCAAGGTCGTGCTGCGACTCTCCTATCTTTTGGCTATGGTCTGTTAATGTGCTTGGATTCTTTCTTTTGAAGAGTGATGTGGCCAAGTGTAGTCAACCCAGCCTTTTCGCTGCTCATTTATGTGATGTATGCTGACAGAAGAAGAGGAAAAAACAGCATAGCAAATCCCCTTTTTTTTTTTTTTTTTGGTTCTTTTTGGTTTCCTGAGTAGTTTCCCTTCAGTTGCTATGTAGAATTGGAAACGTTTTTGTTAGGATTGAGTGTCGCATCTGACCATGGTATAGTAGTTTGGAATTAAATGTTAAAATCTGAAAGGTCTTTTGTATAAATAAGTGTTTGGATTTAATCTTGTATGTGGATTGTATGTGTTGCAAACTATTTCCACGAGGTTCCAGAAGAAACTCTGTTAATTCCTAAGCAATCATCCATACCAGGAAAGCTGCTATTTAAACAGATGTAAAATAGCTGTCAATGGGACTTTCACATGCTGGATGTAACTCCTGTCTTTCCTTTAATAAGCACTAACTTTTCATCAGGTACAGAAAACCATTGACATATCATAACCTTTCTGCTGACGTCTGTTCAGATTTTATTCTGGTTTTGTCGTTGCAGTTTGAGCTGATGTAAAGAAATGCCAATTGACCAAGCAAGATTTGGTTTGGGCTCTATAACCTCCTGAGTCCAGAACAGGACATGACAAAACACCCTTTGCTGCAGCTGGCTGATCACGGTTTTCCTCAGTTTTTAGTTCTGTTATCCTGTGGGTCCATCCCTTATGAAAAATGATTGCTTTTTAGTAAAAGTAATCAATCAAAATTATATCATATGTGACACTAATGAGTGCTGCTTCCTGGGATGCATGAATGTGCTTTTCTTGCTTCCAACTAAAGCAAGAAACCTTAATTTATTTCCAGCTTATTTAAAAATAAAATACACTTCTGCATTTGAGACTACAGTTATGACAAAATGCTGACCAGTACTGGAAATATTTCTGTCCCCTCTTAAAAACTCTCCAAACAAGTTGTAGGTTGGTGCAGCCCTGAGGTGGGCGTCCAGAGGGTCGGCGTGTGCTGGCAGGGGGGTGGCTGTTGGACTCGGTCCTCTGGAGCCTACAGGCTGAAGGACAGTGGGTAGGAACGATAAAAGACTAAGATTAAAAGACTGAAGGATGATTTGGTCATGTGCAAGATTTGGTTTATTACTCTCAGTTTTTAAGATTAAAAAGTCTCTAAAACGTTGCTCAAAAGTTTGAGAAAGGAATGTAAAATGAGGTTCAGATGTTACCGGGGACAGCAGCGGTTTTTACCATAGTACTTGACCTAGTCTTAAGGTATGAAGATTAGATAGGGAGGCCATTTAATCAGCTATTGTTTTCAGTGCATTTGATTTTGATATTTTTTCCAGATCTCTTTTATTTAATGATAGTCTGAATATGCTTAGCTTTTTGTCCAGCTGTGTTTTAGATTAAACTGATAATATAGTTTGGAAGCTGGACTTCTTTGGAGAAACTGTGCTGTGTTAGTTTCTGTACAAATCAACGCAGCTATAGATGAAAACATGCATTTTCTAAAGCTTACGGAGGTGTAGAATGGGTCTTTGGAGTTGTACTTCTGGCACTGAACAAAGAGTAGGAATGCATGTTGTGCAGGAAGACAGTGAATAAAGGAAACCCAATAACTGCTTTGCAATGTGGAATTAGAGCCTTGGGGGAGAATAAATAGCTAATGAAAAATAACCTTTAATTTTATCACTGAAAGGAAATAAAATAAATCCCCGCTAGTATCAGCAAGAAACAAGAGAGGGTGCTTAAACCTGTGGCCAGTACAGACTTTACTAGAAAACCTCTTTGCATAGGAAATTATTTTCCCTCATTAAGCACCACTAATGACGTGTAGGGCTCTACACCAGTGGGAGGACTGGCTGATGGTTAGTCCTCTGGTCCCATACAGCAGTGCCTGAGGTCAGCAGGTGTTGATGGTGTTGCATAGCCGCGCCAGGAGTATTTTGCCACTCAGCCTAGTGCTCAGTGATAAGGGATAATAAACATGGTTCCTTCTTGCAGTCTGTCTGCTACCAGCATTCATAAACAGTGAAATTCTGGCGTCAGTGAAGGAAGGATTTCATCTGCAGGGTCTGATCCAATCCCCCAGAAGTCGTTGATAGAGTAATTTCATTGACTTTAATGGGACTGAATTGATTCCTTTAATAGTATTTTTCTTCCTGTCAGTAGTTCATTTGGCTTTGCTGCAACCATTTACATGAGTAATGGCAGAAAACAGACTTTGTGTCAAATTGTAGACTGAATAACTGCACGCTATAACACGGCACAAGAGGTAGTTTTATTTCACAATTGTTTTAACTTTCCTTTAGCATATTGGTACAGCATGGAAAAAAAAATCAGCAAATTTTTGTGAGCATTTGATTCTGCTTGGTAAAGGTCCTAAGTAAATAGACTTATTGTTTAACTGAAACTAATGACCTTTTGTGCTCCTTTAAATAAAGATTTATTTTGTGACTGTGTCTCTTTTGCCTTCAAATAATCAGCAGTATCATGCAGTAGACAGGAAATCATTTTTCTTTATCCTACCTGATAGCAACATTTGTACAAACTTACTGGAGGCATGGATTCATACTGAAAGGACTGAAGTAATTTAGGGGCTGTAATGATATTTGTTAGATAGTTGTCTGGGATTTAAAAAGGCTCTTTTATTTATTTATTTAACTTTGTTGTCATTATGTCATATTAGCAGGGGAACTCTAAATGAAGCATTGTAGAAGAGATTCCAATGTTTTGTAGTTGGAACATACAAATGTCTGTCAGTCCTGGATGTTCATTGTGAATGAGTTATTTACCACTTTTCTTAACTTAACGCAACATGAAATTCTTTAGCGATTAAGTTAGGATATTTTCAGACAGCACTTAACTGCAAAGTTCAGTTCCTTTCTTCATCTTCTCCTTGCTTGCGGATCTTAAACAAAAAATTCACACTTTTGAAGGTGCCAGCCTGCTTTTATTCAAATAATAGTTTCCCTTAGGTTCTGCTGCATCTTGTGCATCCCTGATAATTAAATTTCAGAATCACTTTTTAAGAGAGTATGGGTTTGAGCATGTTTGGGTGCATTTGAATAGCTTCATTGGCTGCTTGGATAAACAAGCCATTTCTCATTCTTGTCTGTGAAGATTATTTTCACAAATAGATGAGCATTTTGCCTTTGACATATGAGAAGAGCAATAAATTGTAAGAGGTGATGCAACTGGGCCACAGCTGGATTTACT
This sequence comes from Anser brachyrhynchus, assembly GCF_964034855.1. Taxonomy (NCBI): domain Eukaryota; kingdom Metazoa; phylum Chordata; class Aves; order Anseriformes; family Anatidae; genus Anser; species Anser brachyrhynchus. The sequence continues at coordinate 18,267,580 of NC_137705.1, forward strand.
TCACTCACCTGGAGACTTGTGTGGAGCAGGGTAGGGTTTTCTTTCTCAGTTCTTTCCAGCTTGCAGAGGGTTGCCATTGAGTCTTGCATCTTCCTCAGCACGGTGTCTGCCTGTTGCTGGCTTTATCCAGCACATGCAGCACATCGAGGTCTGAGGAACTCTAGTCTTGAAAAAACTCAGCCCATTTTGCTTAGATTCCAGGGAAAATTCCCTTAATTCTGCTTCCAATTCTGTTTTATCAAGGGATGATATCTCTAATAGAATGGGTATTGATAAATCTGACTAAATACCTAGCACTCAGTAAAATGTGACATATCCAGCATTTTCTTCTTCTTGCTTTGGGGGGTCTCTGCATGTCCCAAGGGAGCAACTAGCATCATATCTTTAGCCAAATAATAATCCTAGAGTGACAGTAATGCCACAAATTACAGGCTGGGAACTGCTACCCCCCTCGGTATCATTTAGGGGGAACCAGATCAGTATGCCTTCTTCCCAACTGCACGATGAGTGAATGGCACCTTGATTTGCTGATCTCTCTGCCCTGGCTTGTTCCTCTGCCAACCCATGAAGAAGTGATTACTTCTTCATCCTTCCTCCTGTAAGTGCAGGTAATTCCTTCATCATCAATTCTTTTAGATCAGTCAGTATATCCTTAAATTAAAAATTTAGAGAAAACAGACCAATTATGAATGTAGCCTGAATTTTTGGAGTTGTCATGAAATCTGTGTTTTGCCCAGACCTTCAAGGACTGTGAAATGCAGGTTTTGTGATTCTAATCTCGTGAAACTAAAGAGTTGGTTTGTTACTTTACTACTATTTTTTCTGCTAATAAACATCCAAATGAAATCAGATATCAGACTACATGGTGGTGATATCTGCTTAGAAATCATTCTAATACTCTGTAAAAATATTTACAAGCTTCCAAGATGAGACCTTTCCTGATTAGAGAAATCAAAGTATAGTTTTCCCAGAAGGCCTGCAGTTAGTTCATCCAAATTGCTTCTGTTTTAATTGGCATGCATTTCCTTTAAGCAGCTAGAAGATGAAAAATATTTGACTTGGGCTCTACAGGAAGGGAAGCCTGTTTCCCAAGATGCAGGCACCTGGGAGAAGAGGGGAGATTGTAGTTTGTAGTGCACTTGTACAACAAAAATCTACAACATCTTGCAAAATAACTCATAACAAGGTGACAACTTGTATTCTGACCACTTAATGAGAAAAATAAGTGTAGTATTTTACTCAGGCTTTCTAGAATGTGAAGTCTTTTGGTACCTGAAATGCATGTAGGTGGGAAGCTATTTTATTTTTTTTTCATTTTTTCACAGTTTTTTCCAAACTATGCTTTAGGAAAGTTTTTACCTAAATTTCTTGTTCCTAAAGCTTGTTTCAGAAGCATTGGTAAGAAAAAAGAAAGAACCACGTGACTGGCAACATTACATTGTCTGTGAAATTAGTTTTTCAGTGACTGGAGGTTTTTATTTCTCTCATGTTGAAACCAGCCCTCCATAGAGAAGATCTCTACATCTCATTGCCATTGGGAATGGTGAGACCAAATACACACAACTGGGGAGGAAATGACTGTGTGCTAGAATGATGTCAAAGGCTGTGCTCCCTGACTTCTGGGAGGTGGCTCTATGTGGCCTGGGATGCAATTGCTTATAAATGAGTGCCATTGAAGCACACTGTAGATGATGGTCTTTGGGTTTGAAGAGATTGAGTGGGCCTTGGGCTACAGGTTGAGAGGTTTTCTCGTGGAGGCTCTGAGGGAACATAGGTCTCCTCTGAGCAAGAAAGAAGATGCCCTTGCGCTCCCTGGTTACTTCCCACCTCCAGTGCACTTTCTGCTACTGAAACATGCAGCTTGCTTGAACTTACTGCTGTCCGGCGTCAGAGATGTCATTCCCATTTCGTTCCCCATGCAGCTTTGACAATAGTGGGGTGGATTAGTTTCAAGTGGCATTGGATGTCTTTTTGTGAACTACTTATGCAGACTTGCCCTATAACCAGTGCAAGTAGGCACCCTTGGCAGGAAATTCAATTCACCTAATTTAGACATCTCTGTTAGAAAGAGATCAGACTCAGTTTAGAAGTGCCTGTTTCTCTTTGCAGTGTGTCTGGATCTGTACCTCCTCTGAGGCAAAATAACAGCTGTCTGTTATTTAATCTGAGTTGAATCAGTGAGGGTTTTTCTGTGGTACTATTCCTGAATAATGTGAGTTGTTCTTTTTGATTGAAAATGTACAGGTATCACCCGATTGTTTTAAATCAGTGTTGGTAGTTCACCTGTACTTTATTCACATCTTGAAAATATCAAGGTTTTGGGAGGGCTTTGTAAAATAATTCCCTCACGTTCTCCCTGCCAAACAGAAGACCCTATCTAAACCTGGTGTAATATTTGGATTTCTTGTAGAAGAGATTGCAAATTTCACTCCCTTGTAGTTTTTTTTAATCTATTCTGATGACGTAAATCCTGTAGCCCAACTGATGGGGGAGTATTGCCATATACCAGTCTCAATTTTCTATTTCTCAGCTTTTGTTATAAGAATATTAACCACTCAGTGGCCATGTGGTTGTGTCAGTTATGTTTACCTGGTATGCAATCTGGCAAGGTTCCTGGACTTCTCATAAGAGAGATTCAAGGATCGAATGAAGCTGGCATATCTCGTTCCACAGGATTAGAGAAGTGCATTATCAGTGAATAACGTTAGTCATGCTTTGTGCTTTCTATATATTTCCATCTGCCATTCAAAAATGTGAGATGGTGTTTCCCTGGTGCCATAGCATTAGGTGAATCATGAAGAGCAGAAACTCCAAGGGATTTGTTATTAAAGCACTGAAGGAAGCACAACCTTCATATTTGTTGTTTATTGATTAATATTTAATTGAAAGCAATATAAAAAATTAAGCAGGCAAATGACTCAAGCACATGCTAAAAAGCACCATCAACATCTTGCTGTGGCTGGCAAATAACAAATGGAATTTCTAGGAATAGAAGCAAAAAATATTAATATATAGTGATGGCACAGTGAGTCAAAGAAGATGCTTTGCTTGAGAGTGGTGGACTCATCCTACAGAAAAACAGTGCAGAAAACATCTTTGACACCAAGTTCAGTACGGTTTACATCACTGATGAAATCACCAAGGGGTTCTTATCAGAAAAAGGTAATCATCGTCTTTTTGCTGTGTTGTTCATTTTCTTTTAGTAGAGGAGGATCTGGAAAAAATAACGTAGCACCAATAAAGCCCTATAAGTTTTCTGTTAGGTGAACGGTGTATTGTGTTTTGTTGCTGCTTTCTTTGAGTGTTGTGGTTGTTTTAGACAGTGTTCAAGATCTTTAAGTGTACTTATCTTTGGAATGGATTGTGTTTTGTTTAATTTTAATTATTTATTTTTCCTGCCCACTGGAAATACATAGCAGTCTGTCACTTTAGTTATTATTGATGCCACCTTTTGTCGAAATATTTTCCTGGGTTTTCTTTGTTATGAAAAAATCTTTTTGCTCTAAGTTATTCTTTCTGCATGCTATATGTAAGAAGTTACCCTGAAATTAACTGTTACTGTAAACACTGTCTGGCATGCAAACGTGGAAAGCTGAGTGCTGTTGGTAGGGCAGGATATCTCCCCCTTGCTCTTCCTTGGTAAATAAAGGCCCCTTTTTATTACCGTTTCCAGTTTTTCTTTATTGCTCACTGTAAGCCACGCTTTGTGCTGAAATTCTTCTCTTCTTGTGAACTTGAAAAGCAATATGTGAAATGAAAGCTGGCAGTAGTTCGTAGCACTAGAATATCTGGCAGTAAATAGGATGGGTGGAAGAAGCATGTAGCAGTTGACTGCTATTTCAACTGCATTCCATAATATCGTAATGAAACTTTGGCCTTTGTTCCCCCCCGAAATCTTAGGAATGTTGTGTTGTTATCCGTAAATGAGAGGAGGGAAGAGGTTCAGTTTGTCTCCCTGAAGAAGGTGAACTAGTCGTCTCCAAAGCAGACAATGTATTTGTAGGCAACGAGGCCTTAGTGAATGCAGCAGGTTTGATCATTCTCCCATGCAGAGCGATGGCAAGGGCGTTAGTTCGGTGGAAATACCAAGCCTGTGTGTTACGGTATGTGGGCAGGAGATCTCAATCGCTGCACAAATGTAATACTGGGGCTTGAAACACTTTGGGATCCTCTATATGTGCACATGATGTGTACTGCAGTAGCTAGAAAGTTCAAAATGTGGCAGGTTCATCTGCCACTGGGCTGGTGGTGTGCTCTTTTAGAGACCTTTTTAATCACAAGCAAAATAGGCCGAGGCCTGTAGATTAGACAGTGCGCAGGCACTAACCCACTTGAGGCAAAAAAGAAACCTTTAATCGCTGTGAAAACTCTGTGCCAAGTGTAATAGCTGCTTTCAGCAGTATTTAAACCTACTGCATTAGAATATGGGAAGAGGAGACATGTTTTAAAGGCTGGTTTTAGCAAGTAATCAGCTGTCTCCCAGATGGTCCAAATGTGACTTCTCAGGCCCAGGCCCGCCCCGAGCTGCGCCAGCAGGTGTGTGTCAGGGGGGAGCAGCCCGACTGCCCCCGGCTCACCCCAGCTCTGGCCCTTCAGGCCAAGATGCTCGAGTATTTTTTTTTTCCCTTTCCTGGGCTGCGTTTACACCCGCAGAAGGCAAGGCTGCAAGATGTAATGTATGCAAATGTATTCTGACTTCATGCGGCTCTAGTTTTTCCACCAGTTTTACCATCCTTGTGCGGGAAAACACTTTTGCTGTAACCCGTTATTAAAGCTAATGGTTTAACTGTTTTTTGTTACTCTGTAGCCTTTAAGAGAGTGTGTTCTTGTGGGATGAAGGATTGCAGTGGCCATATGAACCAGAGTACACACTCAAGGTGCATCCAGCATGTGGGACTAATCACTTTCTTATTAATATTTATGAACCATCTCATTTAGCAGGTGCTCTTGGGACTTGATTAAAGTAAGCAACACTGCCATTGGTGCTTCAGGTGTAGAGAGCTTTATCTGGTGAGAGCTAGTGGTATCCTTGTCGATGCTCGCTTTGACCACCTGCAGCATTTTACAGGAGATCTGTACAGTGTTTCTCCATAGCTGTTCTTAAATGACAAGTCAAATTGCAATGATAGAATGAATTTGAAATCATCCTTGTAAAGCAGCAGTGCTCACTCTTCTAATGAGTGCCTTCTGTTTGTTCCCAAAGGTCCAGAGGAAGAAATGATCATGTAGATTCTACGGCCTGGGTGCTGCATAATGGGAAGTGGTGAATGGAGTGGAGCTGGTCTGCAGCCTTGAAAGCAGCCAGTCTGTGGACCACCAGTCAGCCAGGGACACTTTGCACGCCAGAGGCATTCTCCACACCGCTCACTGGACACGCTGGATTCTTTCTAATTGCTTAGGTTGGGATACGAGATTCCTTTCCTTCAATTTTTAAACAATTTTAAGCTTGTATCAATTATAACGAGTGGAGCAATATAATCAGCAACAATGGGTGACATGACAAATAGCGATTTTTATTCCAAGAACCAAAGAAATGAGGCCAACCATGCAGGAGAATTTGGGTGCACACTGCAAGAACTGCGCTCCCTCATGGAACTTCGAGGAACAGAAGCAGTAGTAAAAATTAAAGAGACATATGGGGAAACAGAGGGGCTCTGCAGACATCTGAAGACATCACCAACAGAAGGTAAGCATATTTCCCTTCAGTTAAATCTAGGGGCTTTCCATAAATGCTCTCCAGAGAGTGAAAGAAAGGCTTCATTTAAAGCCTTATCACAGTTCTCATGGTGCTGTCATTATTCCCCAACAACAAATAAACAAAAATTCTTCAGGGAAAGAAGAAGAAAGCAGTCACCCATTTGTCTAGCTACAGCTATAGCTAGCAAGAGAATAGAAGGACCTGTTTATTCAAACAGGTAAATGCATTATTTCTTTAAAATGCAGGCAAAAACATCAGCACCTGTTTCAAGGCATTATAATGACACTCTAACTTCCACATTTTGGGGGGTAAGAAGATGCATACTAATTGCTTCAAAAGTTTCTAGGTATTTAGACCTCTTGAGAATATGAAATGAATGATTGAGATACATGTTGTATTACTTTTTAGATCAATATGTAGTATATATTTTGTGGTTACTAATTTTGACTTGCTCTATCACTATAGATAATTTTGATCATTACCAACATGTTACTTTGTCAATGTTTTAATTAGTTGGGCTTTTTATATTTGTAATTATGCTCCTTACTTGTGTTTAATAATACCATTCATAATTTCTCAGTATCTATTCTTCTAAGTGCCTCTGGCGTTCTTTACCTGGTCAGCAATCATTAGTCTAGTTTTTTAAAATCATTGTTGTATTTTCACCTCCAAAGAATATTAATGTTTTTGGAAGTTATACAGTCTTTAAATCTATGATATTTATCTTGTTTTGTAAAGTAGTCAAGGTGTTAATTTTAAATTATTTTTCAAGAAGATAGAAATGTTAGCTTTGTTTCATCCTCTCCTTTTTAAAAATCAATCATTTAGTTACTTTGTCTGTTTAAATGCTTTAGAGTCTTGATATGTTGGTGTAACCATAAACATGTCCATTGTAGGGTCACATAATGTCACTATAAATTACAGTAGTTGGAGAGTCCCAAGGAGCAGCTACCAATGCCTAATCTTCATATAAAGATTAAAAGTTTCTTTATGGCTCTATCCTTGTTCTTATACAACGTCAGAGTTCTTAGAGGTTAGAAACTACAACGCTGTGAACAGTACCTTTTCAGCAAAGGATTATTAAACTAATTTTGTATTAAAATGAGCAGCAAAGCTCCAATAGTGACTTAGCATTCATGCATCACCTTGTATTCTAATTAGTGGCAAGTGGAACCTTTTATAATTCAACATCCATTTTCTAGTCTTGGCCAAATACCTTGTCCTGCCCGGAGATCGCTTTCTGTGGGAGGAGTGAGGCAGGAAAAAGGGTCTGTGCCCCCTGTCTGGGATTTCCAGATGTCCATAAGCCTTGCAGAGAGCAGCCTAACAGCTGTTGCCCACCAGGTAATCAGCTCCTCAGGGAATACGCAATGATTCTGACACATCCATGATGCATCTGGGGAATTCCAGACACAAGTGCAGGATCCCTACATTTACATGGTGGAATAAACACAGATTTAAAAATATCCCATTTGGGATTCAGCACCTTCAATATCCCTCAGTGGGTTATAAAATGCTGAAGGTGAAGTCTCAGTTCGGGTGTGCCAAGAGCACTTCAGTGAAGTTTTGCCAACTTATTCCAATGGTTATCTGGTCAATGTGAACTTCAAAGGAAAAGTTAATTGCATTATCTGTTCAATTTGTGACATCAGGGAAACTTAATTCCTCATATCGGAACAGAGCGTATGGCTCCAACTAGTGTGGCATGCTGACTCCATCAGTAATCTATATCTGATACTTCAGATAAGGTAACTTTCCTCTGAGCCTTACATACACTTCATCATTTCTGCATTAGGGAGAAACATTTCCAGCTTCAAATGGCAATCAGCATAGCCTTGGAATCATGAGGACTCTGCTGGGTTTTAATTTAATGTAATAGGTGTTCGTCGTCACACTAAGCTTTGATCTTTTTTTTATTTGTTTTGTTTGGAAAAATAGTTTCAGGAGGAAATGTCTCTGGAATGTCATGTTGAACTCAGAAATTTTCGTCTGAGAGCAAGTATCTTTAACAATTCAGAAGAAAATCTGTAGAGGCTTCTGTCAAACGTGTTTAGGCATAAGTCCCTAGCCACTGCTTTTTCTTGTGTCTAAGCATGGCAAAGAATGTCACAATATGGTGAGGAGGATATTCCTGAAGACATGACTTTTCTGAAAAGAAGGAAACAAAATAGGTTCTTTTATGGATCCTCCCATAGAGCTTTTTTTTTTTTTCTTTTTTTTTTCTTTTGAAGGAGGAACAAGCCTCGGATTCCCCCTGGAATATTTTTATGGAGTCCCACCCATACTTTGCCACTATACCTGAATACCTGAAAATCACTACTTCTACCATCCTCCTTTTTTTTTTTTTTTTTTTTTTTGGTGAAGCACAGTTAATTCAATTTCCACTCTTTTTTTAGAGTGCTACAGATTTTACACAGTTTTATGAGGAATAAGAGAATAAACATTACTGCAGGGTTTCAATAAACCCAAAGTCTTGCTGAACAAGAGCCTTGGGTGAATATGAATGAAACAGCAAAAAGGACTTGACTGTTGAATTTGGTTTTACTGGGTTTAGCTCTTTCACAATTTGTTTTCATAAAATAATTTTTTTGTCATTTTTTGAAGCATAGCTTTAGCAGCTACTCAAACAGAGGAAAAATCTTAAGGCAGGCATATTTCAAAATGTGATCTAATCTGAATTTAGTGACTTGATATTTAGAAAATATAAGTAGTAGCAATTAGCTCAGTTTATTCAGTAATTCATTTCCTATGTTAATATTTGATGTACCACCTATGGACTGGTGGAAACAATCACTTATACTGGATGTGCCTTTTTGGAAGTCACTGGATGTGACTTTGTTTTGCCCCAAACCTAGGGAAATACGTTGTATGAAAAAATATAAATGCATATCTCCTTGATTTTTTTTTTAATATTTCTGTTCAGATTAGTTTCACTTTCATTATTCTAGTAATATGGAAAATAAACAGGATCTAGCTGTCTGTCATTTTGCAAAACGGTGTTGAATGTCCCATTGGGCCAAGCCGGGATGACAGTTGTATAATTTTACGTGCAATCTGAGTCTTTGAGGCCCACTCGAGCATTAGTGATACCTTATAAAGGATGGCTGGTAAAATGTGATGAGTTAGTTGGATGAATACCAAATAAGACTGGAATGCACTCTTTCCTGAAATGAATGTTAACTGTTTTTTGTCCACAGTTTTATGTAGTATGTACCAATTTACCCTAAGTTGCTCAACTACATTCCTTTCATATTACAAAAATGTTTATTCCTTCTAAGAGTACGTTAGCGAATTAACTTACATGATTTCTTGCTTGAAATACTTGGATGCTGTAATTGCCAATATGCAGGAAATGTGAAGCTGTGAACAATGATGCCTTTTTTTTTTTTTTCCTAATGTAAAGAAAAAGCTTTTACCTACATAATATTTGTGCTATCAGGAATATCAGCTATATTTGTGTTTCAGGCCTGAAACAGCAGCTCCAAAAGATGTGTTATATATTAGTGATAATGTTACAGCACTATAGAAATTCTGTTTGTGTTGAGTAGCTACCTGATAGGTTGCAGGTAACTAAAGTTTCTAGGTAAAAGTTTCTAGAGATGATCTGGTGTACTGTGAGAACGTATTATGTGAACCATTGGAACCTATTTTTAATACGAAAAATGAAAGTTTGCCTGGCAAGCTTTAGTTCTCTTAGGATACTGTATCAAGATTTCATGGCAAGAGAGAATATCAATTAGCAGTTAAATGAAAATATTTATAGTGTAGAAGTTGACTTTTTATCCCCGTGACTGTCCTTAGTTAAGATAGATGCAAGATCTTTCTCTTTCTCATTTGCCATATAAGAGGTACAGACTGAGTCCCAATGAAGCCACCTGTAGGAGTATTTCTTTTTTATTAATACAATCTGAAAAGTATTTTACAATTTTAACTGAGGTAAAAAATGAAGCAAGACTGACTACAACCACGTGAACCAGTTGCTTTTATTAGCAGCTAGTTTTAGTTCCTCAAGCTTGCTCTTGTAACAAAAAAAATAAAAAAAAAATGCTGTTAATAACTTAATATCCTGTTTTTTGAAGCTAATCTTGCCTAGTACATACTGCATTTCATATAGATACACCACTCAATTGTTATATGTTATATTAGCTACAGGTATGTACAGAACTTAGAAAAATGAGATAGGAATGGAAGATACTTGATTGAGCCAAATATAATTGTGAGTGTAAAATAGAAATATAATATAGTGAATTGCCAGAGATTGAAATGTATAACACCACCCTGTCAAAAATATTATGAAAGTTAAGAAATTAATAGTAGCATTGTTTTAGCTGTTAGCACAATACACATAATATTTGATGTTTTATTAATGTTTAAGTATAAATTAAAGATTTTCTCAAACCATTTAAATTCAAGGTCAGATTTTTTTTGTCAGAATTCAAGGTCAGAATATTATTCTACTCATGCCATGTTTTTTTGTTCTTTAAAAGCTATGTTCCAGCTCTCCCAAAGTAGATTTTAAGAATTTGGATGTGGAGCTGAGCTGAACTTTCAAAATCTTCAGAGCAGCCTCTTCAAAGCACCCTAAACCAGAACTCCTCATCCTCTCTCCAGATTGCCATGCCTAAATCCTTGTCCTTATTTGTGGTGTCACAACGTAACTTGCAGTTCAGGCCAATTTGCCAGCATGCCCAGGCCAGCAGCCAAACTCAAAGTACACATCTAGTCCTTATTTGTACATGTTCTCTCCCTATGGAAGGCTTGGTTTAAACAATGAAACAGTCTTCCCCCACAACAAAAAGCCTTCCTTATTGTCACGGATCATGCCTGTAAGGGTTCCCCCTCTTGGAACACTCTTTTTCTTTTTCCTACCTTGCATGGGAGGGAAAAAAAAAATAAAAAGACCAGCAAACTTTAAGCTCATATTTCACCTAGTTATTCATGCAGTATGAAACCTGGTTGAGCTGGTAAGGCTTGTGATATGCTGACGCTTTTCCCTACTCACTTTAATAAATCCTTGTCAGCTGTGCTTGCCTGTTCAGGTCCCCACAGAGGGCTTGTAATGCTCCTGTAGGCACCCAGGGTGTTCATGGGGCATCCTGGTGGTGAGATCTTGCCTGGGAAGGAATCACCCTGATCCCGCGGGTGGCATCCCTGTGTTGGCAGGGGGCTTGGAACCAGATGAGGTCCCTTCCAACTCAGGCCGTTCTGGGATTCTGTGTTCTGCCCGTATCTTTGGGCGTCATGACTGGAGAGGCCCAGTTGGTGCCTGCCCCCCGGGATGGGCAGGAAGCACAGGAAGGGACATGGGGCCTCCTCCCCTCTGCACCCACGGACGACTCCTGCCCCTGCTTGTTTGCTGTAGAACAGTTATTTATCTGGCTCTTTGCATGTCTGTTTTGTGCATAAATGCTGGGTCTGACCCAAGCTCACGTTAAACGCCATTGTCCTGGTAAGTCTTTCAAGACTGTGAACAGACGGAAAAGATCTAGGCAGGATGGTTGGGTTAAAAATGCATGTGAAGTAACGAGTTTTGCTTTGGCTCGCAGTACTATCTCAAAGTCCTATATAACGTGCCTGTTAAAGTTGTAATACTTGGCCTTAGCAAGCTTGAAGTTGGCTCTTACATGTCTGTACTTCGATGGGTGGGTGTACCAGCACGGTGCTACGCAAATGGACACAAGAGCACAGCTTTGGGATTTCTGCCCTGCGTCCCGGGGTTCCACACAAACCCAGGATGGATGTGTTCTGTACATTTGAGACTCCTGCTGTAAGCATCTTATATGTCTATAAAATAATATCTAAATGTTTAATGACTTGAGTGCATGGAGCATTCTTGGCAACTGCAGTTATTTTTCTTATCTCATATTTCCATTGTTTGTGTAATGGAACAGCAAACATTCTTCCAAAGGTTACCCAAACACAAGCATCTCAAATGAAAGGCTTAGATTTTTCTAAGTGATAAGTACAATTTCATTGCTCTTTTTGTTTCTGTTTTTTTGGCATGCTGTGCCACTTGCTGATTTACTTTGGCTTTGTTCATTTACTTGTAGAAAACTAGAGAAATATTGCATGATGCATTTTCCCCATGAAGCTTGTAACATAAATATAAGCTAGATCACCTGCTCTTTTGAGATTCCTAAATGCTTTGTAAAAAGCTCCTCTGTGTGAAACTGCATTGCTTTAAAGTAAGTTTAGGAAAGGAAGAAAGCAAGTGAATGTCTTCTGCCTGTTATATTAACCATCATCAGAGATTTTCTGAAGCCAGTGCTGACTTCCTTATGTGATTACCCAGGAGATCGTCTTCCTTTCAATGATGGTCATACTTTGGCAGGTGTAACTCTGTAAGAAAAAGGCTATTTTCCTGCTAGCTGTATTCCCCTACCCTTTAAGACAGTACCTTAAACATATGCAGGCACTGTTTGCTGACTACAGACAGACATTTTGCTGTTGCACCTCAGATCTAAATGAACTGAATAAGAAATAGGTGCAATATTTTGCTCAGGTCTAAAGGTTTCTTCACTGTAATTAGCTCAATGACAACTGCAGTGTGCTCTAATTCAAAGGCAAGTCTGACCTCAAAAAGCAATTCCTTCTCTCTTTCTGAAGAGTTGATTGTGGGGTAATATTTGCCTTGCTGTGTTGTGCCACAGGATTCTCCTTGGTCTAAATACAATGATGCAATACAGTATGTCATTCCTTTTTACAAAGTAATAAGTGATGGGAAGTTGCCATTATATGGTGCAGTTGATAAACATGTAGTCTCGTTCTAAGAAAAAGTGGTTTGCAATAACTAGTTCATTTATTGCGTGAAAAAGATGAGGTCAGATCTTTAACTTAATCGCAACAGAGTCTGTAACGATAAGGGAAATAATTTTTAGATTTCATAAACTCTGGCACTTACGTCAGTTGTCGAGATTGCAGAGCAGGATTACGTTAGTGGTGCTCCCTCAGAAAAAGGCAATTAGTCCTTTGCTTGGTGGATCAAAAGGGTATTCTGTTATGTATGCTTGCATGCACGTGTATCAAAGTGGCTTCTGTGCTGGTAAAGGAAAAGCTGGGCTTTTAAATTGGTAATGGTGAAGAAAGTCCTTAGGGAGGAGAGAAGCATGGAGCTGCTGCTGATCTGTGCTGCAGTCTTTCCTTTGCAAAGCACGCATGTTTTCTGTGGAGTCTACGTAAGAGTAACAGTATTGCAAAGGAAAAAAAAAATCATGTGTAATGAATACCTCACTTCTATTGTATTGCAGGGCTTTGAAATCTATAAATATATGGAGAGTGTCAGCCTTGAGAGAGAGCTGATTTATCTTCATTTTGTTCTTGCTTTGAGAAAGCTGCAGGAAGAAAGCAAAGTCCATTATACCAAATGAATAATCCAATCGATGTAGCCAGTTTGCCCTTGATGAAATTAAGCTTTGTCTTTGCAGTATATCAGAGAGACTGAAAGGATTTTTTTGCCTTGTTTTCTCAGCGTCCTATGAAAGCAAATGGTTGGTGCATAGTGTTTTTATCCTTTTGTGGTTGGCCCTGCTAGAGGAAAGACAAGCACAGCCCTTAAGCAGTTGTCTCAACTGATTCTTAAAAGGGTGCAAAAAGTGCTGCCTTTAAAGTTTAAAGATAAAACAATTACCAGCATCTTCCTTAGGTATTCCCCAACTTTCCATGAAGCATCGTTGTTAGCAGCAAAGTTGCTTCCAGCTGAGCCAAGGGAATTGGAAAACTTTGCTGCTCAAGTCTTTGTGAAGATCATGTGTAGCTTGGAGAGATGACAACCATGCTGTTCCTTGCAATCCTTGAAATTTTGATTATTATTTTTAACTCAGCATTGCATTTATATCTTCTCATGAAAAAATATTCTGTTATATGCCCCAAAAGAAAAAGGGGTTGGGATAAATAATTTGTCTTATCACTGGGGCAGTGGCTTTCAATAAGCCAGTCCAAGTTCAGTAGCCTTGTCAGTGGAACCAGCATGACTGGATGACTGGTCATTTTTCTTTTGATGTTAGCTAGTATGAACAGTCTTGGGATAAGAACAGTGTGTCAGATGCAGTAATGATTTCCTGCCTCCCTTCCCCTTTTGCAATTGATACTTAGCCTTCAGATCTAGACTGATCAAATTTACTGTTCCCATCTGTTTTCCAAGAAGTCTTTCAGAAGAAAAGGTTGATGGTGTTTGACATGCCAGTTATTTATAAAGGTGAGGGGAAAATAAAGCCACAGATGTCCGTCTAGCAGCCAGCTCGATGTGCTTCCAAGACAAATAGATCTGTATTTCCTCAATCCTGGTTTCCTTGAATGTGATGCATTCACCGTTTCTGACCTGCCTTTTTGTTTTTGAAGCATCTCTAGAAATTATTTCTACCCTTCCTCAGTCATTTTTTTCTACATCTGTGTAGGTGTTCTTGAAAATATGCTTGCAGTTGCAGATCCAGAAAGCAGTAAGGACAAAGGAGGCCTCCCACACATCTTGAAAAATTGATCATCGGCTCCAACATAGAACCTATTTTCACTGACAGTGGATGACAGTCTGACGTAGCCTGCAACACGGTTTAGTAACTTTCTTTTAAACTTTTAAAGAAAAAAAATATCTTTCTGAATGCTATTAGGAATCCCATTCCTTGTCCTTGCCTTGGGGCTAGTAAAACAACGCACTATAATCTCATGGTCCAGAACTTGGCAGTTTAGCCATATTAAATGCAGTGTATTTCTGTTGTGTAATGGAAATAGCTGAGTGTATGTAGCTGCTATTTCTGTAACAATAGCTTTAACTAGCCCGTGTTTCCTCTCTGCTTTCATATGAAATTCTTTAGGGACTGCAAATACTCTTTTCCCATGTGGATTGTGAGCTGAGTCACTGTGGTAACTTGCATAAGACTCGATAACCTGAGCTTCCATAGCCTGTGCTACTCTTTTGATTTTTCCTTTTGCATTTTGTGTAAATCTCTCCTCCCCACCACTTTCCACAGAAGCACTGTATTTTTCACTATGAGGGCAGCTTGGGTATAGTCTGGTAAGGTACAGAAAGACTGAAAAAATTAATACAAAGAAGAACAGACCAAATTCTTAGACCAGTTCGAAGTTCATAGTTCTTTTTCTAATTAGCATTGGAGATTAGGGAGAATAGGGAATGGCCCATTGCTTTATAGGTGTGCTTGAAAAGGAGAGCTTGTCTTTGAAGTAGTTACAAGAGAATGAGAGGAGAATTTTCTTAATGTGTTGAATGAGTAAGAGGTGAACAGCAGCAGACTTTCACCTCATATGTGAGGGCATAGCTCTTCAGATGCTACAGGCTGAATACTCTATGTCCAGGAACTTTTTAGCATTAATGCAGTAATACAAGTGGCTGGCAATGTTCTAAAGTTGTAAAAATTAAAGTGTAGCTATTAAATTATATTCTTATCTCTTAGGATAAGCATTATTCTAGGCACTCAGTTGATTCTTTTCTTAAACACAATACAGCAAACCTACTCTTTTTTTTTTTTTTTTTTTCAATTTGCCTATCAGTTCTGAATGATTACCTCAGTTTGGAAGTTTGGATGGGAAATTGGGGCATCGTGGGTTTCCCTGTGCTTGCCTCACTTCAGCTGTTGCATACCCTCCTCTCTAGAACAGGGTCTGAATTTTAAAGGAATGACAGGGCCTTGTTTGGGCCACTGTTTTATTTTTTTAGTTGTATTATTACTTTTTTTTTTTTTTCATTCTTAAAAAAAAAAAAGCTTTATTAGAAAGTTGTTGCATTATATCATCTACTTTCAGGAGGATCATGACTGTTGCATGGTTTTGCAAGGTCCCTCAGCCACCTTGACGTTTGTAGTCTTGCAGTAGTGCAGCCAAAATATGCACTTCTCCTCCAACTGTAGTCCTGCAATGGACTTTTAGCCCATGAAAACCTTGGAGCATATATAGATGACTCTCTTGGTAAAAATCTTTCCTATTAGTGACAATCGATTAAAAGGGTAAAACAGCTGTGAAGTCTGACTGAAATTAGAACCTATCATTTTCTCTGTGCAAAATGTCTAGTTTTTGCTTGAAAAAAGAAAAGAAAAGAACTTCTAAATCACTACTTCCCTGCTTTCTCCAAAAGCATGGTGTAAAGTTGAAAAACTATTCAAGTATTAAGGTGTGCTCACCCTCCCGACTCTGTACACGTCTCATGTAATGACAGTGGAGTACTTGGTCCTTGGACTTTTCCTTTGTTCTATTGTTTTCTCAAATCAGTGAGTTTGTGCAGCGAGCCCAGCAGGTGCAAGGGCAGTCTGACAGAGCTGACCCCATCTCTTTTGTCAGTGAGTAGATGTGAAACTAAATGAAGAACGTGGTGCTTAGGTAAGAGTTCAGAACAAATACTTTCAGACTTAAAAAATAATATGCCGAAGGAAAGCAGAAAAGTAAATTGTTGGTGATTTATCAGTATTATGAGTGCATCAAGCGTGTTACATGACTGCTGTAGTTGACCCTAGGTTGTTTCTGGTGCTGGTCTAGTCAGTCACTGATGCCTCAAAGCTGTAGGTGCTGAAGGACTCTACAAATACACTTGAAAAATTTAGAAACTTAAAAACTTTAAAACTTTTAAACTTTTTAAGTTTAAAACTTTAAACTTAAAAAATGTGGCTAAGGAAAATAAGTATAAATATCTTGTTGGTTTTGTTCACAAGGAAGGAGATTAAATTAGAAATTCTGCTACTTCACCTGCTTACAAACATGAAAACTAATCTGCTGCAACACACAAAGTAAAAACCCAAAACTACAGAAGTGTCATCCAAAACCCATCACGCGTGCTGGATCAGAAGATGGATATAACATGTATTACCAGAGGAATAAACACAGCTTTAGCTGAATAGGTGTATTGGTTGTACAAAGATCAGTTCTCTTTTCTTCAGTGAGCTGCTGTCCAGCTGTTTTGTTTTTTTTTAATGTTACAGTGTAGCTGACGTCACTTACATGTGGATTATGAGATGGCAGAAGTCATTGAGCTAAGTCTTATTGACTGTTTTAAAGTGACCTCTCAGAGGACAAAGAAAATACCCAGTTCTTTAACGTGTGTGCACTATTGCCCCAAAATACCGTATACAGGCTATGCAGGCCAAGAATAAGCCTGCAT
Organism: Anser brachyrhynchus; assembly: GCF_964034855.1. Lineage (NCBI taxonomy): Eukaryota > Metazoa > Chordata > Aves > Anseriformes > Anatidae > Anser > Anser brachyrhynchus. The sequence continues at coordinate 18,284,376 of NC_137705.1, forward strand.
TAATGTTTGAGTTGAATGTTAAATGTCTTGGAAGAATCTGAGTTTTTTGCCTTGAAGAGTGTGCAAAAAATGGTAAAAGGTCAGGACAGTTGGAAAATGCTTAAAAATACCTCCTGCAACACCAATAACTGTTTCAGCATTAATAATACACAAAGGCTCTTAAGGTGAAATATTTTTTTTCTCACAAACCTAGATGTTATTTTTAATTCCTGATGTTAATCCTGTTTAACAGGGATATCAGCATGGCATATTTTGCCATGAGATGCTGGCAGTGCTTTCTGCTGCCCCACTTTTCCAGAGGTATTGACGACGACATTAATCCTGCTGCAGCTAGCAGCTTAAAATTATGGAGAAAATATGCTGCTTCTTGCTGTGCAGTGGCAATCAATTCCATTTCCTGTACGTAAAAGCATTCACGTCTCTCCTGTTCTGCTCTTCCCTCTTATAAATCTCCCTGTGCTCAGCAGCTGCTACAAGGGACACCTCACCTTGCTATACGGAGTGAAATGTCCCTCCAGGGCTGATGCCAGCCGTGCTCCTACGAGTCACTCGCAAGCCACTGTTTACTGTGCGAGGGTGTCTGCTGGCATCCTTCCCTGGAGAATCAAATGAGTGGTTTTGTAAGCCTGTCATCTTTTCTATCTAGTCATATTCATGTAGTGACAGCACAGTGAATTTTAAGAATTTGAAAGAGTGTTTAAAATTTGTCCTGAATCTGGTACCCAGTTGGGAAGCCTCTCGATTTCTTGTCCGATTGGGTTACCGTCATGCCACAACTTTGTGAGACCTTCCTTCTCTCAACTCTTCCTTTTGCTTTGAGCAGTTTAACCTGCATTCTGCCATCATTGTTGCTTAAAAGTCCTGAATTTTAGTTGAGTGACCTCCTGAGTCCTCTTTAGATGCCTTGCGGCGTTGAGATGGATGAAATTGCCTTGATACCTTTAAGACATATTTTTCAAAGCTTCCTTCCTTTTAATTTGAGATGCAGAAGGAGAGGAACTTGCTTAAGCCTGTTCATACTTCAAAACATTTTGAGAAAGTTCACTCTCCAGTTAAAAATAGGTAGTGCATCTTATCTGCCTGGGGCTGCCCAAGGAAGTTGTGGGAGCCTTGTAGGAATAACGAGTGGTGGCTGACTGGAATACAAGTGTTTCTACCTGTTGTTGCAAGGTGAACACAGTCCATAGCATAGGTGTCGTGATCCAGGTGAAGTGATCTTTACCTGGTATATCTTACCTGCCAGGGGAACAGGTTTTAGGTGGGGGCCAGATCTTGGTGGGAAGGGGCCTACAAACCTCCTAGGGAGCGAACAGAGTGTGCAGAGAGGAGCCAGAGGAGGCTGCACACTGAGCTCACAGCTGCTGGGAAAATGGGGAGTGCGTTAGGAGAGACAGGTGTTCAGTTTAGCACACCTGCTTGAGACAGCTCTCCATTCTAGCAGATTACAGGTAGCAGGTGTAATGAATTTCCTCATATACATGTAATCTATAGAAGGCATTTATTTGTATTAATCGCCTAGGTTTTCTTGTGGTATTGAACATTTGTGTATATTGGTATGAGTAGTCAACGATGAAAATGTTGCCCTGATAATTTAATATACTTCTAGGCAACCTGAAACAGTGCTGAAGATGTACTCTCTGTTTATACCAAATCATCCTTTGTTCAAATTTCTTCACCTGCTTACTCCCCATCTTGAGTATGTCTGCTTCTCCTGATAACCCATTTCCTTATTGCTCACGTGCTCTTTGTTCTGTACGTTGTACCTTCTGGTATCAGTCAGGTCAGATGTTAATGTCTGTCCTATTTCAGCTTGGGCCTCTTGGCAGAACTGAATCTTCTTTATCTGCCGAATGGTGGTGCTCCATTTAATATTACTTGCACAACTGGTTGATTAAGTATCACAGTATTAAATAGTACAACTGCATTAAATATAAAACTTTGGAAACAGATTTAATGCTGATTATTAAGGGAAAATACCTCAGCATAACTCTATGTAATTATGCTGGAGTTATTAAATACAGTCGATGCCCTTGAATTAGGTACACAGAATGAGCAACTAAATGGTCTTCTGTAAGTGCTATGCAGCAGCTTCCAGTTGAAATTATTTTAAGACTAACATTTATTGTCAAACTCGGCTTGTGGCTTTAAAAAAAGCAACACAAATGGTGATTTACATAACATTTTAATTTATAACAATTCTTATTTCTGAATCTTTGGAGGGGGGGTGGGGTGGGGAACTGTGCCTTCCTGGAAGGGTTTTCAAGAAAAATATTTTTTGCAAAAACTGGATGCTGAAAACTTCTGTCACTTTTCACTGCATGAGATAATTCCAGCTATAACTTACAGGCTGAAGTTCTGCATTTTAAATGACTGGAAAGATTGGCTACTTGTGTTCACATTTTCAGATATATATAAAAAAAATTGTTTCTTTGTTAATGGCTCTCCTGATTTGACCCTTACTTTATTCATGTCAGCGATGAAATTTTTATTTCCTCCTTAAGCAAAATGACTTGAATTTTGAGTTTTTAGCCTATCTCAAGAATTTTAAATACTTTATAGCAACAATATTAATTTAACATTCATTGTATTTATGAAAAGTCTTTTTAACTGATAAAGTTTTATAATATAGTTAAAAATAATGGTTTATGGTGCTTTGAGGCCTTGGTCTTTTCTAAGAATCTATCTACTCTAAGAAATGAAGATGTAATTATTTGAAAAGAAGAAAGGATTGACAAAAGCCTTTAATATCATGGTCACTGCTGTTTTCATAGGAAAAGGCTGAGGTGGATAAGGTATAATGATGTCGCAGATATTCACTCTTTAATTTAAAGTATCTTTGTGTATAGTCAACTATTTCCTACTTAGGGATTCATTATACTTAATGAAAAGTGCTCAAGATAGTTTTGGTTTTTAGTGCTAGGAGGAACTGTGGAATAGCAATTCACAGAAGCTTAATTGTACTGAGTTCAATGCGTAAAGCACAGTAAGCCAAACAGGGTTTTGCCAGTTAACAGAGACACAGTTTTAATAAGAGTTCTTTACAAAGCAAAGCTAGTAGTGAGAGCTTTGCTTCTGCCCAAACATCAGTGCTCCAACTTTCCCATTCAGTGTCCAATATCATAAAGGACTAATACAAAATCTTAAAAATTTGTAAGCATAAAATCCAGGTTTTAGGTTTTAAGTGGCCAAATGTGTGTAAAAATACACCAGTCTCTAGCACGGTGGAAATTTTATCATGAAAAAAAGACCAGGAAACTAGAGAAGGAAGTGTTAGGAAGTGAGCGCATGGCAGCACCCTCTAGAACGTCAGTGGCTTCAGGATTCAAACACGTTTCTCTTTGGCATGAACTGCAGGGGGATGTATAGCATGTGTTGGCAGTAGTAAAGACTAGATGATGGACTAGCAGCGAAATGTTAGGCTCCGTACAAAGTAACCTTACAATTCTTCTCTAAAACCAAACGCCATGGTTTATTTGATAATCCAATAACTCATTAAAGGGAGTTGGTAAGCAAAGCTAATTAATAAGCATGCCCATGTCTTTTCAGAGGTGAACACCTGATGCTCTATTTAGTATTGAGTCAGTACATGTAAGTAAGGTGAGCTGGCAGGCAACATTAATTAATACATCCATTCAGTTTCTCAAAAGCTACAGACTTATTATATAGCTCACGCTGAGCTGGGAGGTGTTCAACAGGAAAAGTAATGGCAAATCTTACACTGCACCAGTTTTTTGTTTTTATCTGGCTGTTATTTTACAGTGAGCAAAAGGAGCCCAGTACATGGAAAAGAGTCTGCTGTTAGCATGATCTCTGCAGTAGGTTTAATTAATATAGAACTAACTGTTTTGTTGTTGCCTTATCACTTAAGACAAAAATAAATTCCCAGATACAGAATATTAAACATATGGAGCTAACTGTGGGTTTGTGACTGCCATCAGCAGTTAGCAGTGAAAAGCTAGCAAGGTCCTTAATAGTCTTTAGGACTTTCTGGAACAAAACATGATCCAGTAATAAATGCTTTCCTAACAGGGAACAGTGCTGCCCAGAATTTATTCAGACAACTCTTCTGTACAGCAGGGCTAGGTCCAAGGTGACAGTGGCTCGCTAGGAAGGAGCAAAAGAGTTTGCTCTTCCAGAAGGGTTTGTCTAATGAGCAAGAGGATGAAATATGCTTAAATCTTTACATACAACTGTGTTTATTATCAAAAGACAGTATGTTGCTTGAAGTTATTATGTGAAAGTTTGCTTGCTTGGATCTAGTTTTCATCTGGGAATCTATTGCAATTTACTGCTCAAGTCTGCTGTTGATACCCATCCTTCTGGGCAGTGTGCTCGGTGTTTCACTCTAATCCTCCTGGGAGGAGGGAAAATACAGAAGTTTGAGTCCAGATAAACACTTACTCAACAGTTTGACCTTTCTATAGACCTGAATCAGCAACTGATAAATGCTACCTTGACATCACCCAAAAAGCTGACAACTTCATTTTCAGTTGCTCTAATAGAGGAGTCCTAAATGACCAAGTTGCCTAAATAAAGAACTGAGAGTGCTAGGCTAGCAGACAGTAGAAAATTTTTAGATATGGGTTAATTGTATCAAAGAGTATATCTGACAAGGGTAAAATGGATTTTGCTGTGTCACATTTTCTTAGTTTTGTGTGCTGTTTTCTTCAATGTGAAACATGAACTACAGCTCCTCTAAAGGACATGAGATAGTTAGAAAACCATATTAACAAAAATAGCCAGATTTGGGGAATTCATGTTTGAAGAAATTGTCTGCAAAAATACAGGTATACAAACAAAGAGAGAGGTGGATTTAATTTAAAATCTTACCATGTTTAGTACTAGGAAGGGATTTGTTTTTGAACACTGTAGCAATTTGTATGCCTGAATGCAGATAGCTATGTACATTTCAAGTAGTGGAAGTATTACTCTGATTTTATAAGGTAGCACTTGCTGCTAATTTTAGTACCTGTGCTTCGTAAGTTCTGTCCTCTTTATAGAGATATACAGAAATATACGGAAAGCTTTTTTTTTAAAAAAAAAAACCTCATTTTTCCCTCTGACACTATGCAGGTTCCTTGAACAAGGGGCTGACTGAGCTTTGCAGTCATGGAAATACTGGATATGTTCCCGCGATCCAAGAAGTGGCTGAAGGGAATCAGAACAAGAGTTAGAGATTTTTATAACCGGCAATAAAACAAAACCTACAACAGCTGTGAACCGTAAGGGAGTTAAGCTAGCATCTAGAAACCTAGGAAGAACTTGCAGAACCTAGAATGACTTGCTGGCAAAAATATCATTCAAACAGTTAACTATAAAGTGTTGGGACAAAAATGTGGAGCTATGGTGGTCAGTGACATTACCACCAAACTTAACAACTGAGCCTTAGAAAACTAAAATGAAATGGACAGTGTGCATTGAAGCATAACACAGAGACCACAGATCTAGCTTTGTGTGCTGCTAGTATGAGCTAGAGCCAGAGGTGAGCTAGAGCCAGAGGTGTGCCTTGTTCAGGCCATGAAAAATGGTTGTATGGTGGCTGAGTGAACAGGCCCTTGCTTCCAGCAAGGGGTACACCAGAGACCAAGAGAAGACTTCTGGACAGCAGGTCAGCGACTGGTACGAGGGTTATAGTTTATACAGTGTACCTGCAAGGCAAGGGTAGGTGTTTGAGAGCATGTCACCCTTGCCTGTTGCACTGGCATATCCATTCCATATACTACCATGTAAGAGCAGTGGGTAACATTTACACAGAGATGTGAAATATGACTTGTTTCTAATAGAAGCAATACAGTCTGTAATCTGTAATTTGTCCACAGCTATTGGATCTTTTTTTTTTTTTTTAAACATACAAGCCTGCATCTGCCACTAGATCAAAACATCACTTTCAGTGTAAAGAAGAAATCTGGATGTGAACTATGAATCAGATCACATTTGAATTTGGACACTCAACCTTCTGATCCATGGTTTTCTGTATCTGAACTTCCAAGCTATGGTTAGTGTAGAGCACCGTGGCATTAATTCTGAGACACAGGGTTTCGGGAAGGGTTGAGGAAAGGTAGTGTTTGAATGCTTAATGGATGGGAGCTGTCCTGCATTACTGAATACCTTAATGATGGTTGTCTGAGGCTGCTTTATTTTCTCATGTACTTCTATTGACCTGTAAAATGCAAGTTAGACTCGTTTACAAAATCCAGAGCAGTCCACATGCAATTAAGCTACTCTAAATTTCAGAGCAACATGCATCTTTGAAATAATTCAAGTTCTCAAAGTGGTATGAATACAACCAGGTAGCCTTTGGCCTAGCTTGGGTGGAAACAAGCACAAGTATAGGAATGGATATTTCTTCCTGTGATAGACAGAGAAGGGCACTGTCTGCTGCTTGCAGACAAGGTTTATTATCAAATGGCATCAACAGGGCCAGTTGTACTGGAAACATCTGTGAAATTTCGCTTCAAGGATAGGCCTTTGGAAATATTTTTGCATTTGACTGGCTGGTGTGACTTGAATTGTATATGGAAAGACTTCAAAGGAAAAATAGTCAAATTATATATCTGTTTGACTATATGGCCTCGGTTACCAAAATTTTGTTTTTACCTTGGGGTTCTGCAGAGAACAAGAGAAGTGCTGGAAAACTTTAGGCTTTCATAGATGCTACTTGTTACAGCAGACAAACTCAGCAATGTGGCAGTTAGGGTCTACTCTCGAGAGACTTTCTAGAACCTCCTTATATTTTGACTGCTTTTTTTCAGACCGTGTTGGAAATGATGTCTTTAATCTGTTTCTAAACTGAAAGTGGCTTTACTTCCTCCTGTTTTCCAATTACCTGTTTAATTGCTGTGCTTTCTGGATTATGGATTTGAGAAGGGAACTCCCCCCGAGCGTCAGGAACTGTGTGCTTAAATGTACTCCTTTTCAAGCCTCTGGTCCAAATTGCACATCTGAATGCTGTGGCACCTTCCACTTCTGGGTATTGTTGAAGATGATGGCAAGCTGTTGTTTGTGCTGCAAACGTTCAGTCAGCTGAAATTGTGAATGGTGCGTTAGCGGTAAGTGCACCTGAGAGGGCTGTGGGGACTGGTACCAGAATTCTCTGATGCAAGAGTATGAAAAGATGCCTGAAGGAAGTTGGGCTTTTAATAATTTAAAAGTCTGGATTTGGCTTGAGAGGTCCTTGACCTGCATACTGTCAATATTGCTGCTTTAAGCCGGAGTACGTCTATGACAATTTTAACTTGAATACGCTTGAGGAAACTACAGCAATCTTCTGGAAGAAGATGGAAATTGTTCTTTTGTGTATTCTTTTCAGAATATCCATCTATTGCAACTTATTGCTCCTTGAAACTGAAGAGAGATTGTATAAGGTGTCTGTTACAACAGGGATTGCTCTTGAATCAGATGTTTCAAGGTTGAACAGTGAAATATTTTTATTACAGCTCAAGATTGGCTAGAGGTGGTTTGTTTGGGCATGTTTTGTTAGTCAAGTAGTGACCGAGTTATACTTTTCAAACAATATTAAATTTGGGAAGATCAGAATTTGAAGTAATTCACGCATAAATGTATATATTTTTCATGGATCAAACAGTGCAATGTCAGTAAAAATGTAGAAATGTGGTCTTCATTAAACAATTAAAGCCATTTTTCTGTTAGGTATAGGAATCAAATGTTGCGTTCTTTCACACAAATTTGCAAGTTGTTCAGTAATAAGCAAAGAACTGTAGTTTTCCTTTTACTACAAAATATGGAAGTATTTTTAAGGAACCTTAGCAACATTGGAAACAAGTAGGGAGTAAAACCCTTGTGTATTATTATAAAGTCAATAGCTGTACAAGTAGCATTTTTGGAAGAAACAGAACTTTTTACAAGTCGGAGTAGTTTTACAGAAGGATGAATCTAACATTACTTTGAAAATGTAGGCTGTGTCTATCCAAGGTATTTTGAAATTAAAAGCACTTTTCTCACTGGCATATTGCAGTGGGCACATTAGTATTGATATCTGAAGAATTAAAAGCAACTATTGATATTTTATGCTATATCCAGCATTGAAAAAATTAGTGGGACATCTGGGGAACACAATGAAGTGAGCATAGTTTTTACTTTTAAATAACAATATTGAAAAATATTTAAGTAACAAGTCTTTCTGATGAGATGCATTATTCTAGTGTTTAAGAAACGCTTGGAATTCTTGATTTCCAAAGTAGATATTACTGTTAGTCTTTTTAGATGATTGAGAATGAAAGTAAGCTATGGTATGTGCAGGAAATTTTACAACCCACTGTTGTATTTACCAGCAACATAATAGGATATTATTGCCAGAATCAGATGGAAGTACTGTGTCTGTTCTTGCTGTAGATTTTGCTCCAGAAGTTTTAATTCTGAACATGTGTGTGTAAGACCTAGTTCTGATGAATCCCATAACAGTATTCTGCTTTGTTTTGTGGTGTATTCCCCAAATTCTGTTTATAGATAAAGAGATATGCCAATGGCATAGAACAAAAGAATATGGTTAAAGATTCTAGTGCACTATATGGATGATTGTGTTTTATGTGCTTTGATTAAAAAAAAAAGGACATTATTTCTTTAATTAATTTCCAAGGACAACATACACTTGCAATTATTCTAGTTTAAAAACAAAAACAAACAAAAAAAACCCTCTACCCTCGGCTTCAAATCATGTGTGAAATTCCTGCTGAAAGCTTGGGGGGGGTGGGGTAGGGAATTGATCTTAATTTCCTTTACCGTACCTTTTGATTTATAGCCATTCTGAAGTTATTATTAAGTAACCTATGATCTGCCTCTGATCTGTTAGGTGCTGAAATGCTGATTCAAATCATAGAAAATTTCATTTGTAAACCTGAATTATAGGAGGTGGAAAATGTGAGAACTCATTACTGAATATGTAGCACAAAATCTTTGTTCAGGGGATTATTTTTTTCAGCTTTTTATAATCTAGGACGGTATTATGTCTGTTTCCTTTCAGCACTTTCATTCAAGTGTTTACATGGAAGGACAACTTTCAGCACAAGCAGTGAGAGTTTAAGACCAAGCTCCATACAACTGAGATCTGCTCTTCATAACAAAGTATTCAGGGTAGCATGAGGCATTTGCACTTAATCTGGCCCAAGACCTATGGCTGCATGCTACAAAAATCATCAAAGCAGCAGAAGTACTTGAGCAGTTAACCTCTGAGTCTATTGCCACGCCACGCTGCTAAAAACACCTGAGCTAGCTGAAGGTGCGTGGTACTAGAGCACTCCTGTGACTGCAGTAAATATTGATGTGCTCTAAAGCTTTAGACAAGTGGAATAGGCACTGAGTACCTTTGTGAAGGAGGCAAGAAATTATGCTCTGCTACTGTAGTCTTTGTCCCAAGTAGCTTTTTATTGATGTATAAGTGTAAGAGAATTTAGAATAGTTTCAGATGTTAAACGAACAAAACAAATGCAGAGGCCCAAAAAGGAAGCAGTGAAGTCCAGATCAGCATTGAAAAGGCCTGCTCAAGTGTCAAAAGCAGCTGCAGATGCTTGCAGAGGAAGAGGGCTAAGTGCCTAACAGGGAAGCACTCCATCATGGCTCTGTCCCATTGATCCTCATGAAAGAAAAACCATGTTAGAATTGGGCCTCAAAGAGAAGCTGTTTGCTCAGGGGAATTCAACGTTGGAAAATGGTGAAGGGGATATTTTTTCATAGGGTTCCCTTGATAGTTACATGGGAAAGAACAGCTGTCTATGAAGTTGACCAGCATTTTAAATGAGCCTGTTTCAGCTGACTATGTGCAGTATCCAAGGTGTTTTCTGCAACAGCTATAGGGGAATAGAGGGGAACAGTGCTATTTCATTATCTCCAAACCTTACCAACAGAAGAAAAATAGATGATGCTTGAAGTAGGGACTGAGTTTCTTTATAAAGCTAATGAAGTACTGGGACAAAAAAAAAAAAAAAAGAAAAAAAAAGTAATGATTATTTGTCTCCCTTTTAGCAACAGCTTTTATTGTTTGGTAACACTGCAATACTCTGTAAATAACATGTCAGTACATTTAATTTAACATATGCAAAGCTCTTCTGGACAATTCTGAACTCTTCCCTTCTCCTTTCTGCTCTTCAGCAGGATTTTTAGGGCACAGTACACAATCTATTTCATGGGTCTTTTCTACCACCGTTTAGCTTCATGGAGGCAACATCCTGAATATCGATACAGTTGTAATTAAAAATGCATATGTACAGTGAGTAGGCTTACAAACAAAAACACCCCCCACAAAAAGCACCCCAACAGCAAAAGGCAAAACAAAAGCCCAGATAATGAGAAGCAAAACCTGACTTGCAAGGTTAAAACCATTGACTGCCATCACTCTCCTGACCGTGTTTTAGCTTACTCCCTAGAGGGACTAACCGACTACCTGGCCAAGCAAGCTGAACGTCATCTTGGTTGTTTACTAGTCATCATGTTGCCTGGAATAAGAGAACAAAAAGAGGAAAAAAGTGTGCCTCAGGAAAAATCTTGCCTGGTGTCATGAGTTAACAGTTAACTGGTGAAAGAACATTGGAGTACCTAGAAATCATGCTATATTTAGAATTTATTCTGTGCAGTGGCAAGGTCAGTGCTTCATTCCCTGTTGGTCGGTGCACAGAAAACAGAAGTACTGGTGCATTTTACCATAGGTCACAGGAGGCTTGATAACCCAGTTCCCCTAATTGCCAGGTAAGGGAGATAGGCTATGTAAACCGAGCTGGTTTAGTGCATAGAGAGGAGATGCTGCATGTAGAAGTTAGTGTTATTTCCAAGGTCCCTAGGGAAAACATTTGCAAAGTTATTCTGACAGAAGGTTCTGAGAGGCTGCTGTGAAATAAGTAAAAAAAAATAGGTGCTGCTAGTAAACAGTTTAAGAAGGATGTTTGTGCCTGGAAGTGTTGGAGCTGATCACAGGCATGCTGCTTTGCTCCTGTTTCTAACTTCTTGCAGTGCATGTGTGTTCTATCTTAGAACTGGGTTGTTTCAGAGCATGAGAAAAGGATAGGTGTTATGGTATGATCAGGATAACTGAAGTGTTTCTGTGCAAATAGTAGTGTTGTTTGATGGCTTGTAGCTGTATATATCTATTGCAAATGAACTTTTCTGAAAAGCAGTACAACATGGCATGCAACCATATGGAAGCTGCTCTTAAAAACATGAGTTGTCTCCTACAATTTTGTTTCAAGCATGGTACTTTTATTATGCTTTTTAGAATAACAGCTTCACAATTGGAAGTGCATTGAAAATTCATGAAAGAGTGAGATGTGTTCACCCAAATTTGCATTTGGGCAACCTTTAGCATTTATCTTATTTATGTTAATGAATAATCAATGTGAAACAGAATGCTCTTGCTCTTAACTGATTTGAAATCTGCCATGGAATAAAATGCTGATTATTTACACCACTGAGTAATTAAGGGACAGGTTTTATGTTATAATCCATAAGTATTTTGGAAGATTGCTGTACAAGTAAGCTTTGTGAGTCCTTTTCATAGGTCAACAGATTCCTGTGGAACTTCTCTGCATTTCATAAAGATAAAAAATTAATAACCCTTCTACTGTCTTTAGACACTCCGTAGTATGTCTTTAACCTTATTTGTAGCCTTATGTATACTGCAACATACTTCTTGATTCACTTGTCCATTTGGCAATCTCAAGTGAAGCCAAAGGATTTTGAAATTAATCTATCATAATATTATTCTGAAGAGTTAAAATATTAAAAGTGAAGTAATGCATAATCTCTTAAATCAAATTTCATCTTCAGGGCAGGTTGATGAAAGCAAAATGACTTAGGACCCCTGACCCAGTATTTCCTAGAAAGTAATGCTGCTGATATGATTATTCTCATATATTTAATTTAGGACAAGATATTCATGTATTTGTGATAAATCATTTGCTAGTTGGTTAAATCAGCCAACTATTCGGACAAGTTTTTTCTAAGTTTCTTTTAAACAGATACAACCTACATATTAGATATTATCCCAACAACTGTTTAAATCTAATAATTATATTAATTATTGTGGATATCCATTCCAGTCCTGGGCAATGGCACTGTTTTGCCAAACCAAGAACCTGCTATGTAATTAATGAAATAGAAATTTGATGCAATTTTTAGCATGCTTTGATTTCTGATTTGGTAAAACTTACTTATCCTAAAGTTATTGCAACAGTGTTGAGTCAGTAGCCCAAGTACCTGTGTGGTTTTGAAAATAACTATCACACTATTGATATTTGCAATGCTGAATTCATAAAAGAAGGACATTTAGGCTTCATCTTACATTGTCCTAATAGGACAACTTGACAGTAGATGTCCTTTCTCTGTCCTGAGATTATAAATTTTGCACTCTGAAGGTTACACAGTTGTTGGTGAAAGTGAATTCAAAAAGTCCTTTACGAACAGTTGACTTATAAATAAAACATAGGCAGAGAGCACACTTCTGGCATGCATGTTATATAAGCTAAAAAGCAGAAGGACACTTTTATTTTTGGTGAGGACTTGTCTGCTTCTGATAGAGTTGCAGAAGAGCAGCTACTATAAATATCTGGTGGGAAAAGTAAAATTTGATTTAAATTGTTTTACTGGGTAGTCTAATGAACTCATGCTCTTACAGATTACTGCTTATGTATCTCTTCATGCAGTAAAGTGTATAAACATAACTACCTCTTTTTCAGCCCTTGATTTACCTTCCCAGCTTTAGATAACGGCGTTGGACAGATAGAAATGTCTACGTTGTAGGCAGAGCTGGCAGAGCTCCCTAAGCAAAGCCTCAGGGGGTTCTGGTGCAGGAATGTGGGCGTCCTTCACCTCACCGCACCCATTCCAATGCTCGTTTCCTGCTCCAAGGCTCTGTGGTCAGCTCAAATAGTAACGAGTGTTGCTGCGCCAAAGGCGGAAGGGCATTCACAGTACAGCGCCATGACATTTTTTCAAAACTACGAGGTTGCTATTATGAATATTTTTCATATCTCTCAAATTGCATTAGGCAAAACGCAAGACTATCTAGGAAGTTCAGCATCTGCAGATCACATCCTGTAAGTGGTTTGTGTTAGGCATGTCTCATGTGACCTTCAGAAATAGTTTGCTTAAGTTAAAGCACATGCCCTGAATGTGCTTAAATCTAAGCATATGCTCAAGTAGTTTAATTTGGAATTGAGTTGCACATATGTAAAGCTAAGCTGTTAAGTAAAAAGAAGGTTGAGTGTTAACTGGCTCTGTTCTGGAAAAGAATTAATTAGAGCCTGAGAAATGTTTTGTCTGTCATTGTTTCGTTAAGTCCTTGTGTGCTCTGTGATCTTACCAGAGACGTGCAAAAAAAAAAATCAAGACACTATTCGCCCTCTTTTGTTACATGATGACATTGCTTAGTGCGCAGGGAGTTCTGTTATTATGCTGTGATCTCAACAAATGAAGACTCCAAAGGTCTCCTGTCAGGCTGTTTGAAGTACACGCACTTTTAAAGACAGGAAGGGTAGTATTTAAGAAAAAAAGTCTTTATAAATTCGTCTGAAACAGATGAAAACAAAGTAACATATGCAAATTTTGGAAAGGTGCTGTAAGGGATGCAGAATTTTGTGAGGACCCGGTAATCTTTTGTGTGCATTCTGTTTTGGATGTCGTCTGTTAGGATTATTCACCTTGCATCTTCTACAAACCTATTAAAAATGTGATGCTGAATAATATCATTAAGAAAAATTAAAACTTTAAGCTGCCTCTAATCATTTAGCAAATAGCTTATTCCTTGGTTATATGCTGTTTGTTAGAAATTTGACACTGCATTGAAAGTTACTGATTTCATTTTGCCAGCTTGACTTAATTTTATGATCTATATTTGCAATTGGTGTTGAAGGTTGCAGCTTAGAAGGCAGTCTAGATTCCTGAAATCACATTTGTGACAAGTTACTTAATCAGCAGAACTACCTGAAAGTGTTTGAAAATTATGTCGTGCCACTACAGTTGTGAGAGAGTTGGTATGAGGTGTTAAGTAGCAATAGAATAGGTATTTAAAAAAGCTGTAAGTCTAAAAAGGGCCATGGGGTGCTAAAAATATACGATGATGGAAGTCAAAGAAGGTCTCTAGGTGGTTGCCGCCTTTTCTTCTGGTAGCTACATCTACTAATGATCTTAATTGTGGCTGTATAAAATGCTGTGTTTGTGTCACAGACCTTCTGGTCGCCAGCCCCAGGCTTCTCCATCAGGCCAGGCTGTAGATATGCAGTTAGCTGCTGCTTTGATCACTGCTGGATGTTTTGGCTTGTTCTGTCCTTTTGACACTTAAGACCCACCCAGGAAGAAATGTTGTAAGATTCACCTAACAACCAGAATCACTGTGAAGGACCTTCAGATCTCAACTGTCCTCCCTAGTGTTCTACATCAACATGAGAATAGAAACATCTTTGTTTTTCACAAGCACCATTTTGTGTGTGTGCCACAGAGGAATAAATGGGAAAATTTGATAGTGTTTATAAAACTGCTCGGTCAGTTAATACTGAGAGGTGGTTGTGAGAATCCCTTTGAAGCTCCTTTGTAAGATTAAGTAAGGAGACAGCCTTCGAATGCTCATTCTTAGAGGTGCATTCACAACTTTAAGTAGCAATCAAAACCCTGGCCTAGATGCTTTAAAGAGCATTTGATAACTTATTATGTATTCAACTTCCATGTGGTGCTTCATATATTTGTTGTTTGTCTGTCTCGTGACCTTATTTGTGGGATAAAGGTGGCAGTGAACATGAAAATTATCCTAAATACTGTGTATATTTGAATGGGAAGAGCAAATGAATGGCACTAGATAGCAATGTTTATTGTGTCAAGTCTTTGGGATGTCATTTATATGTAACTACTTCTAATTAGTGCCATTCAAACCAACTAAAATGACTCCAAAGCAGATGCCAGTTGTTGCAAGGAATGTGCCTGGATACTTGTCATTTTGTGTAGTCAACTGGCACGCAGAGCATTGACAACACTTTAATATTAGAGATGGATGAAAGGTTTCCACATTGGAGCTTGCAGTAATTTGCAATAGGGAACATTTCTCTTAATAAAATGCAGTTAGGAAACTGCTGCTTCTCAAATGAGAGTTACCTTTCCCTTTAATCGTGGTCACTTCTGATGAAAACTAATAGCTTATGTTTCCTCCTTCCACGTCATCTCTAACATGCACCACGCTTCTGCGAGCAGCGTTAGGGAAGGAGATGACATCAGAGAGCAGTCTAAGAAGGAAAGACTTTTGCACTCCAAAATTTGGAATGGGCTTTGCTTTTGAGAATATGTGCTGAAAAATAGCATGTTAATGACTACCTCAGCCTAAATTCTGGCAATATCTAAGTAAAGCAGAGTCATTCAGCAATAAACTGGCTTTTGATCTGAATGCAATTTATAAGCACAAAGCTACATTGCTCTTTGATTATGTAAATTGACATCCAAATAGCAATGCTTCATGTTGTAATGATACTCCCCCCACCTTCTAAAATTGCCTTTTATTTAATTAAGACTCTCCAGGAGGCTGACACTCTTCTATGGCTGAAACAGCAGCTGTACAGCAGTGACGAACCTCAGAAAAAAAGCTAAACATCTCTGTGATTGCTCTGAATCTTGGTGGGACAACGGAGAAGATCCTCTTGGCACTGCCAAGAAAGCAGCCTTCTAGCTTTAATAGCAATTTTCTCAGTGATCACCACGATACTCTGCAGTGGGGATTTTGATTTTAAAACTAGTAATTTTGGATGTTTCCCTAATGTAATTTAACTTGCCGTTTTTCATAGAGGTATTTAAAGCCACACTCAGAGGCTACAAATGAGCCTAAATAAGATAACAGCTGCAAATGTGGAAAGTTTTAAAGTAAACACTAGCTGGTACAGAGCCATACTAGGTGTAGATGCTGTGCTGTTACCCCAGATGCTGGTGGGATTAACCTCCCTGCCTCATCTCTCCTTTCTCTTGCTTATTAAGTAAGATGCAGCGGTGGTAATTTTTGTGTATCCTTACGGCTTGCAGTCAGGCTGACTCGTGATTAATATTCTTTGGATACTCACATTAGAGGAAGGCTTCTTGAAAAATAAGTTGTTGCAATAATACGAATACTACTGAGAAGTATAGATTTATTAAGGATGACTTCCAGTAGAAGAAGGGGTGACGTTACTCAGATTATTAACACTTCAGAAAATGTTAATAATATCAAGCCGTTGCTTTGTGTCAAGGGAGTTTCCTTAGTTTCAAAGGAGCTATGCCAGTTCTTGGGAATTCTGTCTCCAAATAGCTGCAGCCTGATTCAAAGCCTGTTTTGGTTTGCCCTTAGGTTCCTCTCTAGCTTCTTCTGGCCATGCTGAAAATAGATTTCTGTTTAAAATGCTTATGTGAACAAGAGGTAGGTGGAAAGTAGAAGTCAATAAATTAAAAAACAAACCCCCAAACTGCTAAACACTGCATGCTAAAGCTACACCAAGACATAGCTTTAAGATGCTATCAAGATGTAGCTTTAGCATGTGGTGTTTGGTAATGTGGAATGTTCCTGAAATGTTCCTGGCAGTTGGCTTGGGAAAACTCAAAAAATAAAATAAAATAAATTAAAATCCATCCCCCCTCCAAAAAAAAAAAAAAAAAGTCTTCCAGACAAGTCAATGCTTCTGAGCACTAAACCTAAGCTACAGAGTTTACCGTGATGCTGAACACGCGAGAGTGCTGGTCCTACTAGCACAGTGAGCGACTCTGTGGGGAGTTCAGGTGAATGTTCAGAGGTGAAGGAGTTTGGAGACAGATTGTCTCCTGAGCTGGTGGGACTTCTGATGCTCACGTAGAGACATGGATATAACTCTTAGCTTTGTGCTAATTTTTGTTCTTGGTACGTCTGTTTCTGAAGTGGTAGCAGCTACTGCTTTGAGTTCTGTTCCTCTGTACAAAATAATTAAAAGATTAATATGACATCTGTGTATGACACAGTGGTTATAGAGTTTAGGTGAGTAATGATTTTTGAAATACAAATAACAGTGGAAACCCTAGCAATCCTAGTAGTTGGAAATTTGTCTAAGATGTTCTTTCCAAAATAATTCTTTCATGGTAAATATAAACAACATTTTATGGTAGTCACATTAGATTTAGACATGAGGAGGGTGTCTCCTGCTTGTGAACTTTGAACACTGTGAGGAAACTTGAGGTAGCTTCAGGAATAAGGTAGTTACATAGCTAAGCTGTGCTCCTTGCATCCTCCATGCTGAAGTCAGCACTCACTTGCAAGGGGTCACATGCAAAGATCCCACTACTAGGTGGTTAAACAAAAAATACTTCTGTGCATTTTGAGGCATATGGGCATGCAAAAGTAGTCATTTATAAACTAGAGTGTAATATAGTTTTCCCAAGAGGCAATAAATCCTCACACTTCAGCTGACAGACCTATTTCTACATAATGAGGAAAAATTCACTCCTGGCATAACTCCACTGAAGTTAATTTCTCCAACAATAAATTTGGCCCAATATGTCAATATAAACTTAACTCACTTGTGTTCATAGAGATTAACTCAACAGCATCTTATGTATGCCCAGAATAATTAGTTTACTGTCTCTTGAGGTTTATTTAATTAATTTAGAATGCTTCTCATTTCGGAGATACTGCAGAGACAGGTCTGTTGTAGATAAGGGAGACTACAGCTACTCCCACAGTCTTTTGCTTGTGGTAAAGGGGAAATACTTGGGACAGGGAAAGTGGTGTCATGTTGTTAAAGTTGTGCTCTCTGAGCCTTTTTAATAGAATCCCAGCAATCTCAAATGGTTTGGTGTCTTAAAATAATATTCAAATCCATATTCTTTTCACATTTTCATAGTACTGTGCTTCCTCTGATCAGCTGAGAATCATTGGAATACTTTTTGAAATTTGTTACAGCTTCAGAGAGGATAACTTATTTATAGGGAAGTCTTTCAGATCTGCAGTCAGACACTGAATTTTTAAAGGCAGGGTATGTGTCAGAAGCTAAATAATTAAGATCCATGCCTTCTCAGCATTTTATTTCAAATATTAAACATTACATAAGAGATTTTTGCCATGTGGAAATCAAGCCTTTAAAGTGGTATAGTCTTGGTTAGAAAATCACTGTATTGTGCAGTTAAATTGATGCATCTTCAATCCTACAAATAGTTCAAAAAGTTTTTAAAGTGCTTTGGTATTCCACATACTGGTTCAAAATGTCCCTGCTCATCAATGTCATTGATGGTATGTTGTACCTCTCAGAAACCCTGATCTGTGATCGTTCTAAAGCTCCAGGTCAGTTTTAAGCAAACTGTGGGGTTGTGAACTAACACAGGTAGGGTCCGGGACAGGGCTTGCTATGGTCGGCTCACATAAAGCCTGGCGAACATATAGCTGTGTGCTGCCAACATGAGTAAACAGATAACTTGCCAGATGAAATGCAGCCATTAAATTCCTTCTGTTGTAAACCACTGTCCTCCACTGGAAGGAATTAAAACTGCACAAATTCTTCTCAGGACCTCTGCTGCAAACTGCAGCAGATGATTTGTTTGGAGAGCTTGCTGGCGGAGCAATGTGCTCTGTCCCTTCTTCCTTCAGGAGTTTCGTATTGTTGCTGTCGTGTTGACAAACCACTGGAAGCTTTACATACTTACACGTAGTTTCCTGAAACTTCGCTGGAGTTTGAATAGATGCATTAAGCCTTTCTGATGTGGTACCCCCAAGAAATGGGTGTACCAACATTTTCTTCTCTAGCAAAACCCGTACGCTGCAGGAGCCGCTGCAAATTTCCACACAGCTCAGGTTCCTGTCCTGTCTTTGGTTACCAGGCCTGCAGCCAGCCGTAATGCTATACAGCGGTGGGGGCACTGCAAGCTTATGGAGATACTGGAAGCGAACACGGAGTTATCTTCTGTCTCCCATCATCAGAACCGCCGAATTTGTTACCTGCTGTTGCCACTTTTTCTTCAGTAAAATACTTATTTTCTGGTTTCCATGAGATATCTGGAAATGGCTTTGGTAGGCAGGCAGGTGTAGAGGCAGGAGCTGGTACCATTCTCCTCTGACAGTGACCTGCTTTAACTTTCCTAGGCTGGGTATAGACGTGGGCTGCTATCTCAGTAGGGTGGAAAACCAAGGCATCAGG
This sequence comes from Anser brachyrhynchus, assembly GCF_964034855.1. Taxonomy (NCBI): domain Eukaryota; kingdom Metazoa; phylum Chordata; class Aves; order Anseriformes; family Anatidae; genus Anser; species Anser brachyrhynchus. The sequence goes on from NC_137705.1 coordinate 18,303,482, forward strand.
TTCAGCTGATGAATTACGTTCTCTTAAAGTTGTCCCTGTCCTTTTGCATCCCTTCCAAAAGGATGTGGGAACGTCTGAGCTGAGCCAGTGCCTGCCTACCAGGTGAAGCCTTTTCCCTGCTTCCCACTCCAGCTCAGGCTCTGCTTAAATTGAGCAAATACTGCCCTTTCAATACTGTATAGGATAGACATGCTCCTGATGTGTCCCCCTCCCAATTTCTGGTTGCAGAGATATGTACAGATGTGCAGAGAGATCACGGGCATGTCATTGGAAACGTCACTGTGTGTATGTATGCACTCTGATTGTTTGCCAGGATTTACTTCATGTGGAGGTTCTAGGAGCAAAGAAGTGTTGTTGACAAGCTATTTCTTCTTATTTGCAAGTCATTTATTGCTAATTATAATGAATGCAGATGAAATGATTGGTTGACAGAACATCAGGATTAATGCCAAGCAAATCCCAGAGCGCTTGCAATTTTTTTCCTCTGTAAATAATGTCTTTATACTTCTTCATTTCTTTTTCCTTTATTTTTCCTTGTGGTCTTCACCACAGCTATCTGCTCCTACAAAGCACACTGATTACATGCAGGAGGACTTACTTTTTGACATTTTGCCACATCCTGCATTTCTACAATTTATTTTTGCAGTAACACGTGGCATAACGTGTTCCTAGAAATTTGGCCCCCCTTTTCGGGTCTTCACTGAGGTTTATGAGTGTTCAGCTGCCGCAGAATGTGGCCTTTCTTCCTTCAAGGTTTGAAGGTAGCGCAGTGAAGCCAACTAAAAGCCAACAGCAGTTTGAGTTTTGGCAAAAAAAAATATTTCCATCCTTTTTATTGGCTGAAATGGTAAGTGAGCCAAGGAGAAGGTTTGGCGGCTCTCACTGCTATTTTGCGTTAGTTGTGTACTAAATGCCACTTGAATTGAAAGGAATTTTTGTGTTCTAAATGCAAGTTGAATTTTTAATCTACTCATAGATTGCAGTGGTTGTGTGTTGGGGTTTGCTATGGAGCTACCACTGCTGAGTTCTGCATTCTCGTTTTTAGGACCTAGCAGGTCTTACTGGTATGTTCAGCTTGTAAAATATTAGGAAATGAAATTTTGCCTGAGCCCACAACTTATCTTAAACTTATTCATCTAACTTATTAAAACCTGTGCAATAGAAGTTAAAACGTCTTATAAAGATATTCCCAGATATTTGGACCAAAACTGAACAGTAAGAAATAATAGTTGAAGTGAACTTTATGCTACAGATCTTTAAAAGTTATAGTGTTTCTTAGTTTTTTTTGTTGTTGTTTTTTTTAATAAACCATGTGCTTAATTTAATTTTTGAGCCAGTTTTTGTGAGCAGCACAATTGGATGGAGTAGACTGGTAATTTCCGTGTCAGATGCAGAATTTTGCCTTTGCAGAGTTTATTTTTATACAGAACTGTGTAATTACCTCTATTTATTGCAAAAGGAAATTATGCATTTTACAAAGCAGCTTAGTCATGCAGGACAGTCTGGTAGCTTGTAAGTGCATCTTGGTTTTATCCTTGGTTGCTTTTTTGTGATCTGTAAGGGTATACTTGAAATAGCAATGATATACCCTTGAGGCATTGTACTTCAAGGCAAACGTATTTCTTTATCAGGTTCCTTTTGCTTAGCATACCTGGACTATCAAAGTAATAAATAAGTCTGTAACTGTAACTATGTAGATTAATTAATTCAGTCTCTTTTATAAGAGCCCAGAATCTGACCTAACGGTTGTTTGCACTATTTTAAAGTATTATTCATAATGGTTTGGAGATGTATGAAGTCAGCAAAGGCTCTCGTGATTTCTCTGGGAGGTTTGACATCTGTATGAAGCTTTTGGATGAGATGGCTAAGGCAGATGTGCTTGGTTTGCTGGCACTCAGCCCTTTTCTGTCAAGCAGAAGCCTGAAGACTTACGGGCAGTGGGAATCTGGGGCAACGCTTCTCCAGTGCTAGCATCATTTTAGTATCTGTGGTCCATTCTTACGTCCAAGCACAGTCTCCAAGGCGAGCAGGGAGACAGTGTATCTTGGCATAAACTGTATTTTTAACAGATTTTTCTGTTCAAACTCCTCTGAAAAGTTATCTGGGAAGATATACACAGCAGGCCAGATTACACTTGAAGTTCTAGTTTAACTAATTTGCTTAACATTAAGCATAAATTTTTCAGCATATAATAGTAAATGAAAAGATGAGATAAATACCACAAGATATAAGTTCGGAAGAGATCTTGGAGAAATAACTGTTTGTGCGACACAGTAATAGAAGCCTGTTTGCTTTCTTAGGGTTCAGACTGTGACTTTTGAGCAAAAGTATTTAAGTCCAAACATAGTCAGCTCTGTGTTATCTTCCTGCTTTTTTTTTGTGTTGCAAACTGCCAAGAATGCTTGGGATTCATACATTTTGTTAGTTTGCTGATAATCAAAAAATCTGGAAAGCCAGGTCACATGTAGTTATGTAGCATTTCAAGAAAAAGGACAGTGAAGAAATACTACCCTTTGCTCCTCAAATGTTTTACTTCCTGATACGGAATTTTTATCTGTTTCAAAAGTGAGCATGGACTATGAGCAAGAGCACTTCAGTCAATCTCTGAAATAGCACAATCGTTGGAGTCTGCATTACAACTGAAATAAGAATTACTTGGGGATAGGAAATGATGGGGGATGGGGGGAAATAACAAAAGCCCAGCGTTTAAAATACTTCCACAGTTAGTTAAATCCCTGTCTACGTGAGTTAAATCCCCATCTACGTGTAAATTACTCAGCTTCACTCCCAGAAGTCAGTTGTTATTTATTTTCTGACACTATTTAAAGATAATGCTTTTGTGCTTATCATTCCTAGAGGTCTCACATTTTTTCCAGATCAGAAGTTTTATGGCATGACAACATTCAAAGTAAAAAAATATCTTTAGTGCAGTCTTTCAACTGCATATAATTTTAGAAATAACTGGAAGGTAGATTACATTTAATTTTCTGCAAGTTTCAAAAGCAGTTATATCCTTTCTATCCAATGAACCCTCAACAACAAAAGTGTCAAACTGAATCCAACATGTCCACAAAAATAGTATCTTTATTAATCCGTAATTTTGTGATGCATATTGGAAATGTAAGCCTTAAAAATCAGGCAATCATTTCCTTCTCTTGCTTGCCCACTAATTCTAATTTGACTCTGTTAGCAAACTGGTTTAACACTGAAATCTGATAATGAACCACAGAGCTGCATGCTTGGGAAAAAAACCTGATTTTTTTCCAGCATAATCCGTATAGGTCAGTTGCATTTTCTGGAGACATGTTTCCACCAGAGACTGTTCCTTTACTGTAAAGATCTAGTCTCTTTTTGGATAAGTATAACTTTAAATACATAAAATGCGCTTAGGTGGCATTTACGGTACATACACATATTTTGAGTCTAAACCAGAGAGCTCCTTAGCTCACCTTTGTGTTTCACATTTATTTTTAGTGTTCACGTGTTAAATTTACACTTTCCATTACATCATCACAATGCTATCAGTGACGTTTTGTACATTTGTATATATTGTTTCTGTTTACATAAAGGTGTAGTTATATCAAAGAAGTGAGTTAAGCAAGAACACTTTTGATCTATGTTATGACATTTATTGCACAAACTTGATGTAATCCATGTAGATTACTTTCTTCTATTCTTGCAGAGCTTTAACGTCCTGGGATTTGTGGAAATTCAAACATCTGAATGATATAGGCATGTAAGGGTCAAGAATTATCCAGCTGTTAATAGCATGAGCATTATATTATGCAAACAGCAGAACTGTAAAAGCAATGAGCATGTAGCTGCATTTGCTGTGAGGATAAACAATCCTTGCTATGAGGATAAACAAAACCTTCTGACCATCACTGGATTTTGTACAGACCACGAAGAGGTAAACCTGTGGTTGCCACTAGAGCGCTACAAGTTGGTATTTTTAATTTCCATCATTTGAATAGCACCGATACTAGGTGAGATAGGTGCCTGTAAGCATACAATCAGATGCTTTAAGCTGTGACTGTTGCCACCCTCTGTAGTTCCGGTCTGGTTTTCAGTGTCAACCCAGCTGTTTGTGTAACTGCACTAGCAAATAGGTTTGGAGACGCGCCCAGGTGGCTCAGGAGCTGACCGTAGGGTGGGCAGGGGAAAGGAGGTATTTTACACTTGGCTTTTGTACCACTATTGCACATGATCTTTAGGGGAAATGAATGAACTCACAGATACTCATTGTGACTTGTATGTAGCATTGGATATGCCAAATTAAGACGTAAATCACTTTCTTTTTAAATATGTTTGTGTTTTGCTGGTCTCCAATCGTGATTCAAATCCCAACTGTGCCAGGTAGTGGACTAATGTCTAATCATCATTTACAAGCATTTTGTGGGCATAGGAGAGGGAGAGAACACAAGAAGCTTTGATATCACACGGATCACAGATTATTAACGTTTATTGGGAAACAAACAGCCTGACAACCGTGCATGATTTTCAGGTAAATAAATATGTTCCAGAAAACATCCTGTGTTATCATTCCTGTAGCTACAGCTTCCAGACATATTGCTTCATCTATAGGAAGGCAAATTCCAAACACAATTTTCCTATTGGAAGAAATCCTCATGGTCTACCAAAGCACATGAACATTTGGTCCTCTGTTTCATACCAGTGGGAAAATTATACCCCAAAGTTTCAATAAATACAATACACTTTTAAAGGCATTTTTTTCTGAAAAGCAAATATCCAACCAGTAACCTACTGATGTAAGTGAAGAGCAAAGTAGCCTGCAAACAGCTTAATTAGCTGCCTGTTTGCAATTTATTTTCTCTTGTGCTCATTTGATTCAAATACTTCCTGCTGTCCGCTTCCCTCACCCCCCACCCCCCCACCCCCAAATGGCTGCTTGTAAGGGGAAAGCTTGGCTGTATTATTTTCCTACGCACAAATGAAATTGGGAATCGAGGAAGTGCTTTGGAAGCCAGGAAAATTAAATTGTAGGTACTTTTTTTTTTCTTTTTTTTTTTTTTTTTTTTTAAATAGCAAGAACACTGATTGCTTGGTGCTCCTTCCTCATGCCCCAGGAATCTCCCTGCTGTCCCTTGCACAGCAACGTCTCTCCATGGTTAATTCTGTATCACTCAGCTCTATTTTCTGCCAGTAAAATGAGTGCTGTAGCAGAGTGAGTCATGGCTGTAGAAAGTCATTTCAAGGACAAGTCAAGGATGTTGACGGCAGCAGCTTGATAAAGCCAGGATTTGAGACTGGTTCAACTGTCTTCAGCCTCAAGGAATTCCAATTTATGAAGCTGAGGCCTCGGTAGTGAAGCCACAGTTTCTAAAATAAACTAAGGAAAAATCTTGGGATGCAGTTTCCTGCTGAGATTTTGTATTTGGGTCCTATGACATTGCACGAAGCAGCATTACATAAAGCATAGCAGATGCACTCCAGATTAATGGGGGGGAAGGGGGAAGTGTATAAAAAATAATGTGCAATGAAACCATAGCAGAGGAGAGAACATCTTAAAGATATATTATAAGGAAAAATAATTTCCAAGGTGGGGACTGACACGGAGAATTAGTAACAGTGTCAGCCTGGCACTGTCACTTAAAAAAAAAGACATAAAAATATTTACAGCAATTTTACATAAGATTTAAAATTACCCCTGTTTGCCGTGATGCATTTGTCCTAGCAAGTGTGGTGTACTGCAATGGAAGGGAGGGCAGGAGGGTCTCTGGGTGCCCAGCTGTGGGCAGGGAGCTCCTTGTGGCAGCAGCAAGTGCTGGGTAGAATGCTTGTGTCCTGAGCCCCCTGCACAGCCCTGCTCCAAAACTGCTGCTTACCTCAGAAGTGGATCAAGCTGTAAATTAAGTTTTTATAAAGTGAAGTAGTCCTAAAAAAATCTGCATCTTAACTGCAGCTGGAAATAGTGCCTGTGACTGTCAGCCACCAAGTGAGGACACCACAGGTGTCAGGGCAGGTCACTGGCCTGCACAGGTGCACGCAGAGTCCTGCGGGGGGTGCATGGCTATTGCTGAAGCCTGGGCTGCTATGGGGCTTTGCTTTTGTTACCTGATCAGGGCTAGGTGAGTTTAGGGCTGTGACTGCGAACTGCGCATGTTGGGGGGGCAGAAGCCCAGATGCTGCAAGCAGGCAGAGCAGTCCTTTCTAGCGAGGGAAATGGAGAACACAATGATGAATGCCCAGGGCACCATTTTTATTTTTATTTTTTTTTGAGAAAATTAGTCTGTATTTGTTCTGGTTAGATATTATTGAATGTGTTCATGTACATTGCTTTTAAATAACCTTGTAGTGATAAGGTAAAAGTATATTAGGTGGACTGGACTGATATTTTGCATCATTTAAAGTTATCAGCCATCTTCAACCATTGGCAGAGGAATGTAATGTATGTATTTCACATTACATAGATCCAGTGTTTTGGTGCGGGTGAGCCCAAAAGGATGCACAAGCTCTGTGAAACGTTCTCATACGCTTGTTTTCATTGGTGCAGATGACAGTGTTCGTGTACATCATCCTGACTGCACGTGAGAGTGCGGTAGATACTTATTTATAGATTAAACCCTGCGTTTTTATAGCATTAGAATTATAACAAATGAACAAACTGGATGAACTAAAGATCAATTTCAAGACCCAGAACCTTTCATCTTAGCTCACTATGATTAAATTCTGCATGACACTGGATTACCCCTCCATGGCAAATCAGTCCAGTCCAGATGTAGGGGGAAAGGTGAGGGGATCGAACATAATTGGTACCCTTGTTGAATGAATTGCTTAGGTATCAAGATCTGAATGAAACTGTAATCCCTTCTCACTTTTACCAGGCAGGTCTGATAGGTCAGAGTTTGGTAGGTCAGTGTAAAAGGAGCCTGAATTACCCATCCTGGGCTGTATCAGTCCTCTGAGGCTTGGCAGACAGTGAACTTAAGATGCACTAAGCTTAATTGCAAATAAAGACTGTGATACAAACAAAGCTCAGGAAGTTAAAAGATTAATGCTGTCTTTTTATTTTATGCAAGCCTTCTTCCTGTTTCCATAATAATAGGAATTGTTTATTTTTCCAATAAGTTCTAAAATCTTGAGGACACATAAATGGAAAGCAATGTTGGTACTTGGTATTAATGGTCTCGCATAAGTCTTCCTTTTGAAGCTTTGTTCGCTGCTATTTTTCATTATAATTAAACAAAGTATATTTTCTTAAGATTTCCAAAGTCCTGCAATATTTTGTTTTCATGAAAGAGCTTTTCTTGAATGTCATTCATAAGCTTGCAAAATATGTAGCATTCCATAGCCATCTTTGAAAGCATCAGATCTGACAGTATATGGATATTGCTACACACCGTTCATCTGAAATTTTATGTATTTTGTGCTCATGCTTCTCATAAAAAAAATAAATATGGGTGTGTAAAGTTAAATAACAATTGTGGCATCAGAGGATATGAAATTTCTCTAAAGTGAGTAAGAAGTTTCAAGGAGAAAGAACTGTGGTAAGCTGTAGAAACTGAGAGGGAAGAAGGAAGAGCTACCTGATATTTATCAGTGGCATTGGTTTCTTTGAGATAAAGGGGAAAGTAAGGAATCTGGAAAAGGATACAAAGGGAAGAGGGAAGGTCTGATAAGATTAGCTTCAGAATGAGCAAAAGACATAGGAGGCAAATAGGGAGAAAGGGAAAAATATAAACAAGTTTAACAGAAGGCAGAACAGAATTAGGGCACTAGAGAGAGGGGGAAAAACTCTGCCTTAGAGTGTCCTGAATATTTCAGCATGCCCATTCGGTTCATCTCTGTTCACCACTTACATAACCTGTAGAAAATAAATGCATGCTCAAGATGTCTGCCTGAAAGGAATGACTTCAGCCTCGGCCCTGTTCATCACATTGAAAAGCTTTTCAAGCACTTTCTGTGTTAATCAAAATTATTTCATACAATAATAATAATATGTTATCAGTACTATTTAAACTGATAATATTCTCTAAATGTTGATAAAACAGACATCAAAAGTTTCTGATTTTCATGTGTTTCTCTTGTTCAGTGTTAATGTGTGCCATGCTTAAGGAATGTATTAATTATATTTATATATATTTATCCCGCAATGACAATCCTCTAGGCCCAGTCTTCATTAATGAATAATGATGGAACAGATTAGGCAGTTGGGTCATTTTATCCTTTAAGTGAGATGAAGAGTCCTGAAGAGAATGCTGCATTGCAGCTATAAACAAAATGGTTTCACAGTTGACAAAATACTTTTGAATCATATTTTGAGTTTCTGAAATCATCCAGGTTTTTTGAAAGATTGCCAATTTCCCCAACCATTTTGGTTAGAAAAGGGATATATATATATATATTTAAAGATCTATTCCAATTACTTCTGTTCTATGAACTTGGTAACCTGAGGCTGAATAAAAATATAGCTGCTTATCATGACTAAGAATAAATTCTAAATTATGAGGGGCTGCTCCATTTATAGGACAGTTGGACATAGGCAAAAAGTCGAAAGTCACTTTTCTGTTGCTCTGCTTGTAGGCTCATGCCATGTTTCAGTGTGCACATCCTCCATTGACTGAGTAGGGAATTTAATGGAGTCTCTGAGCAGTGGTTATATAAATATATGCCTCTGTTACAGCATGACAAAATGTCCTTGAGTGAATTCTGCCCCATTTTGATATAATGATAAAGTTGGTTTTACTTGCTTTTCTTTAATCTCTTTTTCTGCTTCTCCATGTCTCAGTATTCTCGTTTCTCTTATTTGAAAGAATTTACTTCTAATTTGGTAAAGTAAATTACTATGTTCTTCTGCTGCCTGATGTGTGGCTTCAGCTCCAAATAACTGTATTGCCATCACTGTGGCAAGAGGAAGTATTTGTCTCTAGCAGCAGCTTTGAAGCTGAGGGGAAAGTGGTTTAAATCTCAGACTCAGTCTAAGGGATTTACTTATTTTAGCATGTGGATTTATTCTGGAACATCTTTCCCCAATTAACCATTATGGATTAACTCTTTGTATGGATGGTCTTATTTTGGATTAAGAGTGCCTCTTCCCAGTTGAGCTGGATTAAGCAAAGCAATGAATTAATGGGCTGGAATGAAAACGAATCAGCTAGCACAATGTAAACATAGGTAACTGCTGTGCAATGAAAATAGTTAAGCCATAGATTCATTAAGTAACTTCTAATTTGAGATCTCATTTTAAATACAAATTTAAGCTTCCAAATATTTAATGAAGGTTAATTAATAACTGTAGGGGTTATTTTGGCGACATTAAGAAAATGTGATTTTTGTTTACTTGCTTAAACTGTCCAGGGATGCTTGTTAATATGAATTTGTTGCTTCTATTATTATTATACAGTATAATATTTTGATTTCTGCTAATGTGTCTAGAACAAATTCCTAAGTATTTGTAATGTGAACATTCTTCTGTCAGAGCTTTGTTGCAGAATTGCCTTATCTTCTCTTGAGATTCCACTTGCCAAAAGATGCGTGAGGTTTTCAACTTCTCAAACCATAGAAGACAAAATAGGGAAGAGTAATTCTTAACATAAAGAACGCACAGATACTGTGACCAAGTAAATTGAGAGATTTGAATACAAATGCTTTCCATTTTGATGTCTTCTTGAACAGATCTTCTTTATAATTGGGCAATTTTCAGTGTCTTCTTGGATTGCCAGATATCTGTATAGAATCCTTTGTATCCTTAAAATATTTCCTACTTCTGTTGTCAATGAGAAATGGGGTCTGGATATGAAATCCATTTCTTTCAGGATCTTCCAGGGTATGTGCTTGCTACACACCCTTACTCCTCCTGTCTCATGCTTGCCTCTGCTACCTTGAATTCCCAGAGGTCTGAGCTAACCCATTTCAGTTGCTGTAGTTAATTGAATGCCCTCCCATGTGAGAGGGTTTCCACGTCAGCCGTAAGATGTGAGATGAGATGCGGATCAGTCAGAGTCTCAGTTTTCTACAGAATATGCAGTGGAAGTTATGTACTCAATAAACAGTGGAAAACAGGTTGGTGAGATTCATCTCTTTTGCCGCTGAAATTCATCTGTGGAGAAAACTTAGGAACAAACCTTCGTTAAGTCTTATGTGTTCTACAATATTTCTATTAAGATTTGATTTTGAAGTGGGACCAGTTTGTTGTGTTATGTGTTGTCCTTGACTGGCTCTGACTTGCACTCTTATTGCAGCTGGTGACAAGGAACTCCTTCCTTGAGGTACTTACAATTTAATTTAGTATTTGCTTTGCACTGGAAAAGAATCTGGAGAACTTCATTAGTGATTACTGCATTCAGATAAGGTTAGTTATGCTGAGAGATAATCAACGTGATTGACAATATATTTTTCATATTGCGAGAGTCTATTCTTTATGTTTTTTTAAATGTGCTAAATTAGGAAAAGTCTGTGGGTGTTGAGTTCCTAACAGAATTCTATTGCACGTGAGGATAAGAATAAAATAATGCTATATCCCGCACTACATCTTGGGATTGCTTTGGTTGCCATTTATACTTGCTAGTCATTTAAAAATAAGAGTCAAGAAAACTTTGACACTTCTCACAGCATTAGAAAAGGCATCTCTTGGTATTACACCCCTGTTATTATGCTTTACACAAGGCTGAGAACTCTTTGAAGGCATCTCATGAGGTCTGTTCCGATGGTTCCATCAGCCCAACTAAAACACTGCTGCTGCTGATGAATCCTCTTCTTTGCTCTACTGCTCTTTTACACCCAGACAGTTTTCAAAAATTTAATTAACTAATTACTATCAGACTGGAAAGTCTTGGGACTTTCTTCTCTTCAAATCTTTTCTTAATTCATGTAGGAAATCGGGCAGTTGGGAGCTTGTTTGACTTGCTAAATTAGCAGTGCCCACTGTCTCTAAACTTTGTATATATCTGTTTGGTTATGAGGTGTTCAGTGTAATAGTATTCATTCTGGCACCTTTGGATGAATTTTTACAGCTTCTTTCGTTTTTATTGTCCTTCCAAGTCTGTGGTACTTAATTCTACAGGAAAGACAGATGATGAGTTAAAGGATGGGTCTCACTTGTTTCTGAAGAGGATGGAGACAGGTAACACTGAATGCAATGCAGAGTGTTATGCAGGTAACAGCTCACAGTGTGTGCACTACGTTTGAGGTTTCAAAGGTCTAATTATTTTAATGTTCCTGAGCAACAGGATATGATCCATTGGATGCTCAAAATACATCTTATTTTCTTACTGTCTCCTCACAAGTTGGGCATTGTGGTTTAAGTGACATCATTGTCACATGCAGGAGTATAGTGGCATTTAATGTTGCTTGCAGATGGCATAATGATCATAGCACTCTTTTTCTTCAGTGTTCTCACTTTTTTTTTTTTTTTTTTAGATACCTTGAATACTCTCCCAAATGCACAGCAGCTTAAGATACACTACAGCAAGTGCTCTGCCTCTTGCATAGGCACAGCTTGAAGAGGGTACAGTTGCTGTGCAGCTGACAAGCTGACATTGCTCACAGGAAAAGCAGATGACACTGAGAAAGATAACAAAGATAGCAATGAAATTAAGAGCTGCCAAGTAGCAGTACTTGGAGGTAACACCTCTGAAAAACACAGCTCACTGATTTTTATTTTTTAAAGTAAGGGTGGGAGGAGAGAGAATCATGCTATAGAAGCAGACTTAGTAAAGCGGGAGTTTTTGGCATTTTTATCCTGTCTCCCTAGTGGACATCACAATAATATGTCTCTGTCTTCAGAACATACGATTTTTCTTGTTATTTATTTTAATATATTTGTGTAAATTCATATATATAAATATCTATATGAGGAGTGAGCTACCTAAACCTACAAATTCTTGGCCTCATCCACAAGAAACCTCTCTTCCATACTCTTGTTGTTATGAGAGCATATGCTATTTAGCTATGTTACTTTTAGCCTTTCTTATGAACTTCATCAAAGAAATATGAACGATAGACCCTTGGAACTGCCTATACTAAAGAGTTATGGTGATTGCAGTGACAAATAATAAGAGTAAAGATCCAAGAAAGAGATGTGTGGATCTTTCAGGCTAGTGCATACAGGCCTAGTGCGTTTTCAGTGCGTACAGGCCTAATGATGTCCTGACTCAAAAGTCTGTGATGAGAAATGTGAAAAATCAAAGCTGAAGGCTCTTTATCATTATGAACAGTAGGCAGTCTAGCAGCTAATCTTTTAATTCTGGATTTCTTTGTGGTGGTGTTATTTAATAGCAGGAGTCCCTGGGCTCAGTGTCAGTGGTGTCACCCTCACTAGCTATTTGCAGTAAGTATAGGACTGGGCACACGTGCAGGTGGAAATGTGGCTCCATTTTCTTTTCTCTCTCTCTACTGTTAGGTCAGGATCCCGAGCGTGGCCCTGATGTTGTTCCCTGCTCTACCACTTGCCCACAGCTACCTCAGGTCCCGATGGGGGCCGGGGGTAGTTACCTGTTCGGCTGCGCTCACCCCAGGGCTCAGAGGAGCGCCTGCACACGCAAAGCTCGCAGCTGGCAGGAGATGCCTTCATGCAGGCACCTCCCTGAGCTGTACGATTCCCTTAGGACTGTGACTGATGGTGGTGTTTCTGCTGGGGGACTTGCATTCCCCCAGGCTGCAGTGTATCTGCGCAGCCAGGCTGAAGCTGCCTCTGTAGCAACCTTGCTTGTTTGTCACCAGCACTGCTCAGACCGTGGTTTGGGAACGAAGAATCGCAGATTGATTTCAGGGCCTGTTTTCCCTTTCCTTCATCCCTGTGATTGCTGTTAGCAACATGCGTGAAATGAAGAATTTCTGTGTAGGGTCCAGTGAGAGTGATGGTAAGCGGTTATGAAGGTGTGTTAATTATGGAAGGCTTTCAACTTTTTTTTTTTTTTATGTGCTTATTTACTTCTTGCTCTTTTCATTATCTGAGACCTTGGATCTTCTCTGTTAAACTCACATGGTTGCTTTTCCCTGCGATTACCCAATTCATATGTTAGGGCTTTTCCACCCTGATCCTACAGGATAGCCAGTGAGTGCTCTTCTAAGCTGTAGTAAGTCTTGCTTGATTTGATTTGAAAGCAAGAAAAAGCTTTCAAATGATCTGGAACAATCATATTATAACACAGCATTTTAACACCATGTTTTTGATAGTATTTCCCTCATACTCTCTGTCAACTTCATTGAAATAGCCACATCTTACACTTCTACACTTAAATAGGAAATTGGACCTTTGTGGGTGACATAGAAGCCTGTGCAGAGGGCACTTGTACACTATAAGTCATAATGTCAGAGTAAAATACTATCTTTTGTTTAAATAACCAAAAAAGACATTTGAATAAACAATCTCTAGGCTTTGACTACATTTTCAGTTATCTGCCTATATTTTTTTCTGGAGAAAGGGATAAAAACCATTCCCATTACCCCAATCCCTCTGCCTCTCTTACAAAAAGCCCCAGAACTGGTAAGCTGCTGAGGATATGTGGTACTGAGCCAAGCCCACAGTGCGCAGCATCTGTGGGGTGTCCCGCCGGCTTGGGAATGGCTTAGCTGCAGGAAAGCCCCTCCATAGTGTTTTGGTTAACTGTCAATGCTAGATGAAGATCTGCACTGATATTTTTAATATGTAATGCAACAAGGAAGTCTGCATGAGTTTATTATCTGGTAGGTGCTGGGTGGAAGGTATACCTGCTTGATCATTAGTACTTGGTAGTATTGTGGCACAGTCTGTAGCAACTTTATTGTACCTCATACTACCCCAACAGAACAAAAGAAAACCATCTGTGATGCACAGGATGAGACATGTAAATGGTGTAATGACACTTGAGAGGAGTAAAAGCTGAAGAAATGATTTCTGGTGGTGTGATCTTTCTGCCTCCCCTCTCAACAGCTGTACTCCTTCCGACCGCAGTACAAATGTAAATGAGAAATCCTAATCCCTCTTCTTACATACTGGACCTTCAGCTCTCATTGAAGACACTGTTACCAGCCTTTGCAGAAAGCTTTTCGGTGTCTGTTCAGGCAAGAATAATATTGGTCATCTGTTAGGATGCAGATCCTGCCTTTAATATTTGATATGTTGTCTGTTGCCTTGATGTAGACTCATGGTAATGCCCTGCACACTAGTCCAGTCATTAGATTATTATGAAATTGGAGCATGTCTTTCAGATGTGTGGCTTTTTTTGGCTACATTACAGTCAGTATCGGGAACCATTTCTGTGTTGCTGCTATTAGTTATCTTAGGTAAATTATTTGTTTCTGGTTAATAACTTCTCTTCAAAGTAATTTTACTAGAAAAAGAAATTAGAAGAAAGTAGAAGACAGAAGAAATAAAACCAAAATGGCTAGATGGAGGAAATGAATGAAACCTGTCTCCGAGCATTCAGTGCTTCTTGGCAGCAATAAATACTGCATGGTATCTTGCAGCTGAGTGTAAATCAGGAGTCCCAGGAGGTGGGAGTTCACTCTCCTGAACTGCCACCACTGGGGCAAGAACTGCAGCCTTTCTCTGTCTCATAAGGCTGAGATTAATTTTTGCTCATCCATTTCTACACCTAGAAGGAGAGTGAGGGAGACAAACTCATTGTAGAAATGCTATTTGTTGTTATTTATCTGTTCCTATCATTCACATTAGATGTGTCAGCATACAGAATAGGATGTTAAGCTCTTCAGTTACTTTATTTAAAAACGAAGAACAAAACAGATCTTAGGAGATGTTATGTACTTGGTGTAGCTTCAGAGTGATAGTTTTGGATGCAACTGCAATGGTGAAGACTTATGTAAAGGTTTTTGTAGTCAGCTTGAAGCTGTACAGACACTGCAGGGTGGCAGCTGAAGCCGGGGCAGGAGGCAAGAGGACAGGACATGGTGACTTGGCCGGTCGTCGCTGTCGGATGCGAAGAGGGTGGATGATTAATGGAGAAGCAGAGGGGCAGTTAATTCATTTCCTGGTTCTGCCTCTTCTGTGTACCTCTCCTCTGTATGCTGGCTATTCAGCTCTGGCTGTGAAGCACTTGGCTCAGGGGGGTTTTGAATCCTGTAAAGGTCGGTTGGCAGCACTGCCAGCGGGACTTGTAGCAATAGTAGCGTCAGCAGGGTAAAGCTTCCAGGACACGTGCTGGATGATTTGTGATTCCAAAGGCTTTTAAAATTTATACAGATTTCTTACAATTTATGTAAACAAACATAAGCAAGTGATATTAATGAAAACAGGTAATGAGATTCATTACGCTTTACAGTCAGCTTTGTTGTTCTGAGATTAGAAGGAAATTATTATTCATTGAGGTTCATTCACTGGTGAAATTCAAATTCAGCTTGCTGAAACTAGTAAATGCTCTCATTACTTCCCTACTGATAGACTGGCTTCTCTTAACTGATTTTATTTAAGATGCTCTAAACAGAATTTCAATGGACTACATGAAAGAATTTTTCAAGCATATGATAAAATGATACATGATAAAACTAGGAGGTCACAGAGGCGTCCATTCTAGGTGTGAATGCGTGTCTGATGCCTTTGTAGTATTAAAAAGTAAATAAACAAATTGTGCTAGCAAAACAGGTAGTTTAGTGCAACATATTTCTTTGGCAAAGCTGGTACCAAAGCAGGTGTTTGTTTTGCTTAGACACCCTTTAAACAAGGGTCACAAAGATTTCATGACCTAGTAAGCTGTGTGAGACTACTGATGTTGCATTACAGCATAGTGCTTGTTGACATCTTTGTACATAAGAGAAAAAATACACCTTCCTGAGCCTTTGTTCAAAACCATAACAATAATCATTTTGTTGCCAATGGTTCCTTGCCTTCCCCAGTTTCTTAGATAGGGATGGTTGCCTAAGGCAGATCTCAAACTAAATCTCCTAGTTACTAGCTATTTGTTTGAATTAAAAATTTTACATTTCCAGCTCTTTCCCTCACAAGATTGATAGTACTTCTTAGATTGAAGTGGAAGAAATGAAGACCTGCTGTCAAGAGAGGCTTTGTCAAGGGAGAAAAGAAGAGTAGTACACATAAATTTGTTTCTAAAGCCTGAGAATGGAATCCCATTAAAAATGTAAAATGAGATTGTGGGTTTGAATATTCTGTGTTAGAATAGCAGAATAACTGGGCTAGCGTTTCTAATCCCCACTGAATTTTAGAAAATTTACACACAATCTATAGAGGATGGCGGACCTGGGCAGATTATATTAAAGGGTTGTGTAGTAGTAGTAAAGGCAGGGATCATTTCATAGTTAAATGTGAAATAAATGGAACTTGTGAAACTAGGCAAAGAAATGAAATAATTACCAAAGTGATACTTTGTTTTGGTTTTCAGTTTCAGTGAACACCTAGGTAATGTCATGCTAGAAACGCTGATCATTTGAGGGTGCAGTTTGAGACTAGGGTGGTAGGAGCTTGACATGAAACATAGGTGTGTGTTCTCATAAGAAGAATTTATGCATGTCATGCATGTTGCATCTAACTGTCAGTAGAGTTAACTACCAAAAATAGTTGTGGGTTCATTTTTTTAACCTCTGAGTATTAATTTCAATAGAAATTCAATAATGTTGGTATTTGAAATTCCTTTTTTTTTTTTTTTTTTTCTCCAGACAGTCAGAAAATGTGGGGAAGAAGTTATAAAAGTAATTAATGGTTTGTTTGCACAATTAGTACAAATGTAATTTCTCCATTTTTCATCTCATAGTTTAAATGAACATGAACCTTTCTCTTAAGTTTTATTTATTTATTTATTTATTCACAGTTGTTGCTGTAGTAGTGATGTGCTTTTGCTGTTTTTGCAGCATCAAAATCAGAAGTTTGTGATGCTCCATTTGGTTGCAGTGGAGACGATTTTCAGGAGAAAAACAATTTTCCAGGAAGCATTCAGTGAAATGATGGGTTTATATTCAGTGTGCAATAACTGACAGATGTAGATAAGGAACAGGGAAAAACCATTAATTGTTGTTTCTGCAGATTTTTAATCATTCTCTCCCTCCAAAAAGCAACAATTGGAAAAAAAAAATCTGTGTTAAAAAGGCAAGCTGGATGAAAGAAGAAATCCATTTAATATACTGCAGAATATCATAGAAAATGCTTTCTAGCTAATCTTTTGTTCTTCACAAATTACAAATAGTTTTGGAGGAAAAGTTTTGGAAACAAACCTTAAGAAACTATTCAAGTGCAGTAATCAATTTTCACAGTATTTCTTAAACATGTGCATAATATTTGTAGACAAATTTGATATAAATCTGTACAATCATTCTAAAACACTTTGGTCAAGCAAAGAATTGTTGCATAGCCTCAACATACAAAAGTATTTTAAATATACATATATATATATAGATAGATATGTTTGTGTGGACACATGAATTTAAAACCAGCCTGTCTGTGACTTATCGTCATACAGAATACAGCATCGAATGCTTTTGCTAGTAACATTTGGATTCTGAGGTCGTATAGAACCGGTATCTCTGTTAACTTTTTTTTCTTCTTCAATTCCTCTTCATATAGAAATGATATTTCCTCTTGCTCTCATTTGCACTATTCTTTCATTATTGTCACAGCAGTCAATACACAGATTAAGGGACAAGTGAGGGAAAAAAAATATTCAAGAACAGTAGTGAAGTAAGTATGTGTAATAAGGGGGAGGGGAAAAAAGCAAATCTAGCAGCAGGAATGCCGTCTCCTGGTTAAAGTAATGGTGAGGACAGATGTCCACTTGCAGATCCTGCTGTGCTAATTGACGTTTTTACCATCTGCACTGCCTGTCAGCGTGCACTCGCTGGGAAGCAGCGTCCCGCAGATCTGCCAGTGCGACGAAGTGCGAGTGACCTCTCATCCTCTTCAAGCCGCAAAGTTTGGCTTGCTTAAACCACCTCTAGGACTATGTAAAGTAGTATCTCTGAATAAAAAGATTTGAAAAGATAAGGGGTGCCCCTGTGTACTTTCTTCTGGCAGTGCCATGGAGAATTGATGGAAGCTTTTGCAAAGTAAGCATCTTTGCCTCTGATTCTCAGTGCTGTTTCCCTTAGCAGTACCTCTGTGTACAGCTTTGACTTCTCTACATACTTTGTTGTCCCTTTCTGACCTTATTACCTCTGCAGTAACACTTAGGGCTGTTATGATGTGACTTCATCATCAGTCTTCAGATTTCTTCATGCTTTCCTTTCCCCTTTCTCTGGAAATCCAGGAGTTTGTCAGCTCCTGATATTCAGAGGGAGGGAAAAAATAATATGAATTGAATAGGGTTCTTAAAGTGAGGGCCACAGCTTGGGAGAATGGAAACCTTTTGGTTTGAACTGAACATTGAATGTCATTTTCCAGCATTTCTAAATAATTCACAAGAAAATAAATGCCATAGTTAAAGAAGAAAGTTAATAAAATTTATATCTAAAATTTATATCTAAAATCTAACATAGGTTACATAGACTGGAAAACAATGGTGGACATAGATTCTTTATGTCCAGCCTAGTCCTCAACCTTACGGTGCATAAATTTCAGTATCAGTGGACAATATGTGTGTTAGAGAAGCAGCAGCTCTTTGAGTTCCAGTCTCTCTCTTTCCTTTGCTTTGGAGGCTTCTTATTATGTACATATGAAATACCGTATGTGCTATGATCAGTAGCATAGGACAGGACATGCATACCTTTTGTGGCTTATTGACAATAAAATGCATAATGCAGTTTGCAAAGTGGTAAATTCATTGTAAAAGGCTAGGTAAATGTAATTAGGATTGTTCAAAACTAGGGCAGCTATTTCCTGTGCTGTTTCAGCCGTGGCTTCCCGCGGCTGAGTACCCAGTCATCTGCTTACCTGCTGGAGCTGGCCTGCTGCTGTGCACATATGTTCTGTGTTGGGAAATACTCCTTTTGAAGATGTATTTTTCTTCTGCTTTCCAGTATGCATTTGACGTCTTTCTGCTGCTTGTAGATGCATTATATGAACGTTTCTGCCAGAAATTCCTGCCACTGTCAACGGTGTTGATGCACTTTCCCCTTCATGTATGAAGTCAATGCGATATCTGGGGCAGGTTATGTTTTGGGGAACTAGTACAAATTGTGCATGCTATTTTTAGTGAAAACCCTGTTTTGTATTAAAGGGCTTTGCAGCCCTCTGGAAGCTGATCAAATTGGACTTGTTTCATTTCTCCTGAAGGTTTGTCCCTACGTCAGATCCCATCAGTGGTGAGTGACTCCTCTGATCTCCCACCTTTGTTGCCTTAACTTCTCTGATTTACATTGGTTCACAAAAGGGTAACTACCCAAATGGCTCATCATCTGCTATTCACATTTCACAGGGGTAAAGCCTTTAGCCCACATTGGAAGCTGACTGAGAACTCACAGAGGAGCTGAGAAGTCTGACATGATTGTCTGAATTGCAGAGATGAGCATAGGCACACTTTGTAGTAGCTGCAACCTGTGTTGTAGTCTCACTAAGCAGTAGGTACTGAAAATTAAATTGAGCGAGGCAATAATAACTACAGCATGTCTTTACCTGGGAGGGGAGGATAGTGTTTCGTAGAAGCTGAAGGTGAAATGAAAGTTTGATGAGTTAACCAAGAGCCAGAAACTACACAGCAGTTGTAATTATATACTCGAAGTGAAAGGTGAGTCGGCTGTGGCTGTACTGTGGCAGGATTGATACGTTCAGCAAAGCATCACTTTGGTCTTGAGGAAATGATGCCTGGGCTGGTGCTTTCATCTGGCATGTGTGCACCGTGGTGCTGGGAACGGTAGTGCCAGTCCTCAATGGCTGGGACATAAAGCTGGGTGTCATTAGCATGTTAGGATCCTTGTTTCTTCTGCTTGGTGTCTTGGAGATGCTTGTAAGAGGGCTTTCCATTCTTCAGGTACCTGTAGTACAATGTACTTTAGAGGAAGGGAAGGAGTTACCTTGATCTGTGCAAGGAGAGGAGTGATGGGAAGCCTTACAACATGGGATGGTTTCCTCTTGCTCTCTTGCAAGCACCTTTGTAGCGGTCCTCTGAGGTCAACTCTCAGTGGAAATATTTTCATTGTCATCTTAGTGTGAATAAGTGTGAATAATTTTGTGTTGCTGATTGCATTCAAAACCTACAGTTTTGTAAATGTTTTAACAGATGGAAATATTATTTGACAGATACCTGTAACCTCTCTACTTTATTGCAGTTCCTTATGCTGCTGAGAGCAGTATATAGGCACAGTTATTCTACCTGAACACTTGCAAGTATTTTGTAGCTTTTTTTTTTTTTAACAGAAAAAGTGATAGACATGCACGGACTTGATATAATTAAAACACAGGGAAAAAAAAAAAAGCACCTAAGTGAAAGGTTGGAACTGTTCAGCACAGCTTCATTCACATTCTTACATTGCATCCTTACATTGAAATGCTCTTAACTTGAAGTATCATGCAGAAAACCTACGCTTTTATACAGATTTAAGGAACCTTTGTTTCCTTTTTCTTTACACTTATATCCTGTCACTGTGGCTGTATTCTCAGGGACAAAATTTGACACAGTTCACTCCAGCAATTATGTGACAGTACCTATGTAGCAAGAGCAGTTGCTTTGATGGAGAACATGACATGCTTTATTGAGTTTTACTTTGAGGTCATTAACCTGAGGTCTGAACAAAGATATGCTGCTTCTGATATTACCAAAAGCTGCCAACAGCTATTCCAGCCGCATCCCAAATAGATCATAAAGTCCAAATAAATTACGTTTTCAGAAGTCATTGCTTACATGTATATATGTTTGTATGTATATATATATATAGATCTTATTAAAGTAAGCCTAGTAATTCACAGACTGGTTTAGGAATAAAAGTGGCAGGAATTAGTGCTAAACAAAGTCCTTAAGGATACCGTTCAGAAAGTAAGGGCAAGTCATCTTGCAAAAGCAAAATATAAATGGAAAATCTGCCTGTTTGTTAATATGCCATGGTTGGTACAGCTTGTAGTTGTACTTGAAGAAATAATTTATAGAAAAGCAGATATAAATGGTTATTTTCTATTTCCCTGCATTTTTAATTTTTAATTTTTTAATTTACAGGATTAGCTGGCACTGCTGCAGATCTAGAAAAAAGAAAGCTTATTTTTGGGAAAAACTTCATTCCCCCAAAGAAGCCAAAAACATTCTTACAGCTAGTCTGGGAAGCGCTGCAGGACGTGACTCTTATAATCTTGGAAATTGCAGCCATCATATCTTTGGGGCTCTCATTTTACCAGCCACCTGGAGAAGGCAATGAAGGTAAAAAGAAACTCTTTATTGAAGTCGTTTGCATAGATTTAAGTGAAAATGGTCCTATATCTCAAATTAATTCCATCCCTACCCTCCGGAAGGTCACCAACAGGAAATTTCCATTTCATTTGTTCCTATTACCACTACATCTGGTAGTGATGTATTATTTGCATGCTTGACATTTCTTTATGCAAACGGTTGACCTTTGTGACGTGTGCTGAGTTAAAATCATAATATTCTTATAAAACTTGAGTATTTGTTTTCACATTTGAGCTTGTGGTTGGTGTTTATTAATCTTAGATTATTGTTTAGCGTGTTATAGAGGAGAAATATGTGAATTCTTATGTAACTGATGTAGCCTATATACATAAACATGGGCAGGTCTTCAGCTGGGTTATACCAGCTGAAGACTTGAACTTACTGAAATTCACTCATTTGAGTATTTTTAGTGACATAGCTAAAGGCCAGTGAGCCTAGCTGGACAGAGAGTAATAGAAGCTAGGTCATGTTACTTCTAAGCTATAAACTGCAGGATCCTTCTGCGGTATCTGTAGAAGGATTTAAGCCCCCCCCCCCCACTTTGAAAGTACTCTTGAATTCACATGCTTAAAATATTCGTTCCTCTGCATAAATGCAAGATTTCCATTTCTGGCAACCGATCCAGATTTTTTCTTTCCTGTTCTCTCATAGACTTATAAAGCTGGATAAAACATGCTGTGTGAAATGACGTGAATAGCTTGGCAAACGTATGAAGAATGTCTTCCTCTAAATATAACCTTGAAATGCTTTTTACATTTTCTTCAGTTTCCTTTGGCTACTTTCCTTGAAGACCCTTCCTTTTTCCTTTTCCATTCACGAGCAAAATGAGCACGTAGCTATGCGTAGCTCTTGTAGCATATTTATGATTCTTTAATCATTTCTATGTAATCAGGAATCTTTTGTTGCTTTCTCACTGAACATTGAATATGTTGTTATCAATTTCAGCAGGTCTCTGATGTAGGCATGAGAAGGGAAAGAAGTAATTTATTTTTTTAACCGAAGAAAACATTTATTTTCATTACCTCATACCTGGGCATAGTAGGATACCTTGGGGACATTGTAAACCATGAAAAATGGTTTACAGAATTAAGATTTCAGTTCTGCAAACTTTTTTTCTTAGGCACAAATGTGCAGACTACCCTCTTATTTATAAATTTACTTTGTGGGAAATTTTTTTTGAAAATATTTTAAAAGTAAGATTGTTACGAGGTTTTAGGAAGAGGGGAGTTGTGTCATCAGACCATGATTTTTATTATTACTTTTATTATTATTATTATTGATATTGTATTTAAAACGTTTCTTTTCCCATGGGAATGTATGACACATCTGAAATTCTGGGACAGTCTGAAAAGCTCAGCAGTACAGCCTGGGAAAATGTGTTTGCGTTTTCCCACAGCACAGTATTTCATTCAATGGTCTCTGCTTTCCCCACATTTTTAGAACTGTTTTCCTGGAAGATATTTTATTAGTTAATATGATAAGTTGAAGTCTTCCTTAATTTTTTAGAAGAGATGCAATTCGTTTTGAAACCTACTTTAAGTTTTGAAGCTGTAATGGAATTAGTTTCTGTAGTTTAAGTGCAAAATGCTTTTTCCTCTGATGTGTTTGTAGGAGGAATATGGGATAAAATGCACAGATCGAAAAAAAAAGAAAAACCACCAAACAAACAAACAAAAAACATTAGAGTGCCTGAATTGCTTCAGGAAACTTGTCTAGCAGTACAGTGTAATGTATGCATATGTCAGTGTGCTTTCTTGTGTTAGGCAGCTATAAGATTAAAAGTTTTTCTGTGTGTTGGACTGTTTTCCAATTTTAAACTATATGTGTTGATACATTACCAAAGCGTAAGTCCTCTGACTAGTATAACTGCATTTCCAAATGGCTCTAGCGCAGTTTGGTACTGTCTTTAGAAAAGTAAGTAGGTTATTACTTTCTGAGTTGCATTCACTTTACACCTTTGGAAATGAGGAATATTTCTGTGGTTTTGAAGAACCAGTAGCTACCTTCCTCAACCAACCTCGGACCTAGTAGTGGTAGTAATCTGCTGTTGGTAGTACCTGAAGATTTTGTTCTCCTGCATTTAAGATATGAATAAATCTTGGAAAACAATCTTTTTTTTTTTTCTGCTATCACAAAATCTTATCTATGTGAATTACTAGATAATAGTGTAGTTTGTTTTTATTGCTTCTCCAGAAGCCAGTTCAGCTCCTGTATTTTTCACTTTTCTTAGTAAGAGTGAAAGTTTCAAGAATTCTGTTCTCCGAAGCTACGCTAGAGTTGTTTTTATGATCTGCTTTGCATTCCCTTTTACCATCTGACAGGCCATTAGGAGCAATTGAGAACTTCTGCATAAATTATTGTCAGCCCTGTGGCAATTACTGCTCTCATTACTGATCCACACAATCAGTTTTCCACTCTTTCAAAAAAGTGCAAAACTGCTGCTGTGTTTCAGTAAATGTATTTTGAGAGAAAATTGCTGGTGCAGATGTAGTCACTGCTCTAATGGTGATTACACAGGGATGTGACTTAGGCAAGCTGAAAATACTTTGTGCCTCGGAACAAAATCCTTCAGTGTCCTGGGTTAACAGATTACAGACTCTGAGCAAACATAATAGTGAGCCTGTGATATGTGAAAGGGATTTAATGAATATATGGGAGCCTGGTTACATGGTGGTTTGTTTGTTTGTCTTTGCTGTGTAGATTAGAGTTAGTCCAGGACCATATTTGAATGTTTGTCTTTCTGTATCAGTATATGGTGAAATAATTTTTGCATACATTTGTTAAAGAAGTGTCAATGCTGTTTTTAAAGCCAGTATATGAATAGAACGGTTGCTTGAGATCAGCTACCCAAACTGTGGTCTCAAACCATCAAATTGCTTGTGGAAATGAAACAACCTCTGGGAAAGGGAGCTCAGACTGGGTGAGAACCCCCATGGAAGTGAGAAATTGCAGTGCTACGGAGCTGAAGGAATCTGCTTTTTTTTTTTTTTTTTTTTTTTTGACCCCCTCCATGTAGATCTCTTCCCCATAGACACCTTCATACAGTCTGCCCTGTGGATTAGCAGTACTGCCCAGCCTTGGTGCATCCCCCATCTTTACTGGTGTTGTGAACTGGTTAAAAGTTTTCAGCCTTCTGTTAACACCTTCACTAGCAACTTCTGAGCCTTGAATCCTCTCCCTTGTTACTGTCCTTCAGGCCTTGTTTCACATGTGGCTCCTATTACCCTGTTGCAAAACCCACTGATATCAACACCTGACAGTCATTTACTATTTACATGACTGCAACAAGCTGTTGAAGTTTTCTTCCTTGAATTCTGTTTCCTTATGTGAATTACAAGGGAGGGAAAAAGTAGCCCGAGGGAGATGTTTTGAAGTCCCAGCTGTCAGTGTGAAGCCACAGGCATAACATTTATTGTCTAGCGTACAGTTCTTTGCAATTTAGGTGAGGGAGAAAAAAATTAGAAGTCTTTTTGATTTGAGGTAGTTTTGGTTGAAATTCCCAAGGCAAAACTCTGTATTGAAAGCAAAGCTTTTGTTGCACAATACTGCTCAGCAGAGGTTTGGCTGGGTTAGCCTTCCCGTTACTCATGCAACAAGTTAATGAACAGGAACAAATGCACAAGCAGGGCACGGTACCCTGAAATCTGAACCTCCCAAGTCAGATGCATTAACCTGCGGTGGTGTTGATATGCCGCTGCTTGGAGCCTCAGCTGGGATGCCTGTTGACCTCTTAGTTTTCTTACAGGAGATAATATTTCTGCTGGTTCACCATTCAGGCATTTCCCTATCATTCCTATAACATACCCCATTGCTTGGTCAACAGGAGATTTAAATCAGAAAGGGCACCTGTACGGGTGACAAGGTACAGCTGTTCTGCAGTGCCTTGGAGGGTGGTTGCTCACCTTCTTTCCATGCTGAGCTGCCCAGTTGTGATGGTCCTCATGGTACAACTGTTCTGCGTGTCCCTAGCACATCTCATACTCCTTATAAGCAGACCTTGAACAAGGACGTGTGCGTGGACCAAAGGGACAGCAAGTCACAGTCAGACATGGAAATGAAAGCGCCAACATGCCCACCGGTGGGGTATTTGCCAAATAGATGTAAATGCATCTACTTGTAGATACCTCTACTGTAGAAGCAAAGATGTTGTTCAGATTAAATATCTATAAAAATAAGCCTTAAAGGGGAAAAAAACCAACCTGAGCAACTCACCCCCACCTTGTGCAGATCTATTGCTTAAGATCCAAAACACTGTGCTGTTCTCATCTCCTCTCGTGCTACTGCCTGTGAAGACATGAGTCAAAATATGTCTTTTGACATTTCATCACACTGAGCAATTCTGTAGAAATATGTCACAGTGGGAGAGATTTGGAACAGTGATTAGTGCAGGTATCTGCATAAGGATATAAAAAATTAAACATTTCATATTTACAGGTATATAAATATATATAAGAATATAAAGCAGCTAGCAAGAAACTTCTCTTAGGAGTGAAAGTGCTGAATTGAATACCAGGTGGCATGAATTTCTATCCAGTTTGTAGTCTATACTGGTGTATACTTTATTTATTTGTTTATTTTAAGACTTCAGCTGATTTGGGTCAATCCAATCCTCTTTGCAAGTTCCCTCCCCTCACTGCAAATTCTGCTGGAGCTGAATGGCTGCAGTAGGCGCTCTGCTGGCTTTCAGCAAGGCTCAACTGCAGGGTCATGTTATAAAGATGTCACCTGTCCCAATTCCCCAGCACTTACAGTAAGTGTTACGGGATTTCTTGTATTTAAAAAACAAATGAACAAAACCAAGTAATAGCACACAATTAAGACTTTATTCCTTTAAAACTTTTCAAAATGCTGTTGTTACAGCCATTATCTTTTCATGGTTCCGACTCTTGTCTTTCCTTACATCAGTTGGTGGTATTATTGCTTCAGCTGTGACACCTAGCCTTCTAAAGGGAATTTTGTTCTGGTGATACACAGCAGACATTCCCTGCATCCAGGAGAAAATAAGAAATACTACCTTTCTGATACAACTCTGAAGTCTTTGTTAAGAATTTTGTTAATTATTCTGTAGTTGTATGTATAATCAGCTGAAGTTTCCCGTCCACCATTGAACTGTTTCCATAAATTAGTTTTCTTTCATTTATTTATTTATTGGTTTATTTTTAACCAAATGTGATGGTTATGTCTACCCCTCCATTATCTGTATTTGTCAGTCAACTAAGGTCCTACACCAGTTTCATACAATCTTCAGGTGTACGTGCAGGGTTTGTCTTCTGCTCTTGTGTGCATTTCTCTGCATAGAGAGAAATTTTCCCTGTGCTGGGGGATAGAACTAGAAATCCCAGCCTGCTATGCCAAATCGGCAGATATCAGATGCATGTTAAGAATATGGGACAATGGAGAGGGAGGAAAAGGAAAAAAAAAAATTGGCCCTATCACAAGAAATAATGGCTCACAGCTGTATTGCCCTGGGGACAACTCTTAGAGGTTAATTTCTTCAATTTATTGGCATGCAAGAGATGTGTGTTTCCTTTCTGTTTGGAAGGAAGGCAGTGCATCACTTTCCAACCTCCCCACGAGGATGAATGCTGGGGCTTAGAAGATGAACAGGCAGGCTCTGTAATTCAGTCAATGTGGTAGAGGAAGGAAAAAGGCCCTTTCCGTGTTGCCATGTACAACGACACACTTGACCGTGGATTTGACAAAAAAAAATCTTCTATTTTTGTGGGTTTTTAATATGTGATTTGCTTCCCTTTTTTTTTTTTTTTTTCCCAACAGCTGTGACAGAGCTGCATTTTTTAGTGTTTTCAGGTAGCTGATATTTGGAATCTCTCTGTCCTTTAGCATCCTTCCCTTCCCTTCCCTTCCCTTCCCTTCCCTTCCCTTCCCTTCCCTTCCCTTCCCTTCCCTTCCCTTCCCTTCCCTTCCCTTCCCTTCCCTTCCCTTCCCTTCCCTTCCCTTCCCTTCCCTTCCCTTCCCTTCCCTTCCCTTCCCTTCCCTTCCCTTCCCTTCCCTTCCCTTCCCTTCCCTTCCCTTCCCTTCCCTTCCCTTCCCTTCCCTTCCCTTCCCTTCCCTTCCCTTCCCTTCCCTTCCCTTCCCTTCCCTTCCCTTCCCTTCCCTTCCCTTCCCTTCCCTTCCCTTCCCTTCCCTTCCCTTCCCTTCCCTTCCCTTCCCTTCCCTTCCCTTCCCTTCCCTTCCCTTCCCTTCCCTTCCCTTCCCTTCCCTTCCCTTCCCTTCCCTTCCCTTCCCTTCCCTTCCCTTCCCCTGCTCTCACAGAAATGTTTTTCTTCATTAGAATTATTGCTCAGATCACAAACTTTTCCTATTTCCTTTCTACAAAGCAATGCCTTAGTAGGTTCTTTTGTTTTTCCTCTGGGGATTCTATAAATTTTACATTTTTTATGATGAAATCAACTTATTCTTAAATTGTATAAGTCCAAAATGCCTGTTGGGGAAACCTTGAAATATGTTTCTGTGTATGCAGACACATACTGGCTAGGAAGAAACACACAGGTGTCATTTGGACAGGAAGCAAACATTGGATATAAACTGAATAGCAGGATTAGCTCTGCAGGAGCACTACCAGCTCATCTGCTGTTGGGAATGGTACTCAGTAGTGTCAAATTCTGCGGTAGAATACAACCAGTTCCTGCCAAATGTGAACATGCTGGTTTTATTGTTTTTATTAATGTTGATCATTTGCATTGCCTTAGTATTAGAAATGAGCAGTAGAAAATCTATGTATGGCTCAAGGTGTTATTTGAACAAGAAATACCTGTGTTTCCCCTTTGCTCAAATGATCCTAGGAGACAAGCAGTTGTTTCAAAAAAGTTAAAGTAATAGCAGTGATTATTGAGGAACTTTAACCAAATTTAATTAAACTTAATTAAAAGTAACCTCAAATAAATAAACACATGAAAATCCTGAGTCATCCTCTTAAGGAGATGTTCAGTTCATTTACTTCCTAGTGAGACATAATGAGTGTAATTTAATATAAACTGAAGTTTTAATGCAACATTTATCAGTTTTTACTTGTCTTTACCTATATAGTCCGTGTTTGGGGATTCATCATGCATTTTCCTTAAC
The DNA here is from genome assembly GCF_964034855.1 of Anser brachyrhynchus. Taxonomy (NCBI): domain Eukaryota; kingdom Metazoa; phylum Chordata; class Aves; order Anseriformes; family Anatidae; genus Anser; species Anser brachyrhynchus. The sequence goes on from NC_137705.1 coordinate 18,331,780, forward strand.
CTTTGAATTCAGTAGGCCTTGCATGGCTAATGAAGCGTGCGTTATCTTTCTATCTATATATCCTTCTATTTTAAGTCCTTTGCTATACTTACATACTGAGAAATGCTCAGGGCCAATGCAAGATCCAAGGACATAAAGGTTTCCAGAGGAAGATGTTTCCTATATCTTCCAGTCTCTAAAAATCTGTCTTCCTGGATTTCAAAAGTATGAATTTAGTATATTTGATTGATAAGTGAATGAATCAGCTGAATAAAGTTAATTATATATTTTTGTGGCAACTTTAAATCTCTTTCCAAAAAAAAATAAACTACAAAAAAAAAAAAAAACACATTTTACATGTGATAGCATAGAGTACATTAAAATGCATAAATGCAGGTAGCATAAAAATCCAGTTTGTAAGGCTAATGTTAACATTATTTTACAAATTTCCTAAAATCACAGCAGGACATAACAGTAAGCAACTTTGTCTTTTGCCAGCCTGCCAACTATGAAGCCCACTTAAGATCTAAGCTGATTCCACAACCAGCGTGCACTTTGTATTAAAAAAAAAAAGAAAAAATATCATCAGGCAATGTTTTTGTACACTGAAAATGCATTATCTCTTTAAGTTCTTTCCATAAAGCAAGATGTGATGTAGAAAATTTGAAGCCTTTTTAAAGTAAATGAGCTAAATTTCATTCATTTTAGTACTGTGCAGTAATTTGAATCTTGGTTTGCAACCCTACTTCATGAACTATGTCAGTACAAACAAACAAAAACCCAGCATCCCCAAATAATTACTTAAAATATTTAAATATTTCCAGAATTTTGTTGCAGCTGCTGAATACAACAACAATTAGCAAACATCTTCAAATCTCTTGTATATCTCAAAAGGTCAAGGGAACAGCTGAACTGTCTTCTAATCCTCGCTGTCAGTGTCAACTAATCACCCATTGGCACAGCGGGGAAATCTGGCAGCCGTTTCAGTATCCTTTATCTGTGCTATTTGCAGGCTGTAAGCATTCGTTTTAATTTTTAAGGATTGTCAACCATTTGTATAGTACAACGTAATCTTGTACCAAACCAGGTATAGTTCTTCAGAGTGTTTTAGTTGTAAATTAATTTCACCGTAGTACTTAATTAGAACAGATTTGGACCCCTCCCCTGCCCCCATTCGTCTCAGCATTCAAATGACTTTGTTTTTGCTATAAAAACCTAATGTATGTATATTTTTCTGTAAGTGTTACATAATCTCCTTCAGACACTGTAGAATACCGAATCAATGGAAAAACAGGTCGAATGATGGGGGTATAAGGGCAGTACAGCCTTAAAAGCTGATATATCCTAATAGGAATCCTTGCCATCATTGCTACTAAATAAGTAACACTGCCCCAGCTGTCAGTGCACTGGAGGTTTTAATTGTGATGTCCAAGGAAGAAAACTGAAAAGGTGAGGCAGAAGTGCAGGTATTAAGAAATAGCATTTTTATATAAACTAGATGAAATTCAAAGTATAGATTAATGTCAGAGGCACCAAAACAACTTTTGAGTAATGTTGTTGCAGACACTCGCATACTTTTATCGCTCTTTATAAAAATTAAACCAGGAGATTCCAGGAGGATTTTTAAAGATGTCCAACCCATCTGACAGTACAAGTGATGAAGCAGCTGGCATCCTGGAAAACAGGAGAAACACAGAGGTATTTGCACTCCTTACAAACAGCTTGTTCTGACAGCACCCCCTCATTTAACCTTCTTCCTCCCAAAGCTAGGAAGAGGTGAAGCAGCATATGGCTTCTAATGACATTATCCCAGCCTGTTTTTTTTTATTATTATTATTTATATATATATTTTAAATTCAACACAAGCAATAAATATCCAGGAACAGAAAACAGAGAAGGTTGAAGCATCCAGCTATTATATGTGGGTCCAAGCTCGTGTGCACAAATCATCTTGCTGTCTTCCACTACTTGTAAAAGGCTTTTGTGAAGAAAAAGTCATGCCCATTTAAGTTGTCATTAGGTCATTACAGTATTTCATGTCTGAAAAATTGGTGCTTTTAAGCTGTTTTCTGTATTCAAAAGATAGGGCAGATTCAGGATTAGGTCTCCAAAATATATGAATTTGAGAACCCTGGGTAATAAGGGGTCACAGAGGGGTAATAAGGGGTCATAGAGAGCATCATGCGAGGATGGTTTGGTGGCTTGTTTGTAGAAGTTTGCCAGGAAGAGCCTGGCTCCAGTCGATGCTCAGCTTTAGCTGCGAGGCCCCTCAGGAGGCAAACTGAGCCCACTGGGACTCCCTAGGCTCAACAAGTGCCATCTGGGGAGGGCAGCAACCTGTGTCTGTGTCCGCTGCCTTGTGCCGGGAGAGTAACAGGCCTGGCTAAAGTGGGGTGTTCCTGCCACCATGTGCCAACTGGCTTTGGGGGCGCCGGGGGCCGCACTGTTTTGGCTGGCCCTGTGGGATCGTGCAGAAGTGCTGAGGACAGGGATGCAGGGGGCGGCTGAGCACCATCCCCCACAGCCAGCAAGCTAGGAGGGCTGCGACTGAAACGGAGGGCATGCGTTGTCGGTCTGTCTTCGTCCTGTGCAGAGCAACAAAGCTGTATTTACTTTTTCCTCCCCAGAACTCCCTATATAAGGAGTGCTGTGCGGAGAAGAGTGCTGGGTATTATAAATCAGGGAGTGCTCCAGTCTCTGTTCCCTGGTTAAGCCACAGCCTGATGAAAGCATCCAAAGACAAACAAGAAGAGGCAGAATATGAGAAAACCTATTTGAAGGGATCTCTGAGGTCATTTAGTCTGTCCCTATACTCAAAAGCACTATCAACAATACTTAAGCCATTCTTGACAGAAATTTATCATACTTATTTCTCCAAGTTTCCAGTAATGGAAATTCTGTGTCTTTCCGAGATAATTTATTTAAGCATCCATGCAGTGAGACAGTTACTCCTGGTGAATAGCCTAGATGTCTCTTATAAGAATTTAAACACATTGCCTTCTTGTTATATCTTACATGGGTATGAAAAACAGTTTATCATACTATATTTTCAGCCATATTTTAACTGCTTGAAGACGATTATAAATACCAATGCATTCATGGGAACTTAGCTTTTTCAGTAGAAGTTTAAAATTTAAACATTAATAATACAGAGGAATACTGTTAATAGACTGAACTTGACAAAGGGAGCCACAATTCTCTTAAAGTAATTTATCTGGTGATTAAAAAAACAAACAGAATTTTCCTAAAACAAAGACAAGCCAAAAGCTCTGAAAACATCTCTATTGCAAAAAGTTAACACTAATAGCTTATAAAATAAAACAGTATGACGTACAGCAATACTGATTGGTCTCTTATTCAATTGTGAATTCAGAAATCAGCTCTAAATCAGCAGTTTTAGCATCTCAACTACGTTTCAAATTCCCCAAAACACCTATTTATTATGTGTCCATTTTTTTAATTGAAAGTGTTTTTGGATCAGGTGATAGGATTGTTTCTATAGTTTCAAAGGAGGGTGCTGTTTGCCCACTAGTCTGCATGAATTCAAATAAATTGTGTGAAAAACTAAAGCCTGCATGGAAAACAGTGTTTACCAGAGATGATTGGAAAACAAAACAAAACCAGGTATAATCTTTTAAACACCGAGACTGTTGTGACAAGGCAGATATACAGCACTTTTGCTGCTTCTGTTTTTCCAGAGAAACCGGTAAAAACAAAGCAGGCCATTCAGACAAAATATTTAAAAATCATCACCAAGTATATGCACGTGCACGTGTAGTAAGGCATTAAATTGGCATGGTGGGCAAATAATTTTAAAATCTCTCAACTTCAAATCTACATAGATGCACCTGACTTTTTGGAAATCTTTCTCAGGCACAGAGCAGGTCGAGCTGAGCCCTGCAGCCATGGTTGGGTAAGCACAGGCAGTGAACGAAGGATTGAATGAAGTCTAGTTTAACTTTTTAGTTTGAATCCCCAGCATACTTTAGAAATCACATCTCCTGTTTGTCCCCAGGTAACATGCTTTGATTCACATTGCAGAGTACTTCTGGGGAGTGCACAGACTGGAAGTGCAACTTGGGATGAAACTAAACTGGAGAAAAAATGTGGTCCAGAAACATGTTTCCTTAGCACCTACGTTTGCACTGTAAATCGACTTTTACATGGGCACACTATTTACTGGTGTTGATAGAACTTTTTAATGGTGCAAGACATTATGATATAAAGTTTAATCTTTTACTAACATGAATTTTCACCTCTTAGAGCTTTATAGCACAAAGTAAAGAAGACGAGGGATTTAATACAAGTAATAAACACTTCAGTTTATGAGCTGATTTTGTGGCTGAGGTCTATAAATCTCCTTTATCTTTCTCAACCCGGCTCTCTTGTTCCTATGAATATGACCATTGAGTGGAGTCACAGCACTGGAAGAGGCTGAGGTGTTTCAAGAACTGGGTCTAAGGCACATTGGCATAGCCTAACAAAAAAGAGCGTTGATTTAATTTTCTGATTTTGCAGTATCTTAGCTGTGCTGGGTTGCTTAAGCCTACTCAGTTGCAAATTTTCTTAATCAGTGGCTTTCAAGCTGTGGTCTGCATACCTCTGAGAATCCATGAATTACTTTGAAGGGGTCTAATAAAAATCAGTAACCTATTCTTAGTAACCTTACACTCTCTCTGCAGGGCTTGTAGGTTATAAAAAGTTGACAATTACTCTTTAAGTGTTCCAGATGTATGAAGAAGCGCATCAGTCAGCAATTGCATATTCAGGTTGTGCTCCCATTTGATTTTGTTTAGCAGCCCTGATGAAATGTCTGTCAGGTTTTCCAGGGAAAGTCAACTCTTTTCAATACAGTCTTGCAACTTTTTGGTAGCATTTCTGTGAAATACAGTCTTTTTCTAAAAATGTCTTGGTTAGAATGTCTCATTTTAAAGCAAAAAAAAAGAGGGGGGGGGGCAATATTTTTGGAAGTACATTTTGTCTGTATTAGAGTGCAACCAGAGGATGATGGAACGGTACAAACATTCATTACTCAGGCAGAAACCACCCTAAAAACTTTCTTTAACGATTTGCTATTCTGATTGCTCTGCTTCAGACAGAAAGAGCATGGACTTTGTTTATAAGGATTAAGCAGAAGTGTAAGCAAGAAAGCTCTAATCTGGTTATGTATTTGGAAATATATATAGTTTTTGATTTGTATTAATTTTTAAACTTTTTCTCAGGTTTATACTTGGGGAAATGTTGATTTAAAGTCAAGAGCCTTGATGATAGCGAGTTTTGCAGTTAAGCATTTGTTTATTTTCATGGGCTTTTGTGTTTTTGTGTGCTTTCAGTGATCTGTTCTGGGAGTGGTAGCTGAGGAAGTGTTCAAATCCTCCTCTCCAACCAGCCATACTTAGGAAGTACTGGAGATCTTCAGGGATCGCTACATGACAAATGGGAGCATTCCTCCTGTTTCTAGAACCTAACTTAAATGACCACAGCTTTATCTTTCTGACCTGTTTGTACAAAGAAAGCCTAGATAGCTCTAACTCCAAACGTACTTTATTTTCTTGAGATTATAAATCTTTTTTCTTCAGTAGCGTGTTCAGGCCCTATGTGGGCAATGTGTGTTTAATAAGGCTGTCCGAAGATAAATTTTTCCCAGTAGTTGCAGTGCTTCCTGTGAGTGATTTTATTTTTTATTTTTTTTAATGCAAGGGTAGAATTCTAAATCCAACTTCTTTAACTGTATCTGAGTGAAAAATGTCAGTATGTGGACAGCCATTTCACTCCTAGTATCAAGCTAACAGAATTTCTAATTTCTTCCTATCAGTTTTATTCATAATGTGCTGTTTGCATTGGCATGGTAGCCTTTTCTAAGTTTGGTCTTAGGATATATGATCATGAAAAAAAGGCCTTCCTTTCCCTGATCATTTTATTCTGAGTTCTCCAGTGACGTTCATATTAGCATTCCAGTAAAGTTGTTCAAAACCCATGCAGTTCCCTGAGATCATAGTCTCCTAAATTATTAATCCAAATTAGTACATATATCTTTCAAATTGAGTTTGTCTTTTACATTCAGTTTTCTCATAGTTCTGACACTTGAATAACATCATCTGAGGCGAATCCCTTAATTGTGCTCCGTATCCTTTATTACTATAAATTGTTTTGCCCTGTTGTTGATGCCATCTAAACTTAAGCACTTTTCCGTTACAGTCAAATCAGTTGAGAGCTATCTCCAGAAACCCTTAATCTAGGGTTTGCTGGCCACTAAACAAAACTTCAGTGCAAATTATTGGTACATATTTTTTATTCTGCATTGCAACTGAACCAACATCTTCCATTTTTCTCAGTGTTTTTCAATAGAAAAAAGTCTAAATTGAATGAGCAAGCATGCTTAAGGTTAAGACCATGCACACCTACACTACATTCTTGGAATAGTGACTTAAATTTTTCATAACTGCATTTTTATACACCCAGGATGAATGCAAAGAAACTTTCAATCTTAACCAGAAATTTAATTGAGGACATTGATATTTGTTCTGAAATGAAATGTTACAGCAAAAGATTTTTATTTGATAAATGTATTTTTTTTTTTTTTTTTACATTTGAATTAAGTATTTCCAATCACTCTGTAGACACAGGTAAATAATAATAAGTATGTATTTCTTTACGGAATGGTTATAGATTATACTAACAAATTTTTGCTAGCTTTTTTTTTTTTTACAGATTTTTGTAAGCTACTAAGCTTTTTGTAAGCTATATCTTTACTAGAAATGCTCGTTGTTACATTATCCCAGCACAGCCTTCCTAGGGTAGACAAGCCATATTCCAATTCCATAACTCTATGGAATATGTTATCCTTACTGGAAACCTTAGACTCTGACTGATGGTCTTTAGTTCTCTGCATTAACATCTAAATAATTAATTACTTGCAAAATTTAAGAGAAGTCTGATTATTTAATTTCATTATTTTGTCGTCTTCTAAAAAGATTTTACTCATATATTTAGCAATTCTTGTGAAACTGTTTATGATTGTTTATTATTGTGGGAGAAGTATTTTTGATAAGGTGTGAAAACACTTGTTTTGCAAATTTGTACTGGATCACACAACAAACATGTTTACTGTAAAGATAATTAGTGAACATAACTGCTCCTTTGTAAGTATTGAGATGAGAATATATTGAATTGGTTGTTTTGTGATATGCTATCCTTTTTTCTTTTTTTTTGAACATATTCTAAAATGCTTACAAGTGGTGTACTTCAAGATTATTCAAGGTTACATTAAAATTTTATTTAGTAGGTTTTGCCTTTTCTGAAGCTTTCTGATTACACGCTTCTTGATTCTCAGCTTCTGGTTGGGCATAGAGTCGGTGTCTCTGTCTTTCTGACTCTTCCCTCTACTTTCTTTGGACCCATGCTTTTTTTTAATGACATAGAACTTGTGAGGTTCTGCTCATACGGTAGTCTGGAGATGTCCTCCCCCCCCCTTTTTTCTTAATTGGTAAATTAACATTTTATTGCAATGTGAAGATCTGGAAATACTGTAAATGGTGTCTCTGTAAGAAGCAATTAGAAAGAAAACAGTTTCATACCCAGTTTTCAGAGTCAGCGAGGAAAGCCCAATTTAAATATTGCTCTCTGCCCAAGAACTGGTAAGTCTAAAAGAAGTGTGGAAATAATACTACGTGCACCATGGATTCAGGAGGAAAAAAGTCGAAAAAAAAAAAGTAGGAAAATAAAAGCAGAAAAAAAGATAAAGATGGGATGAAGTGGTACATCAGTTTTCTGGAGCCAAGCATTTGTCCAAGGAGTGCTTTCATTCTGTTTTTGTTCAACTGCATCAAAACTGTCCTACCCTATTCACAAAGTATGCTTAGGGAGCAGCTTTGTTATGGGTTGTCAGTGATATTGATGAATGACACGAGCTTTAGACTTGGGCTGGCTTCAGTAACAACACATTATGAACTTACAAAGTGCAGAATGTGCACTTTGTGTCACATGGGACCTGCAAATTAAATAATTATTTCATAATGTAAAGTGACCTACATCTGTTTTCTACAAATCTGTGTTGAACTGCAAAAAATTAAGTCCCATAGATACCTTCCCTTCATTAGAGATGTGTAGATCATCGACAAAACTGGGTTGCTTTTAGAAATTGCTCGTTAGATAGATTTGCGGGTTGCCAAATACTGCTTAACTCTCAACTGGGGACATGAGGTAATGAGATTTAGAACTTTGGGATGAAATATGAAATCTTCTCACATATTTTCCAGGGAGAAGTTCTCTGAAAGAATTAATTCCATAAGTAAAACTCCACTAGGATATGACCTTATAAGCATTGTTGAGTAACTGCATTTGAACTCGTATTAATAATCACAGAGAGCAACTTTCTTGGTCTGAGTCTTACATTTGAAAACCATGTTTTACCCGTTGAATATGTGACCACGTTTTCCAGATGCTTTTGGCTCTGAGCAACGTACAGTAAAACACTAGCAATCAGATGTCAAGGTTTTACCGTGCAACTCTTGAGAACAGGACTTGTGATTCAAATTCCTGCATTGGCAACACAGGGAAACAGAACTAAATATAAATATTTAAGAAATTAATATAAATTAATATTTATTAATATTTAAGAAATAGTTTGGCGATCCTGTTCCCTTCCACTGCCTTTGCCGGAGTTAGGACACCATCCCTTCGACAGGTATTTACAAAATACATGGCTTTTGTGCTAGTCAGAGGAATCTTGCTCGACGTACTGCACCTGTTAAAGCTGAGTGATTAAGGGATAAAGTCGGGTTGATTGAAATTAATGTTCCTCTGCTTGCAAATGTTTGTGATCAGGCTGAGGAATGTCTATGCATTCAGGGGTTTCAGATTTATTTTTTTTTTCTTGCATGAATACGTTGAAAATGTGTAAATATTTAATATTGATCTCTGAAGTTGATGCTTATATAACTAACCTACAGGGACATTTTTCTTTCTTTTTTTGCCTTGCTGAAATCCTTATATAACTAATTGAAGTATCACGAAGAGAAGAATTCTAATATTGTTTTCAAATAAGCATCCCAAAATCACTTTTAGTGAATATACAAGCACCTTAAACCTGAAATGCATGTATCAGATATTTATAAAAATAAATCTGATGTTACTCCATCCCTTCTGCTTGGCTGGTCACAGAAGAGCATGTGTTTCTGGAGAACACAGCCCGACAAGTAACCAGAAGATGTTTTTCATGGTTGAATAAGTCCTTGGAGAGTATGGGAGAAAGAGAGAGAACTTCTTTCATTTTTAAAGCTCTAGTAATTTCTGCACCTCTGCTACGAGCTGTGGCTCTGCGGTGCTGCCCTGTGGCCATCCTGCCCTGTGCTGGAATTGAGGGAGCCCTGGCCATGCTCCCTCATGGAGGGGCTGCGGTCCTTTGGTCCCTGGCCCACTCTTTGGACCAATGTGATGGCAAGTGGTGTAACACAACAAGGAGGTCCTAAAAGGGAATACTACAGGGTCTGTTCCTGCTTAAAAATGTTGTTAAGGAAGGGAGGTTTTGGTATTTGCTGCGTAATTTTTGGTTATCGTTCCTTTTGCCAGCCGTGTTTGATAAAATAAGAAACATCACTTACGCTGTTAATAACAAGCCCAATGCTATTAATGAAAAAAGCTGTAACTTACAGCTGCTCAGGTTGCTTTAATAACATCAGTGCTGGAGTTTCAGCTAAGGAAAAATGACTTTTACAGGAAGCTATTAAATAAAAAAGTTTTTATCATGGGAACTGTTGTCTTTCTGATGGCAAAACCAGTTTGACTGACTAAAAAAATTACCTCTGGGGGTGGTATGAGATTTTCCTAGGGAATTGAAATGCCACAAGGTATTCTCAGCTTAAAAATAGAAATGTGTAGGTTGAAATGAGTAGCTGAGAGGTATGTGCTGTAGGTTGGGACTTAGCTAGGAATACAGATGTTCACAAATTTAAAAATATACTTTTTCTGATTTAAAAATCACCATGCTCCAGCCTAACACTATTTGGCTTGTAATTATAATTGTTGTCCTATTCAAATTAGCTTTAAGAATCTCCTCATAACTATTAGGAAACTAATTAGAAATTAGAGACTTATTCCTTTCCAAGGTGCACAGTGCTTGCACGCCTCTTTCTGTACTGGCTCTGATTTGGTGTAGATGCTATGAAAAATATGTATGTTGAAACGGGGTCTCTGAACTTAAAGGTATTCCAACAGGAAACAAGCCAAGTAAACTGTCAGATGATGCTCTCTGGCTATGAGTGTGGCCTTTTCCTTTTTTTTTCTTTTCCTTTCCCCTTTTTCTGGCTGTCACCAAATTCAAATGATTAATAACATTAGCATTTTTTCCCTGCCAGTAACAATGAAGTTCCTTGTTTACTGTCTTTTTTTATATGCTTTAACATGTTCTTGTCTTTAACCCTATCGTTTCTCACCTTTCCCTTTTTACACAAGTGTATTCAATTTTTTTCTATTGTACAGTTCTCTTTTAATATCCTATGCCTTGCTACCCTGTTTTTACTTCCTAAAGCCTTATATATAATTAAATACTGCTAATGCAGAATAGGCTTCGCAGGTTAATTTTGAAGTTACTGGCGTTTATGTAAGTGCTTAAAAGGGTACAGCACAGGCAGCGTGCTCAGTGTTCCTGGTTCTTGGATTTTTTTTAGCCCATAGCTTTTGTGCTCAGGTTGCTTGCAATCTCTGATGAGACTGAAACGCAGGTTGCTGTGACTTCAGATGAACTGACCACGTGTGCTGGTTTGAATTACTTTCCACCCTTTTTCCCGAATGCTCTTTACCCTCAGATTCCGTCTTCCCTTCATCTCCTTTCTATAGAAACCTCTTTCAACAGTCTTTGCTGACCTATTTTTGCTCAAATTTTAAGCTTTTAAAATTCTCTTCTTTTTCCACAAGTTTTTTTGAGAAGTTCCTTTGAGAAGTTTCATGAAGGACGCAGTCATATCGTTCCCCATTTGTACTTCTGAACATCCTTGGGGCTGTGCTGTCAGGTTCTCCCGCTGCCCCGCAGGGGGTTCAGCTCACCTGTACCTTCATGTGCCTGGGGAATAAACTCATCCATTTTATGACTTCATCTGCTTTTTCTATGCCAAGGGAGTTACAGCCCTTTATATTCTTGACTTGCAGTCAAATCTGCGTAATCGCAGTTTCAAACTGAGTATGCATTTTCCATCTCATGAGGATGAGTCTTTTGGGAATGATACATGCATGGCATATGTTCATAGTTATGGCAGAAAATAGCCTCATATTAAAAACGTGGTTGCTTTTTTTAAATTGAACTTTCTGACAGATATGACCCATGTTAAACATAATTTTAAATGAGTACTTCACAATTCACCGTGTTGCACTAAAACCCGACTACAAATCACATATGCACATTAATACTTTTGTGATGCTTTTCACTCTGTGCCTTTCAATAATGAAATTGCAGGTATGTTTTTCGGTAACATCAGGAGCCAAGTACAATCCTGGGAAAGCATAATAGCAATCTTAGACCTTAAGAAAATTTTTGAGGGTTATATGAGCATCTCTAATTGACATTAGGGGCTTGAAATTATATTTTGTATATTCTACTTAAGCATATTATCATTTCCTCTTTTGTGTGTTATATGCCTTACTTTCCCTATATCTATAAAGTTGTTACTGTATCACTCTGCAAACTACAGAAGGGAGGACGGATAGTAAAAGATGAATAGTTAAAAAGTGTAAGGACTTTTTTGTCCTATGAATACAGACAGTTTGTTCCCGAAAGTTCATATATGTCTGTGGTGTTTTCATGCTGGTGCATGCCCTGCCACACTGCTCTCTCACTCCCCATCCTCAGAACAACAGGGAAAGGAAAGTGTGATGAAGAACAATCACCTGGGTTGAGATAAGGACAGGGAGACTGCTCCACCAGTTACTGTCGTGGGCAAAACAGACTCAGCATGAGGGTTATTAATGTAATTTATTATCTATTGCTGACAGACAAGAGCAATGAGAATCAAAAGCAAATTAAAACAACCTTCCCTCATCCACTCTCTTCTGCTCCCCCCCAGTGGCACAGGGAACAGTGAATCGGGCTGGGATCAGTCCCTAACGCTTTCTCTACACTGCTCCTTCTCGGTCTCTCTTTGCCCCTGCTCCACGTGGGGTCCCTCTCACGGGATGCCGTCTTTCCTGAGCTGGTCCTATGCGGGCTGCCCACAGGTAGCAGCTCGTCAAGAACTGCTCCCACCCCTGCAGCTCCCTGCTACCAACACCTTGCCACATAAGCTTCATATAAAGTCATTTTAGAATTTCTAGATTTTTTTTTTCAGGATATAATTGCAGAAGAGAGATTTTTTTCCTTTAGTGTATGAGAAAGAATTTTAAAAATATAAACCAATAGAGATGCAAGTTTCCATTTTTTTGTCCTCTGTTAAAAGGGAACACTTCTAAAATAATTTTGAAGCAAGAACACAGCATAGGTTAATAAAATGTCATTAAAGGTTAAAGGTCGTCTCTTGAAGGGCAGGTTGCATTTTTTTAAATCCTGCCTGTCTGTAAATCTCTATTAAAAAAGTCTGTTCAGCAATCCTATCTGTAAGTATTGTGTACTTTCTTTACTTGAAGTGGCTACAGTTTATTCTTACAGTAAGAAAGAATGGTGTGCACATTTGGCATTAATTTATCAAGCACGTTCATCCTGTTTCATTTGTGGGACTGCAAAACATGAAGACAAGGTGAGGGAACTTGTGGAGCAGACAGGAACACTCACGCATTCATGGTGCTTAGAAGAGGGCACGGTCAGCCAGCCCGCAGGCTGGGCATCAGCGGGTCAAGGAGTGAGATCCCCACTTGTGTATTATCAACCTCTTTGTGGTCTTTAAAATTGTGTTCCTGAGTCCTGATCCTCTGAGCAAAAAGTAATCAATTCATGTCTCTCATACCTTGGCTCATTATTATAATCTTGGGTCATGTTGAATAAAAACAGAGTGAGCTGTCTGCTACCTATCACCTCTATGGGTGAATTCACTTCTTAGTGTGTCAGATAAACTGGATCAATGGATCACTAAGATGCAATGCTTCTTTATAGTTTATTTATAGAAGCTAAACTGCATCTCAACCAAGGAGCGTTCTGAAATCCGTAAAGCAACTCTCAAACTCTTGCATCCATCTAAAAGACTAACTTTTTTTTTTGACCATGCCTGTCAATTTAATTACTCCTGGGTCTCGCTCCAAGAATTCCCCCCTTCCCTCCACAGACCTTTCCTCCATCTGAATTTACTATCGTCTGGCTGAGCAGAAAATAAATGAAGCATTTTTGAACTTTCAAGATTTCCAAAAGGTTTTGGAGAATTTTCTCAGCATTGTAAAAGCTAGAATCATGAATCATCATTCAGTGCTAAAGCTTGTCAAACTCAGGGATGCTTTCCAAGAACTTGGTTTAAGTTCAGTGTTTTCTCCACATTTCCTTTCTTACAAACATTTTTCAGCCGCAATACAAAGAGAGAAACATGTTCTTTGCTTGTGCATAATCTATGAGACAGGTAAACACAATTCCTTTCATCTTAATGATATAATCTTGTATTATTTACATTCTATATTAGACTACCTTTCCTGGTTATATGAACATACTGGGAATGGTATTATTTGTATTAATGTAGAAATCAGTTCTGATAACACCTACACGAGATAAATTTCGTTACTTAAGTCAAAGTATATTTTTATTTTATGCCTGTGTGTCAGAATGTTTTTTTTCTTCTTTTTTTTTCCTTTTATTTTTTTTTTCTCAGAAATATTATTCTCCAAGCTATTCAAGTTACAATGTGTTAATATAGGGTTTGAGTGCACTGACTAATAGGGGTTTTGTTTCTCTGACACATCTAAAAGGCGGTAATAAGACCTATTGGTTCTGTGGAAAAATGGCAAGGACTTGTAAAAGACTTGCAAAAACTGGCAGCTTTCTGCTGTAGCGACAGGGTATTCTGCTCTTCCAATAACAGAATAAGTTTATGTGTGTCCAGAGACAGAATGGGTTCCTTGTAATGATGGACAAAGCACAGTTTATGTCTTTCAAACAGGTGATTTTAAAAATTTAAGTATTACATAATTCTTGTTCTAGTAGAAAAGAGCATGTTATAAATTATAAATAATCTTTATGCAGAAATCAAAGACAATTTTCAGTGAAAGCACAGGGGAGGGCATGCTATAGATTAAAGTAAATATTACCCTGTAGAATTGCCCCAGAGCTGAGTTGCTCCTTGTCACCCTTAGGGGTGGACTGGCCTGTTACTGTTGTCAGCTCACCTGGCCATGCGATCACCCACCTTATTTGCACTTTTACACAAGCTAGACTAAATTTCAACCGGTGAGGACTTTAAAATCCAAAAAGAAAATAAAATCAATCTTTGTGTTAGACCAGCGTATGTTTCTTTTGTGAGAAATGTGAGAGGATGTATGCTGTTAAAAAGAATAGGATATTGTTTCTTCATTTTAAATCATATCTAATGAAAAATGAGTAGTGAATGTTTGTCTAACGTTTGCTAAAACAGAATTAACGTGTGCTGGGAAACAGCTTAATCTACTCAAGGCAAAAGTGAATTTACTGATTTGGAAAAGGAATCTAAAATGTAACATGGACCAATTAAGATGATTTAAAGGTTAAACAAAACAAATTCCATTAGTCCTTCCCAAGTAATGTTCTGCTTAAGGAAAACATTGCACCTGTGAGTTAGCAACTCAAGGTACTGAACTTTAAAAAAAAAAAAAAAGAAAAAAAAAGAAAAAGGGTACTTAATTTCTTGGGTGCTATAAAAATGGTATTTTCAGCAACGTTTTTGTCCTGCATATAAAGATTCATGTAGGTCATCTATCTGAGGGCATCCCTGCCAGGAAAGCCCTTTCTTCTGGGAGTGTGCTTTGCCTTACAATTAGGTTAAATATGAGTTTAAACTGCAGCAAGCACTGGCAAAAAAACAGTTTAATTTTCTTCTGTTCACTTAGTAGAGGTTTAGTCTTTGATACATCTTCCTTTGGCTTTTTTTGGTAATTTTGTTACTGTTCACACTCAAGAGTAATTACTCAGCCGGTTAGTGAATTATGATGCTTATGTTACAGGGAAACCTCTCCAGTTTAAAAATAGAAATTAAATTGCTTGTTAATTTCCTCTAGTGTCAGGTGATGAATATACCAAAATTAAACTTTAGTCATAGATGGAAGCAGCACAGTTGCGAAATTGCTAAACTCCCTGGTACCTGAGGAAGATGGAAAACTGATGTCAAACGCCTACCTTCTCAGTTCTTCATGAGAAATTCGAAGATTCACTTTCTCTGTCACTCAGGAGAGGAGGCTCTTTTGCTTGGATGGGGTTCTTTTTTTCTCCCCTTTAGGTTGTGAAATCTCTGAATTTTGTGATTCCGGTATGCGTACTTTGCTGTCCACTATCATAAACTGTTTTTTTAGGGCTTGTTTCATTAAAGAGGACATCTAGATTATTTTTATTTTGTGAATTCTGTCTAGGAAATGTATTCCAGTCTTAATTGTGTATTATTTGGAAATAAATAATTAGCAGTAGTTAATAAAACATTTCAGTATTAGTTCAGATAATACTTAGAATGTACTTTTTAAATACTATTATACTTGTGACAGAAATAATATACTTATTTTTCTACAAATACGCCCCTATATTCCTCTGTAAGAAAGATACTGATTATGTTATATTGATTACTAGTTATTAATTGGGTTGCTGATGAATTTATATTAGGTTTTTATTTTTCTGAATGTTCCCTAATGCCCTTCTTTATTATGTTTAAATACTAATATGCTAGTTGATCAGAATAGTTTTTTTATGCAAGTGTTCTTTATGAGGGCATTTAGCTGAGAATGCTTAGAAATTATATTGAAAATTATTTCTTTAATCTTTTTTAGGAAGGTATACAATCTTTCTCTTATACTTGATAAAACTAGGTCAAATACCAAGCAGTAAATATTAAATGGTAGGTTAGATACAACAGTATCTCTATTTGTAATGTTTACCCTTAATCAATTCAGGCAATCTTCAGAAATTTGATTACTTCATTGTTACAGTTATTACTCATGTCTCTCCTATTTCTAAAATGAAAATTTAGCAATCAGTTAAGTCATGAGTATATAAATTGCTAGAAAAACTACACATCTGACGTATTTTGTTGTTTTCCCAATCTTCAATTTATATAATTCTGTTCTTAATTGAATCGTATCACTTTCAACTGATTTATGGTACTCATTGTTTTAGTCTTAGGAGCCACTTTTCATAAGTCCTCCTGATTTCTGGAAATGTTTGATGGCTCAGGTGAAGCTATCAGTCCTATTAGACAACAGAATCGATGCTGCCTTTACCCATTGGTTTGGTTTGCATTTTGTTGCCATTTCACAGCAAGATTTTCTTGTGATAAACGTAATACAACTGATCTTTGCTTGACTGAATGAGTCATAATATTGTCTTGGTAGGATGTGGTACTGCAACAGGAGGAGCTGAAGATGAAGGTGAGGCCGAAGCTGGCTGGATTGAAGGTGCTGCCATCCTGCTCTCTGTTATCTGTGTTGTGCTCGTCACTGCCTTCAATGACTGGAGCAAGGAGAAGCAGTTCCGTGGGCTTCAAAGTCGTATTGAGCAGGAACAGAAATTTACTGTTGTCCGAGGTGGACAGGTTATCCAAATCCCAGTGGCAGAGATAGTAGTTGGTGACATTGCACAGGTGAAATATGGTAAGTTTCGTCAAATCGATAACTACTTTTCTGAACTTTATTTCCCTTCTCCCTTCCTGGCCAAATAGAGGACATTTGGAACTCACTTCACTGGAATTAATTCAAAAACAGAATTATTTGGTATCATTACTGTCCATGGTATGATAATAATTATGCTGTTAGGGCAAAAGAAAAACTTGACGTAAAATATTTGCAGTAAAATTACACTTGGTAATTAATTTTATTTTTGTAAGCTTCACTTCCTTTCACTGACAAGGACAAGAACTGTTCTTACAATGGTAATTCTCTTTCATGGAGGATTACAGTATTTGGAATTTTTGGAATCTGTCCAGTTATGAATATGAGGTATGAATATGAAGCAATTTTAAATGCTCTCTGAAAGGGAATCATGTCCCTGTGCTCACCCTAGTTGGTAGGCTGCTCCAAAACTATGGATCCTGTAACTGTCTACAAACTGGGTGTTACTAGTGGGTGTATGCCATATAATTATATACCATAAGGGACCCCCCTATTTTTCTCCCCATGCTCCAGTGAACAGGAAAATCTTTGCAGGAACTCTGTTAGCTGTATCTAACTCAACCTGCAAATTCCAGCCTGTTCCAACAGGCATCCAGTCTCTCCTGGGTCAAGTCTCTTCTAGGTTTAGATGCAGGAGAGCGTCCAGAGAGCAGAAAGGAGAGAGACTGCTTGACTGTCTATTAGCTGCTGTTTTCTCTTAGGAAGTTTGACAGAACAACCTTCATGTCATGTTAAAAAGATCACTCCTGTCCTAGTCTAGGTGATTATTCATTGTATGTTAAGTGTGATGCATTCTGATTCTGGTGTAACATTAAGCATAAAATATTTGCAATGCAAAGGTTATTCCCTATGGGATTACAGTAATGTGGCTAATGTGGTCCAATATGGTTGCACTTCTTTCACATTTGCTTTCATTTTACATTTTAATGTAATTATTGTTACTTGTAATTTTATCATAGAAATAATTATGTAATTATAAAAGCACTTACTAAATCACTGTGGTTTTCCATTGCCATGCTCTTACTGAAAGGTGATCTCCTACCTGCCGATGGGATATTTATTCAAGGAAATGATCTTAAAATTGATGAAAGTTCTTTAACTGGAGAGTCAGACCAAGTCCGCAAATCTGTTGACAAAGACCCAATGCTACTGTCAGGTAAATTTGTCTGAATTATTTCTGAGTTTATCTTTTATGTACTGCTTTGTTCATGTTTTGTTTTGATTTGGTTTTCTACAGCATCAGGTTTTGGTAACCTAGATATTGCAGGTCTTTTGAACACAGACACAGACCTTGCCAGTTTTTCATATGAGATAGACTAATGTTTTTTGATTGTGTGTAATTCTTTCTGATCATGATATTTATTTAATAAGGTGAAAAAATGCTGAAAATTTTTAGAGGAAAATGAAAGTATAATTCCAGGATAAAACAATAGTTTCAATTCATCGTATACCAACTTTAATTTAACATTAAATTTTAAAGTCTTTCAAAGCCTCTTTTTTATGCATACACTAGAAACTTAGAGAAAGAAATAACAAATGTGCTAAGAAAGCTGGATACACTAAAATATTGACATTTATGTCAATTGTTATGTCCATAATCTTTGTTACATGTTCATGTTATTCATAGTATTTATATTTTGTAATATAATTCTACACAGTAAATCATTTAAATAATTTTTTTTTTTTGATTCTAAAAAAAAGATTTTTAAATGGTCTGGTTCTTAACAGATTTCAGCTGGGATGTGATGGCATAAAAGCTGCCTGCTATTTTGTCTCATAATGTTCTCATAACAATCAACAATGTATTGCAACTTGATATAGTCCTTTCAAACACATTTGAACTCTCTACTCACAGAAAGGATACTTCTTGCTGTCTTGTTCATGTACTCTCACATATTCCTAAATTGAATGAGATCTTTTTGGATACCCATAGATTTCAATGGTAACTGTGGAAAAATATAAAGACACTGCCCTGACAGGCACGATGGGAAGAGAAAGGGAAAGTAGTTGAGTTAGGTGAAAAGATATTTTTATCCTGCTTCCCAAAGCTTAAACATCTTTGCTAGAAAGAGAGGTTTGTCTTTATGGTTTTACAGTAGAGTTAAAGTTTGCACTCTTTATGTTTCCCTTTTAGTATGTTATCTCTATAGTAATTACAAAAAGGTGAAGTATTAATGGGATATTTTAACAAATGCTACAAAAACTTTTGCTCCATATTTATACTAATGAATTTATACTCGTGCTGTGTTAGAAAACCCTCTAACTCTATTTGCTTTTGAGTAGATCTGATGACTTGAGATTCTGTCATGTCAAATACTACCTTTTTTTTCCAGAGATGTAGTGCAAAGTTTAATACCCATGATGTTGGACCTGATGTGCCTGCTGGAAATTGTTAGTAGCTCAAAAATCAAAGAAGTTGAAACCCACCATGTCATGTTTGTTTCACAGTAGGTTTATAAACAGAATTTGTTGGATATTAGCATAGACCCCGTATTTTAATAAAACTTCTTTAAAGCGAGAAAAAAAAATAAAAAGCTGCAAAAAGACCTTAATTTTTCCTTGTCTTTGAATCTGAAGACATCAGTAAATTATTTCCAACTAGGTTTTGGAATTTAGACAAAGATTGTCAGGCTGATGTTTGCCACTGTTCTCCCTCCACTGTCTGTTGGAAAAGAAAACAGTTCAGGTTTGATAGAAGAAAGCTAAAGAAAGGTAACATTTGAATTGCAGCCGCGGTTTGTTTTTGTGGGTCTAAATTTGGTGAAAGAAAAACACCATGAATCAGGAAGTCTTATTTTCACTGTTGGCACCTGAAACAACATTTTTAATATTCGATTAGTTTCAATGACATAATTAAACTAAATGAGTTTCTGTGCTTAATGCCCTGTTTAATCATCCAGATAGTCATTTACTATACTTGAGAAGCAATTCTAAGAGTACAAGTGCTGACTAGACCAGATGGTTCATTTCCATCTGTATATAGCACATTTGGTACTACCTAGGAAGGCAGAAATGGGAATGTAAACTGAAATGAAACTCAACTGATATACCTGAAATGCAAAACAACCAATAGTTCCACTGTACTTCTGTCTAAAACATTTTCCTTCTTTTAGGTCACTAATAGAGATTTGCATGCATTGTGTAGCACAATCCACTGTATCAAAAGTCCACAGCATTAACAAGACCGTAGTTATGTTAAATTTCTTTGCAATGAACATGGACATGTATCAACCAAAAGGTGAAGAAAGCTTGGGTAGTGAAACTGTCTGACACTCGTCCACCTCTTCCTGGTGGATGACAGGTTGACCATGAGCCAGCGGTGTGCCCTAGTGGCCAAGAGGGCCAATGGGATCCTGGCGTGCATTAAAAGGAGCGTGGCCAGCAGGTCAAGGGAGGTGATCCTCCCCCTCTAGTCTGCCCTGGTCAGGCCTCACCTGGAGCACTGTGTCCAGTTCTGGGCTCCCCGGTACAAAAAAGACAGGGATCTCCTGGAAAGAGTCCAGCGGAGGGCCACAGAGATGGTACGGGGCCTGGAGCATCTTCCCTATGAGGAAAGGCTGAGAGACCTGGGTCTGTTCAGCCTGGAGAAAAGAAGACTGAGAGGGGATCTTATCAATGTTTATAAATATCTGAGGTGTGGGAGACAGAGGGATTTGGCCAACCTCTTTTCAGCGGTTTGTGGGGACAGGACAAGGGGTAATGGCCACAAAACGGAGGACAGGAAGTTCCGCACCAACATGTGAAAGAACTTCTTCACGGTGAGGGTGACGGAGCACGGGAACAGGCTGCCCAGGGAGGTTGTGGAGTCTCCTTCTCTGGAGATATTCAAGGCCCGTCTGGACACCTACCTGGGCAGTCTGCTCTAGGGAACCTGCTTTGGCAGGGGGGTTGGACCCAATGATCTCTCGAGGTCCCTTCCAACCCCTAGAATTCTGTGACTCTGTGAAAACTGATATGCCTTCAAGTTCTGCATAGTTTGAAATTCAGAGAAATCCATGATTCCAAAATACAGAAGTTTTGTACATGAGTCTGGCCTCAGTATTGCACACAGTGAATTATTTAGGGGCACAAGGTGATAATAGTTAACATTGTAAAAAAATATCTTAGGAGGCTTATTGTTTAAATCATTTTCCCAGTTATTTAGATTAATTTGGTTAATGAAATGAGTATGAAAGAGTTGCAGAGAGGAACTGACCCAGAGTAGTTCTCACTGAATGGATTCTGACAGAAGGTTATCTTAACCTAAGTTTCATCCATGTGTACTTCTTTTCTGTTTGTTTGCTTTTTTGAAACAATGAAGAGTCAGCTTATTAAAGAACAAATAAATAAAAGAAATGTCTAGGTCATGGTTCTTTGTTAGGTTTTGGAAATTAGAAGGAAGCTTGATTAAGGAATCGGGTCAGTTACTGCCTGGAGAAAAATAGTTCTGATTCTGTCTTAAGTCCTTGCCAGAAAATATTCAAAGCTAAGCTTCTAGCAAAGCAGAAGTTTTTAGAACAGAGCATCTAACTAAAATGTTCCAAATTATTTGGTTATAATGAAATTACATGTAGATGAGTTTTTGCTGCAAAACTTTTTAGTTTAAAGAGGATATTCTAATGGTTGTTTCGCTTTCTTAGTAACTTCAGTTACCTTTTAATAATTGCAGTGACTAAACAGTTATTTAGACATGCAGATAGAGAATTTTTGCTCAACTCAAGCTAGCTGGAAGTAACAAAACAGGATGAATACCCAAAATTAGAGTGCTCTGCATTTCTTTCCCTATTTTTTGAGCCCTATTTCCAACCTATTTCACTAGTATTGTTAGATTTGGAGGTTTCTGAGCAGTACATGTTTAGTTGCATTTTTGTCAGAAAATGTACATGCTTCAATGTAGCTTCCTTATCTGTGTAAGCCAAATATCTCTTTTCCCAGTGAACTAGTCTCCTTATTTTCTATCTTGGAATATTCACTGTTTATAAATTTTAAATTAAATACTTGGCATGTGAAAAAAAATATTTTACTAATATTGAAAAAAGTCTAAAGAGGGAAAGAATTCAGTGTAGTAGTTCCACATGAAGTTGAAATACATGTTTAGTGAACAGATTAAGTGAAAAACATGCATTCATTCCAGAATTCCATTTATGTAACAATAGCTGATCAAATTCACAGAGTCTATTTCTTTATTCGGGGTTAATATAAATGAATTATAACACAACTTAAATGATGAAATTGCCAGAGTTAGGTGGTAGGAGGTTCAGCTTTTGTGATTAGCTTCCAGTAATCCTAACAAAGAGTAGTCTGCTGATAAATTAGTACTTGGTACCAGCTCCAAAGCACGCATTTGTATGCAACTCAACATTTCAGAATTATGTTTTACAAGACTAATGTTAAGAAAAGGTTTAAAAGGTTCAGAATGGCATTTCAGGCATTTGAAGACATTTTGCCTTTTCGAGGTGCACAGATGTAAGCTTGAAAATTGGTGGATATTTCTTCTTAATAAAGCTGCCTGTATCCATGCCATATTTTGAGTATATTTATGCACACCTTTGTAGTCCAGTACAGAAGAGGATTCCTTAAATTCCTTTCCTAAAAAAAACATTTAAATGAGAATCAACCCCCTTAATATGTTTTTCTTAAGAAAAGGAGGGGGAAGGAAATCTTTCCATGTCCATTCAGGTTTAGTAGGTGTGAAAGCTCAATAAGATTCTCTGTGAGAAATTAAAAACACCCCCTATTAGTTCAATGCCACAGGCTCATAATTCAGATGGTTAAAATCCATTTTGCAGTAGTTTGCAATAAGACTGAGGATTCTTCTCTATTTCACTGTGGCTTCAGACATCCCTTCCTCCAATATGTTTCAAAACTACAGGCATCAGTGAACAACTTCACTTTTGTTTCTAAATATTGAGTGATAAGTAATGATGGCATTGGTTGAGTGACAGGGGCGAGATAGTTGAGAATAAACATACCAGAATCTTTACCCTATTAGCCACAGAAGTATTTAGGATGTCAGTTAATGAATTTACATTACTCATGCTGTCAACAGAATGAAAGAAACAATGATTTCATGTTAATGAAAGTAAATGGGGAACCTTACATTTCTGGCAAACTTTAATTGTGGAGCAGTACAATGTTAGTTTTGAAGAGAGGTGAGGATCTAAGAAACAATGGAATAAAACCTGGAAAAGAATAGTAGTTTGTCACAAACACCACAGTGACAAGGCATTAAAGTGGTTATTATAAGCAGTAAGAAAGTAAGAACTGTTTCTTTGTTTCTTTTTCTTTTTTTGATCACAATGGTCGAATTATTTCTTTGACTTAAAGACTTGAATTCTTGTCTTAAACAAAGAAATTACTTAAAAATAAGTGTTTTTTTTTCCCCCCTTTTTTTCCTCTTTATTATTCCTATAAAGGTACTTTAGTTACTGGATTGTATCCTGATTCCATCTGGTCTGATTTTTCTTATGTCCCACAGATGCATGTCTGTGATAATGACTAGTCCTAATACATAATGTATTTCAAACTATAATACCTAGGATAAAACAAATTGTTAAATAACAAACCAGTCTTTGAGCAGATTTAGTTAACCATGTGTTATCGTTAACCAAGTTAACTGTATTTCACTTGGATTATAAATGTTTTTTTTTTTTTTTATAAATATATTTATAAACCGTTTTCTTCTCAAAGCTTTTCCTTTGTATGTTATAGTCTGTTTTTGTACTTTCCAAACTATTTCCTCCTTCATCAAATGCAGGAAAGAATTTGAAAAACTCCAAACCCAGTAAACTTCCAGCTACTTTCAATCTGAGTTTACCCTGCCAACTTCGCGTAGAGAAATTGCTTTTCCTCTGGGTCTCACAAAGACTTACACTTAATAAGCAATGCTATAGCTTAATAGGCATACCTAATTTTCTACCCCTAAAGAATAAAATATAAAGCATATTTCAATGAATAGCTTCATATATGAGTAGTTTCTCGTCATTAGGGTATTAGTTTTTTGTCTAGTCCATAGGATCATAATCATGTCACATGACCAACCAATCCACTGTATGTCTTTTAACATTCACTATCTACTAAGGATAGATCTATGAAAATGTTGTAAAGTGTTACAAATTTTTTCCAAGATGTTAGATCAAAATACTCCGTGACTGTTTCTAGGAATTCCTAGTTTGTTTATGTTTTTATGTTTGTTATGTTTGTAAGGTTTATAAGAGGCTGTGATTTTAGATACCCCCCAACATTTGCTTGAATAAGAGTTGTAAATTAAAAATTTCTACACAATAAAGCATGCATTTTTTCTCAAAATGAATTAAGTTAATATAATGGTGTAATTACCTAGTTAAACAAATGATCTTAAAAAAAAAATTTACTCTGCATTTTAATTTGTTTTAGACTAATAGAAATCTTTGTACACACTGATTTTGTTTTCCAGCGTATGAGATTCTTGCTGTTTGGGAAACTCATGATTTAATTGAATTTAACATCCCTTGAAGATTTTTTTCAGTATTGATTTTCAAGTTTGAAGATGTGAAATCATCTTCAAAAATATTTTTTCTATGCCTGTAAATCAACCATAGCGGAAAAAGATGAGAGAAATTGCACATATGCTTTTGCTTCGGTTATGTAATAGCATTCCATGTATAGTCAGTGTAATCTGGACAACAATCTCAGAGGAATATTTGCAGAACTCTGCAAAAATATTTCTGAAGTTACAAGAATTAACTGTATGACGCTGAATTATCTTCCAAACTTGTGTAACCTTTGTGTTAGTGACAACATTTCTTTTTAAAAGGGAATGTAATGTGTGGTTAATGAATATGCATCCTAAGATTTGCTATTAAACATCCATTTGTAGTTGAGAATACTATATAACAATAAGGATTATTTTTGATATGTAATAATATAGACCTTGATGTAGATTTAAAAAGTGTAACAGATCTCTCTCTGAGTACTAGCATATGCCTTGCATAAAATATTTAATGGTGTTATTCTTTTTAACTTTTATATATATATATATATATACACACACGTGTGTTTATATATATATATGTATTTATGCATAAGCAAGCACTTATATTGTGTATTTTCAGGTACTCACGTCATGGAAGGCTCTGGACGAATGCTCGTAACTGCCGTGGGTGTCAATTCTCAGACAGGCATCATCTTTACTCTGTTAGGTGCTGGAGGAGAAGAAGAAGAAAAGAAAGATAAGAAAGGTAAATTTCACAACACACATGAATGCTCCCAAGAAAGCACTTTTTTTTTTTTTTTTTAAGCCAGAATTCTCCTCAACTCTAGACAAACAAACAAACAGTTTTAAAAAACTTTTTTTAATTCATTTTTGTCATTGCACATCACACTGGAAAACTGCAAAAATGGTTAACCAATAATATACATTGGATAACAAGATGTTTTTCCAGTGTTAAATTGCAGACTCTCATAATTAAATGCAAGGAAGTACATGGGCATACTCCCATTGCTGTATCTTTTTGCATAATCCATACTCACCTAAAATTTGCAAAGGTTTTGCACTTGTCCACTTACATCTATGTAATATTGTTTTTTCAAAACTCAGCCATGAAAATTACATCTTTTTTTGAGCTTCAGACATAAAATAAAGATAAGATGTGGCTTTTTACTAACTTAGTTGCTTAATGTTAGTGACTGATTTTAGAGGCATTTTAATTACCTAAGGTGTAGAGGTCATACTAAGAACAGTAAAATGGAATAAAGTAACTAGCAGTAAATGTTAACAGAGAGTTTAACTCTGACATCACGTATCAGTTGATGAAATCAAGAAATGTTAAGATTTTCCATTTTATTATAGTTCGAAGTCATGAGCAACTGCTACTTTCTGGGTTGCACACCAAGCAGACGTGATTTAACATGTCCTTTGCAGTTTTTGTTCATAGTCTTTTTGTAAATCGTTCCAGTCTACTTTCAGAATTTTGTTCCATGTTTGTTCTAAGAATATTTTTCTTTCAGACATGCTTAAGGTCAATTAATATGATTTTTTAGACACTCCCACGCTTTTTAGTGCTTTTTTACAGTTAATAAAGGAGTAGTTATAGTTTTACAGAACATTTTACCTATTAGAAAGCATGATTTCACCTTTATTATTTCTGTTCCATCCTTTCAATTTGAAGCAGCAGATAGGAATGCCAATTCAAAACGGTTTTCACAACATAGATTTTCCATTCAGAAATGTGTGCTACAAGTGGAAGTCCTAATGAAACCCAGAAATGCAAAATACTTATCAGGCATGATAAGTTTGCAGAACTTTAAAAGGAGAAAGACTGAAACTTCCCAAAGTAAAACTCTTTCATGTCAGACTAGTTTTGAACAATTTCCTGGAGTCTAATCTAAAAGGATGGAAAAGACTCCTAAATACAGATATTTCAGGATCTGGCAGCATCTGTTTTGGCAGTGTATAAGGATATTCTAGAGGGGAGGGAGCAACATCAGTTTCTGCATGAAAGTAACAACCGTCTGTCCTGAGGTCCTTTGTTTAATGGGGTTGGCCTTCTCTGTATATTATTTTGCTCAGGACGCTGATGATTTTCTCATGTTGGACTGTGGATAGCTTGGAAGACAGTGAAAGACAAATCTGAGGTAGCAAAGTAATGCAATGCACTGTGCTCATAATGTACTTCCCAGAGACAGAGATACTTACAGGGATGTGTAAGATCTTTTTATGCAGATGCTAAATCCAATTGGATATAGCTACAATACCAAGAAAATTCCTTCACATTTTGTACTGGCTCTAGCAGCTTTGTGCTAGTGCAGAAGAGTGCCTGAGCAGAGCTGATGACTGATTAGGCCTGAGCTCAGATGACGTACTCTCATATATAAACCTGCAGTTCTCTAAAGTCCTAACAATCATAAATGTTTGCTTCAGTCTTATGTGGGTGTATGCTTTTATTGTTCATTAACATTTTGTAAAAATCATCATACAGGTGTGAAACAGGACGATGGACATCAACTTCCAGGTAGAGTAAGAATTCTGCCACATCAGATGAAAGGATGAGGCCTTTAGCCAGCAAGCTTTGGTGCAAATCAGGGTTGAAATAATGATTAAAATAATTGTCTTTGAATCAGTCCAGTTAAATTAAAGAACAGTTTCAAATCAACAGGATTGTTCATGGCAAACATTTAAGTGCGCACGCACTGTTGGTGTTGCAAATCTGAATGTTAAGCTTGAATACTCAGTTAATCTCCAGAAGTAAATTACAGTACATTAAACACTGAAATGCGTGATTTGCTGTTAGCAGTTCGTGCTGTGCTGGTTAGTATGAGTATCCAAATGGAATAAAAAATAAGCATGAGTAACCAAAACACTGTTGTTATCATCAGAATAATCAAATTTGCAATTGAAATTTTCATGAATATACTTACACATGGTGTGTTTTTAAATCCTATGTGCTGTTTATTTTCTTTTTCCAATTTACCATTTGTAAATAAGACAAGATGATATTTCTTGAATAACAAACCAGTACAATATGAAACAGTCACTATGGGTCAAGGACTGAGGAAGTTCAAGAGTCTCGGTCTGGATTCACTACAGGACTTCTGTGTTCTGTTGTGAGCAATTACCCAACAGAAACAAAGCAAAACTTATTTTATCTATTATTTACAGAGATTAATTTTCTCTACAGTAGTATAAAAATCCACAATAAAATAATAAAATGTTCTCAAAGTTTTTCATATACCTGTTAGGAAAGATTGCTTGACCAATTTATCTGATATGCAAATAATTGCTGAAAACAAAATGAGAATTTTATTTTCTGTTACTTTTTTTCATTTCACCACAAAACAGAGGCAATTACATAATGCCTGTTATTTGGATTTGAAACAACTCATTATTCTCCACAAGACTATATTTTCCAAGATTGTTTCTTCTACATTTCTACATACAATATGGAAAAGTTTAATATTTCTCCTGAAATCAATGTGCAACTAGGTTTTTAGAAGACAAAGACTGAGCCAGCACCTTAGACTGGGCTGTGCCAGCAGTAATACATTGTAATACGTAGCATTGCATCAAATGCAAAATATGTAATGTTGCAGATACAATGTAGCATGCAACATATTTTAAAACTACTGATACATTCCACAAATTTATTTATTCAAGGGAAATATTTCAACCATTTTAATATTTCCATAACTCATAATTTAAGAAAAAAAAATATAGAGAGGACCATACGTAGTGTGTACAATTAGTTCTCACCAACTGTTAACTTGGTTAAACGTCTTTCTTGTTTGTTTAGTTGTTATTATAATTATTCCATGTATGATTTTTTGCCTTTGTAATGACATTTTGATTTTGAAATTTATGTTGATTAATTTAAAACATTGATTTTGGCGAAAACAAAGCCACAGTATATCATAAATGTTTTTGCTTTTGTCATTTGCATTTGTTCATGTTGTTATTATTTATTATTTATTTTGTTGTTGTTGTTGTTTTTTACCCATTATTACTCAGTAGATTCTTCCCATCCCTCCTCCCACCCTCCTTCAGCCACAGATGGTGCAGCAGGTGCAAATGCCACTGATAATGCAAATGCCAGCTTAGTCAATGGTACGTCAAGAACACCTAGCTTGTTTTATTTGATAGATTTCTCTCCTTACTATATAAGATTCCCTCTTTCTCTTATGAACTGCACAGATGTTTTATGTGCGTGTCATTACCCTCTGAGAGCTCCTTTTCCACAAACTCCACAGCAGCTTATGAGATGCCACAAAGATGTTATGACTGAATTACTTCATTCACACAAAATTAAACATGGGAGAAGAACAAATAGGAATTATGATCTCTCTGCCATTAATTAAAATTGCAATTAAAAGGAACAGTTAAGTCAAAACTTTTGAGTTGCCTTTACGTAGAGTTTCATTGTAAAACACATTTGTCAGCACAGATCTGAAGAACACCATGATAAATGGATTGTACCTTCTTCTGATGTGGCACTCTCATAAGTATTGATATAGCCTCTGTGTAGTTTTGAGAAATAGTGCTGGGGTCGGGAATCTGGCTCCATTCCTACTTGCAGTGCTTTCATAAAAAACTTCTGCTGCTTTCAGCATCTTTTGAATAGAGACTGACAGCAAAGCAAAGCTTGGGGATATTTGTGTATGCCCTTAGATAGTGATCATCTAATGAGCCTGTTTGCATTGACTGCGTGTATATATATTACTGTGGTCATTTTTGACCGTTTCTTAATACAGCTTCTTGACCCCACTTGTAGCATGGAGGTATTTCAGTGTCTCTTCTAATAGTCTAATTCCAGTATTAAATAGAATGGGTCAAGATTAGTCTAGGCATTAGAAGAGCTATATTTTTCTGGTCATCAAATACATTAGCCTATATTTGCCATAGAGACCTTTCCTTCTTGTACAGCACCAGTTACCCAGCCATTCTATTTTTCATCAAGTTGGTGACTTTTTTTTTTTTTTATGTGGGTCAGTGGTTGGGGCATTATGTATGTAATGCTAGTTTCTGACACAGCATTGCCAAGTACTAAACAAGTATTAAGATTTACTAGTGTGAGAACCTTTTTAAAGCAATGACATCGTAAATCCTTTGAGCCTAATTCTAAATAATTTGATTATAACTTAAAAGAAACATGTAACCAGACTTAAAATTTTCCTCCTGCATATTCTAGGTTTGCTGGGAAACTAGGATTTCCAATCCTGACATCTCACTGCATGGCAGATTTTTTTAGTAAAGCAAAGGAGTGGCAACTTTTTTTTGAGTCTCAAAATCTTGTCTGTTTAAATTTGGCAGATGAGCTTTTGAGAACACGAAGTCTTACACACAAAAATGTCACAAAACCTTGAAGGATCTAAAGCAGAACTGCAAAACTTTGCTCTTTTCCAACAATATAGGCAAATTCAGAAAAAAAAATTAATTCTTCCTACAAGTCCCATCTCTGTGTTATCCCTAGACCATCCTGGTTCCAACACCCCCATTTCAGATTCCTTAAAGACCAAGAACCAGGAAATGAATGAGGACTGTTTCATTTTCCATTCCTGATGGTTCTACTTCCTTGTGTGTAAAACAAGTGTGTGCATACAACACTCTTACCAGATGTCCTCCTTCTGTCCCACTGGAGATTGCACTATTAAATTTTGCCTAGTACTAAGTTAAGCATCTGCTTAAGTGCTTTGCTTGTTGAAAACCATTGCTCAGCAAGAGGCAGAAATGAGTCTTGAGTTATTCTAACCCAGTCTCTCTGTTAGCATGATTTAGCTGCTTGGTAAATATCTGTTGTGTTTGGTCTGAATGCCTGAATTTCCTATGGAAATTGAGTACCAAAGGATATTAAATGAGTGTGTAAAATCAAGTAAATATGGGACTTTCTATCTTCTCTCCCACCAGAAACAGCAGTTACTGTCCCTGCTTATCTCAGAGCGGTAGTTTACATACTCAGTTCTTTTCAGTGCACAAGGTGTAGAAGTGAATTGTTTGTGCAACTGAATATCTTTCTGCTTTCACCTCTTCTGAGGTGAGGCAGTCAAATGAATTCTGCACATCTTTGATCAACATGGAGAGAAGAAACTTCCTTAATTCAACTTTCTTGACGGTGTGTTCAGAGGAGAACTGTGACAGCAAGCAGAGTTAAATTTCAGTGCTTTGAAATTGTCTGGGAAATTGCCAAAGTCTGGTTTCTGTTTATACTATGCATTTTTCTAGTCAGCAGTGACGATGGGTTGAGAATACTTAAAAGGTAGCTATGTTTTGCAGGGGGGTTGGAGAAGAGAAAGGAAGGAAAGAAGTTCTAAAGCGAGGAGATCAAGTTCTTGTAGCTATTTTTCCAATCTAGATTAAAGTTTTTTTTTCAATAATGCCTTAGTATTTTCCCTGAGATATAACTGGAAAAAAGCATTTTTACCTAATGTTTAATATCTCTGTGTAGAAGATACCTTCAAATATGAAAAAAATATTATATGCTTGAATAAATACTTAGAACAGCAAATGATGTTGCTTGCTAGTTGAAAGCCAAAACGTTACAATTTAAAATAAATTGATTTATGTCTTAGTTACCAATATTCAGTTGACACAGAAAAATGCTTTTTATTTTCAGTCAGTGATAGTGATAAAGGCGTGTAGGCTTGCGACACATCCTGTTGTTTGCCACTTGCTATATAAGGAACTATCACATACTAGTAGTTATTTCTAGTAGTTGAAATGAAAATGCATAATTTTCTGATGGTCTTTTTTGTTAAAAAAAAATAAATAAATCCAGAAAATATATTCAGCTCTCAAAAGGTTACAAGTTTGGGTTATAAGCAGATCAGAAAATTTTACAGAAAGGTAGTAATTCATGAATTTTTTTCTGATTTAATAGTACAGTATTTAGAAAATATAAATTTTTATAACGTAAATATGGGAAAAAGCAGTGCTGTTAGTTTACAGCTTGTTTATCCCAAATATGATTTGGTTGCAGAAAGCAATGTTGGTCATTGGCCAGCCTTATTCCTAAATCAGGATTTCCTTTTTTTTTTTGTGTGTGTGTGTGTGTCACAACTCATATAATTTTTTATTTAAAATTATAAATTATAAAATAAAAATATATTATAATTAAAATTCTAAATTATAAAATTTTCCTATAGAAATACCGTACCAGACTCAAAGAAACGTCTCAGCTGAAATACTTCACATCTACTGCTAATTCTATCTGTTCTAGCATATGTATACTTCTGTTGTTTTTCTGGAAAGCAATTTGCAGTTTTAATATATTTTAATGTATTTTCTGAATTGCAAGAGGAGTTATTTAATGCATAAAATGAATATGCATAAAAGAATCATCTAAAACTTCCTATTTGATCAGTGGCATCAGAATTATTCTTAGGTAGTTAACCTGTGTTTTACGAATGCATTGATTCTGATATCATACTGCATGGAAGAATTCCTAATGATTCACTTGAAATACGTCACTTCTCCCCCTATATATAGATTTGCAATGTGCGTCTGTTCTTACTAGCCGCATAATATAACTGACTTGACATGAAGAGAGCTGCAACTCATTTCAATTGCAACATGAGACATTTTGGAAGATAGTAGGGTATTTTTTTTTTTTTTTTTTTTTTGTTCTACCACAGAACATGAGAATATAACTAGATCAGCTTCTTTAGGTGATTTCAAGTTGTTCTTCCAATGAGCAAATAATTTCTATTGCCAGCAGTAGGATTTTGTTATTTTGTCTCATTAACTCTTCATAAAGGGCTGTGGGTGGGAAAGGGAAGTCTTCTGTGGAAGGTTTATTTGCTGAAGTAACCTTTTGGGCATAAGAACTTTGGCATTAGTGATGCCGTGGGTATGTTCCAAGTAAAGAGATGGGAATTTTCATCAGGTAAAGGCAACATGCAAAACATTTTTTATTCGAATCCAAAGCTTCCAAAGCAGCTGCAGAATTCAGCTCATATTAAGAGGCTCTGTAGCCTTTTCTAAACTTTCTGATTCTTTGGCTCTGCTCAGAAAAGTGGTAGAAATAAACGCAGATTAATTCCCCCAGATTTCAGGGCACACTGTCCCTTTTATTTACTTATTTCCAAAAATAAAAGAAAAAAATACAAACATATTAAAATATATTTCTGAGGAATTCTATATTGCATTTAATATAAAATATTAATACTTACTAATCATTTTTGTTTTTCTAAACAATGCAGAAAGGTCAGAGAGATGGGTTAGTATTTCTGGTCCTAGCACAAACTGAAATAAGGATTTCTCAGCAGTAGTGATTCTGTCATCTTGATTTCTTCATAATTTGTATTCAAGTGGAAATGTAAGATTCAAGAAATTATAGGAAATAATTTACTTCCTTTTACTGTATTCTTTCCTTTATCATAATTACTTATTCATTGTTATTTTAAATATATGTATGTTTACATTGTTGTTAATGATTGTCCATTTTGTAGGTAGCTAGGGTAGTTGAATTCTTATTTTAACTCATCACAAAAAACATTATGCCCCTATTAAAAAGCAAATGTAGATAATAAAGTTAAATATTTTGGTTTACATGGAAAACAGTAATGCATTTTGTGTTTGCCAGTTGTGAAGCTCTTTTTTTGTTTGTTTTTGTTTTGCCTTTTTTTTTTTTAAATTGAAGAATCTTTAATTCTACTGCTTTAAGGTTTTGAATTGTGTTCAAAAAAATAAACTGTAAAGCAGAACACAGAGCAGACTACGTCTGCTCTAAATTAATGTGTCCCAGCTCATAAGGAAGGCTTTTTCCACTAGCCAGAAATCTGAATCTCTGGTGATATTTTGTGTATTCCTCTATCTGTATTAAAAAGTATTCTAAGAAAAATAGTGATTAGGCAGATATCAAGTTCAGCTATGGTGTTTTTTTGTTTTGTTTTGTTTTTTCCCTTCAATTTTTAGATGAAGCAAAAATTTTTGAGCAAATATCACAATGAAAACAAACTTATTTTTGCCCAGGGTCATAGATTCCTGGGAGGACATAGGTCTTTGGAAGATAGGTATCACTTGTTTTTTTAAAATCGTATTATAACCAAGGTGGGAATAGAGTTAAAAATAGACAAGCAGTTGATGCTAAATAGTCTACTTCAGCAAACTTTAGTAATCATCTGAGTACTGAGATCCTTATATGTAGCAAAACATCCATTCCTTTAATGTAACTCTGCACTTTGGAATTTCTCTGTGGCTGTAGCCTATTAGCCTGGGGTGTCATTTACAACCTATTTGGCCATTTTTGCTATTTTTAAGAGAATTAAGTCTTTAGTGATCCCCAACTACTGAACATGCAAACGTGTAAGAAATGCATCTTAGCCTTTCAATTTTGCTACTATGTATTCACAGCATAGAGTGAAAAAATTAATGCATGTACTGAAGCATAATATCTGCTGCTTTACTGTGCATGTGAATTCCTGCTCTGTTAGCATAGGAAGTCTGAAGAGCAGGACTTACCTGCTGTAATTTTTATTAACAAACTCTAATGATACTTTTCTTACTATAGTGTGTCAAAAGTCCTGTGAAGAAATTTTAACTATTAATTTTCCTTAGTGTTATTTTTCTATTGGCCATTATAGCTAACTACAAGAAGAGGATGTCATCCATTTGGAATATAATATTTACAAAATTCAAGTAGTCTATTCCAAGAGATTAATTTATCACTGTGACAGTTTCACAAGTTATCCCACCAAGAAATTTTGAATACACTTGATATCATTTACTAGTTATACCAGAGTTTTGTATGCTCTAACTGGTATTTTTACCATTTTAACATACACTTTCAAATGGTATATTGTCAGTTTTAAAGAATACAAATAATGATTTAGGTATGGTAAGACTAAATGTAGCTGAAATATTAAATTGCAAATTACAGATGCATCTGACATCTCTCTTTAGGATAAATCTGAATATAGGATGACCACCTGGCACTCATATTTACAGGAGTAACTTGCTAAATAATATAAGTAAGGAAGATGTCATTTTACAGTTTTATTTATTTATATTTATTAACACTTATTTTTATATTTTTTCTTAATTTACTAAAATATTTAATTCTGGCATACATTAAGGAGGTCATGCTCTATACTACTGTGTGCCAGGTTATAACTGTGGTTTTATTAAATACTAGATATCTGAAAGTTCACTTCATGTTTATTATTAAAATTCTACTTTCTAGTAGATTCTCTTTATTAGTATCAGCCTCATAACTTCCACAATTTGCTCAAAAAAATGTAATGATATTTAGTATTTTATGTTACAACATTGAACTTGACTGCAGTTACTTGAATGTGTCCAGCTAAGTTGTCTATGCTTCTAATAAACACATAATAACAAGGGCTACTGATCATCAATAAGTATCTGTAACATGCTCATTACTTTTGTCTGCCTTTTTTATTTAAATTCCCATTTTCATGTTCTGTCTTGGGTGAAGATTGTTTACTGTCTGTTGTCTGTTGAAATTTTTCATCATATAGGCAAAATGCAGGATGGGAATATGGAGAACAGCCAGAACAAAGGTAATCTTCTTTCCTATTAAGCAGGTTGTGGATTTTATGTTTAGCATATGCAGGTAGATTCTGTTAAAAAATAAAATGAGAGTTTGTGATTTGTGCATATATGTAAAAGTGGCCCTATTCAAACAATGTTGAAGAAAGATCCTACCAAAGATATTGTAGAATTGTAATTTATAGAATTTTAATGTATCAGATATTTAGGATAGGAAAAGATCATTATTTCTAATACAATGTTTTTAAAAGACGCTGTCATGTCACGAAGCTCATTTGGATTCATTTTTCTTGTGCAAGTTATGTATGCTATGTATCATTAGTGAATTTCCAACCCTCTTTTTGATACGTTTGGTCACCTTTGGTGTTTAATGATATTGTATAAGCATATTATTAATTGCAGGGAGAAGGTTAAAAAAAATAACAAAAGGAAACTTTAATGCCTCAGGTTATTTAGCAATGTAAAAGTGTACTATAATGATAAATAAAAGGAAGATTAAGAATATTAGGTGTTTCTTCGTTAATGTGCAATCTCAGGAAGAAATAGAAATAAATATTTTGCTTCCTCTGAAGAAAAGTTATGTTTCCGTGTTTTGTTAAATAAGACACCAGATATCATGATTTCTTTAGATTATACCAAGTAAGTAAATTAAACTATAATTTTCTCTTCAGATAATTCTAAACTTTGCAAAGGTGGTAGATCAGAAATAGATAAACTCAGTTGTTAGTGGTACAGAACCATTAAATAAAATTATACTAAATGAATACATTTTAAAGTTAAACAAAACAATTAGATTTCCAGGTCAGATAAGCATGATTTTGTAAAAACTGTTCAGGAATGTCAAAGCTGAGCAGATCTGTTTCATCTCATTCTGTTTAATTTACTTTCGTCTCCTTTCTATACAAAACTGACACATACACATATATAAATTGGATTTTTTTTTTTAATTTAAAAAAACTCTTGCTTTTTGATAATAAAAGTTTCCTTTAGCATTAGCATTCTTTCAGGAATGTATTCTTTAGCCTGTAATTTTTTATTTTTATTTTTTAAATGGGATAATTATGATGGTTTTGCTATCTGACCTGATGGTCAAGCTACTTGAACACTGAATGCTAAGGAAACCTTTTAAGTCTGGTATTACTCTAGAATAGCGATTCACAAAGTGTGGTCCACAGGTTACAGAGGTGCCTATGCAGTCAAGCAGATCTGTTTGTGGAGTGTCCATGGAACCACACTGCTTTTAAAACATTGTCGTTAAAAGTAAGATTATAAGAGTGTATTGTAATTTGTGAGGCATACCAAAATTTAGTGCATTATAGATAGTCAACTTGCTAAAATGTTTGAGATCTGCTATTCTAGGAAATCCTGCAGTACTGATGTACTGTTACTTGCCAAATGTTTTGCAACACATTAAGTGATATATGTGTGTATAACACAGAATATCATTGGCTATAAACAAACAAACAAAACCAAAAGTAATGGTTTTCCTGGTACTCAACAAATGGTGTGTTACTTATTCCAATGTTTGTGAAGTGCTCATGGGTACACTTGTACATTTGTGCCCCTGCGGAACCCCGCTGGGTCCTCGTGTGGGCATCTGTCTGCTGTGGGAGCAAAGGGTAATTCTGTGCATAGTTCCAATCATCAGCCCCAACAAGGGGTGTTGCTGGGGGTATTCAGTAAGTATCAACACTAAGAGAAGAAGAATGGAGAACAGTTTTGGAGTAACAGTTTTGTTCTGCATTATTAGCCAAGCAGCAGGACGGGGCTGCTGCCATGGAGATGCAGCCACTGAAGAGTGCAGAAGGGGGAGAAGGAGATGACAAAGACAAGAAGAAATCCAACATGCACAAGAAAGAAAAATCTGTCCTTCAGGGAAAGCTGACTAAGCTGGCAGTCCAGATAGGCAAAGCAGGTATGACTGGATAATTGTCTGAATAGCAGTGTGTTATAGTAACAACAAAGGGTTTCTAAGCAAGGTATTCTTAAAAGAGTAGTGCTTTATTACTGCAATATTTAGAAATGGATTGTCATAGTACTGTTCTGAGGACAGTAGGTGGTACTGAAGGTCTTGTATCTTCAAAAACTCGGTTTTGACCATCAAGAAACAGAAAACTTTGGGCAACTTGGAATGTAATGAATATTTGAATCAAAATGAAATGTAGCTTACTTGATACTCCCAAGCGCAGTAATTACGCGATATTTAATTTCCTTCTCCCTTAGAACTTCTAAATACACAGTTTCAGAATCTCTAATATCATCTCAAAATGTCACTCTCACAATATTTCCCCCTATGGATTCTGAAATCGTTCTGTTCTCTCTTAATATCCATGTTCATGCCTTCTATCCAAATATGACGTATCTGTTGACTCTTGTATCCAGTACCATCTGGCCCCTACTGTTAAAAGTCCCTTCTCCAACATGCAGGTAGAAAGTTAAGATCTTTCATAATGACATAATGTTCATTAGTTTTTTTGTTTTGTTTTGTTTTTCTAGTAGTATTAAAGAGATCTTGGTCTCTTTAATTCTACAGATCCCTGACTGTGGCCATACAACAGAATCCTAAATTCCTTACCTCTG
The DNA here is from genome assembly GCF_964034855.1 of Anser brachyrhynchus. NCBI lineage: Eukaryota > Metazoa > Chordata > Aves > Anseriformes > Anatidae > Anser > Anser brachyrhynchus. Next base: position 18,369,044 of record NC_137705.1, read on the forward strand.
TTGAATCTCCTTTATGCTTCTTTACCAATCTCATCTTTACCCCTACTGTTCCTTCTAATTATTTTCAGTTGATTACACTTAGCCGATTGCAGAACCCCATGATGCCACGTCTGTCTCTTTGCCTGAACAGTGCATGACTAAGAATTTACGCTTATCATCTTTTTAATATTCAATTTCATACTTTGCCCACTTTCATATTCCACAAGCTTTTCTGTTTTCTTGCTAGGCGTACAACAGTATGCATTGATATAAAAACACTTCATTTTTTATGATTATTAACTTTCTAGGCTAAGTATTTTTATACATTGTTTTCTGCTTATTACTCTCTCTGGTGTTTCGGAATGCACAGAGATGTCATTTTTAAAGTAACAGTATAGGTCTTTCTAACCATACTGTGACAAGTAATATGAATTAAATTAATTATGGCCTCACTTTTTTTTTTATTATTTTTCATTAGGCAATCTATGGAAATGTCTTGTATTGCCATAAAGATTTACCTGTATATTTTAATGGATTTTCCTTTATCCTCTGGTATTTAGTGGTCTCCCTGAGTTATCTGTTTCCTGTCAACCTTAACATCCTTTAGCTTATCTTTTTATTTATTTATTTTTAACCTCAGTCAAGACATGGAATTCACAGAATCCTCCTTCTATTGTATGATCTCATTAGACAGAAATCAGTATATTCTGAAATGCAGGCTTGGCTTCTTATTCAAAACCAAAGAGCACTAATCATAGCAAAGCAAAATAGATGTTCTAATGGCAACCGGTTTTTATTTGTCACTTAAATCCAGGAACATAATTGTGCAGGAGAAATACTATCTTAACAAAGTCTGTGTCATCAAGAGAGCATACATAGTCCCCAGGATCTTCTTAGAATTCTGTGAAATATTTATTAGACTCTCACATGATATACTGTCAGTGTTGTACTCTTTTGAGACTCTCCTCACAAACATATGCACAGTTTTCATATGTCCCTTTAAAAAGGGAAACCTTGGAAACACTATTATTAATCATTTTTTTCCAGAAGACCAATTACATAACTGTGGACAATTATATATTATTGTTTTTGACTGGATACCTCAGTCTAAAATGTTCTACATAACAAAATAAACTAAAAGATACTCCTTTTCTCAAGCCTCTCAAGATAAACTTCTTTAAAAAGAAAGATGAGGAAATGCTGTTTGAATATTTAGACTAGCAAAGTAATGTACTAAACTTGAAAAACTTGGCTTAATCATCAGGACTCTAGACTTACTGGGAAGTGTTAAAGGCAGCAGTGAGATGGTGCTTAGAAATGGTGCAGCAGCATCCAGCTGTTCTGAATTGAGTATTTCTTTACTCATTAGAATGTATGGCCATTGTAATTGTATTACAATAACGGTTTATGTTGTAAATGTATTATAGTAATGTTTTCCTCTACGTTGTATGATTTACTATTATTGGTACTAGTGGTAATGTAAAATCTCATGTAGAGTAAGAAACTCAAGAAACTCATATGAAACTCAAATATGAATTTCTAATTGCATGTTTTTAATTGTTTGGGTTTTGCTTCATAGTAATTGATTATTTTTATTTTCAGGTTTGGTGATGTCTGCCATCACTGTAATCATTTTGGTACTCTATTTTGCCATCGACACCTTTGTGGTCAAAAAGAAACAGTGGCTGCCTGAGTGCACTCCTGTCTACGTTCAGTATTTTGTTAAATTCTTCATTATTGGTGTTACTGTACTTGTGGTTGCTGTTCCTGAGGGACTTCCGCTTGCTGTCACTATTTCTCTGGCTTATTCAGTAAAGGTAAGAGACATTAAAAATAATAATGGGAGAAAAATACTTTTCTGTTGAGTTTGCTAGTACATTATTCTTCATCTTTTATCGGCTTTGATTAAAGTTGGACTGTAAATTAATGCCATTAAGATGTTAATGAGTGACATTTCTTTACAGTACTACTTTGCTTTATATTGAAAGTGTTTATGACAAAAATGAAAACATGTATACATGCCAATACGCATCTTTAAAACTACACAATGCAGGAATTTCAAACAGTAGAAATATCTGCTTAGTTTACATAGCTACCAGGTATTTATTGAGCTGGGTTTGCTTTGAGAATACTCCAGTCTTTTAGTATACTTTGTCTTCAAACTTGCTTTTACAATAATAAAAAGTTTTAACAAGGATTTTAAGTTCTCAGGATTTTTTTTTTTATTATTTAAAAGAAAGCAAGGTTTTTCTTAAATGTGGTTGTATATGCTTGTAGTTAATGTAAGTGATTCGGTTAGGAAATTAAAGAGGATTAAAATACCGGACTTGCGGATTACTCCAGTATCTATATAAGAGTTTTCTCAGATTGCTTTAGTAATTTATTCAGATGGGCCTTATGTAAACATTCTAGGAATCTCCGATGAAAATTCTGTAGTTTATTTCCATTTAGGATGTAAAAAAATAACATAAACATCACAAAGAAATAGCTTGATTTATTTTTTAGGCAAATATAATTAACAAAAATACTCAATAATGTGATTTTTCTAGAAGAGACTGTAGCTGCTTTAAAAATATTTCCCCTTCTCCTTACGCCCTTCACCCAGTAGATACAACACATCCATGTGTATCTGTATTTGCAGTATCAAACTGTAATATGCATTTGCCTTCAACTGGTGATACTGTGCCCTGAAAGTGTAAGATACTGTTCTGAAACTAAGGGTCAGGTGATTGGGCACAGAATTCTTTAATAATGAAAACATATAAACAAGGATAACATCTGCTTCCAGGAAGACTGTATGTCTTGTGAAAAATATGCACTGTGGAATGGTGGTGGAGTGGTTGTTGCGGTGGTTTGGCTTGGTTGGTTTGGTTGGTTTGCAAGATGTGTAGTCGCTCTATGTGCTGCAAAATAATGTACTGGCATTGGACACGGTATTGAAAAGAAGGATGAAATATTTGACTAGACACTCAAGGTCAAAATAAAGAATGTGTCTGGAGGATAATATCTCACAAACAATTCATATTCTGTGCAGTTACAGCAGTTACAGATTTTGTTCTAATAGGTAACTTAATTTACACTACTAATTACTCTTGATATTTAGCTTTAATTCTAATTACACTAATTCTTTATGTTTAGGAGTTAAGCTGAAAGAAAAAAAACAAAAGGAAACAAAAAATTGCATAATTTTATAATATTTATTATAATGATTCTGTTTAAAAAATCCTGTTATCTTCAGGTACTTTAGCTAATTTTTTCTGTTCTACCTATTTCTTAGAATAAAATAATATATATATATATATGTGGAAAAAGATGGAACTATGTCATTTTATCAAAAGCAAAATTATTTCAAGATGATCACTGGTTGTCTGTATCTAGGACTTTTATTACTGGACCCAATTAAAGTTCTGGTTGAGCATTACATGCTAATGAAAAAGACTGAATATATGCTTTTGTCCTTTGTATAACTGATTGAGATTTGTCAAAGCAAATCTTGAATGTATTTTATTTTTCTTTCTCTCAGAAAATGATGAAGGATAACAATCTGGTCCGCCACTTAGATGCTTGTGAAACTATGGGTAATGCTACAGCCATCTGCTCTGACAAAACAGGGACACTAACAACCAACCGGATGACAGTTGTCCAAGCCTATGTCGGTGATGTCCACTACAAAGAGATCCCTGACCCAGATTCTGTACCCGCCAAAACCCTTGAGTTGCTGGTAAATGCCATTGCTATCAACAGTGCTTATACTACAAAAATTCTGGTAAGCTGGGCTTTCTGTCACTAAAATGAAACATAGCAGGAGTTATATTTTTTTAAGCGTTGTTAATTCCTTAACATCCTGTTGTTGATCATCAATTGTTAAATACTGTTGAGGTCCTCAAAATGAGAGCAAGTTGTAAAAATGATTTATCTTATGTGTGGGTGTTTTTTCTTTGTGTGTGTTTTTTGTTGTTGTTTGTTTGTGGTTTTTTGTTTTGTTTTTGTTTTTTGGAGAATAGGATTGTACTTGTATATACAAGACCATGATATATTTTAAAAACTCCTGCTGTTGTTAGGTTGGGTTGGTCTAATCTGTATACAGGTAACTTCACAAAACTAGTTTTCATTGAGACTTCATGTGTGTAAAATTTTTTTGTGTGTGTCTAAGGATCTTCAATTCTTCAATAAGACAAATGAGATTGGTTAAACCAGTTAAGTTAATGCAATTAACTGAAGTTAATGCAGTTAGTAATGCTAACTGGACGTTAGTAACAATCAACATTTGGAAGAAGAATTTTTAGAGATAACTTAAGCAAACGTGTGAAGTGTGTTTGTGGCAAAGGTGCTTTGAAATGAACGCTCCTGAGGACAAACTGTTTAACTAGGGCTAGTATCTGAAGTGAGGCTACAACTTCAGCACCCTTCAGTCATCTGTGTCATGATGCGCCCCCTCTTCAGTTCTCACTGAAAGCTCTGGAAAGGGAAATGTGAGGAGAACCAGCCCCAAGACAGCTTGACCTACTTCTTACACTGGCAGTGGACACGATGCCTCCAACAGCTCAGACAGACCATGTTTGTTGACACCTTGCAGCTGAAATCATCCAGCAATGTGAGAGCACCTCTTTTCTTGCACTGCAAGGAGAAGAAGCTTTAGTCAAATGAGGTTTGAGCTACCCCTTTTGACTTTAAATTCAGATACCCTGGAGCTACACATGTTTCAGCTGTGAGGATCCAACTAACAGTGCCTGTTCCCAGCTGAATCCTGGATCTCATTCTTCTTTTTCCTATGGTCTGTCCAGGTTAGCAGGGTTGATGAAATGAAAGATGGGCCTTCCTATTTTGGGAGGTTCCGTGTAAATGCTGGGTGGATATTTTATGGCAGTGGCTTTTTGAAATCTAATTTGCATATTTAAAAATTAGTAAGAATATTTTTCTGTTGCTGAGTAAATGCATGTTTTCGTAATTTGATTGTTGGAGAGAGGAACATACCCATATATTTTAATATAATTACAGCCCCAGTACATCTGGGTACTTCCTTCTGTAGGAAGTGAAATTGGACCAAACTCAGCCTCAGTACACAGACAGGAGTTAAGACAAGGTAATACAGACAGATAGGAATGAAGGAGAATAGGCAGATATGTGCATTTGTGCTTGTATAATTGCTGCAGTGGTAATGCTAGTCACCAGCATCAGTCCTAGCTGTCACTGTGGAGTTCAGTGTTGGGAGTGCTTTGGTAAAATGTTACCAACATTGGCAGAATTTTACTCATTTCTGAGAGATGATGTGGCACAGAACAGACAGGTTGGCTGGTAGTAAGTCAGGTACAACTGGGAGAGTAAGACTCAGCATCATTTGCGCTTCAGTTGTTTTGTGTTTTGCTGCTGCTTGTTTTGAATTCTTGAGATCAAACACAGTAATGAGGTGTTTTTGTTCAACTTCCATACGAGTTCAGGCTCTCTGAATCTCAGAAGTTGTTTAACTTTCTGAGCAAGATGTGGTAAGACATTCGACCACTTTCCAAAGGGGTGCATCTGTGATATATGTTTAATGTCCTCTCTTTCTCTTGTGGTAATAGTTTCATTTGACAGAAAATTTTCTTGTCAATCGTAGTTTTAAAATTTCATTGTGGTCTCAACATAGTGGTGTTGTTTTTTACTTTCCCCATAGCTAAGACTCGGTGCTTCTCACTAAAATTAATGGTATGTGCCTATTAAAAGGAGTCAGTGTTTCACCACTTCAGTTCTTTTACAGCTTTGCACAGAGATCAGCTCTCTGAAAAATTGAAAAATGGGTGAAATTCTCTGGAAATCACCATTGTTTGGATGCATATCAGATGACTACTTGAATTCATTTGTATAAAATTAGTGGGGATTTTTTAGCTCTTACAACAGCATCATAAGGTCAAGCCTTGCAGTATGGACCCCGTGAGAATACTCCAGTATCAGAGGAATTATTGTTACAGCAAGCTTAAGCTAAAGTTTAAAATAAAATGTGTTGCTCCAAAGCCCTTATTCATTACAAATCATAAATATAGAAAAAAATACGTAAGGGATTTTTTTTCCAGGATGAAGTGTGCAGAATTACTTTTCTGACTGCTAATACTGAATGCATGCTTATGCACTCATTCTTAGGGTGTGTTAAATCAAATCGTGAATATCAGCTCAAACCCAAAGGGCATATGAGTGCTATGTCACAAAGACTGAATTTTACATATTCTATTATTAGTTATATAGTTACGTGTACACTGTAAATTGCACATTGCATGAACTTCTGTTCAGAGTAATCGCATATGGGGCCGTAAAATTAGTCAAGATGCTGTGCTGAATGAGAAATGTTCCCTCTTGCATTATCGTTTGATTAAGGGGCAATTGAACCGTTGATAAAAATATAAAAAGAAAATAATATCACTGCTTGTAATAAAAGATGTGAATTTCCCTGAGATCAAACACAAATTATTCTAACTAAACAATAGCATCATTATATATAGTTCTTTTTAATGCTTTCCAAGGATTAAGTTATTGTGTGAGCTGCTTTTGCATTCTGTTAGCCTCAGAGCAACTTTAGTGCTGCTCTTATGCTGTTTATGTGAAGCTGCTCTCCAGAAAGCCTTTTTTTTCACCCAGTATTAATGTTTTATATAGCTTCCCCACCCCCTCCCCATGGAAGTAAAAACTGCACTTCATACATTTTTGCATGTAAGCTGTGATAAGGACTGTAAAGCACGTCTTACTCTGAAAACAAAATTTGCATTTTGGGAATGCTTAGATTGCACTTGGAGCAGAGGTACATTGATCTCAAATATCATGGAGCAGTAATGAAATGGAGTCCAGATACTAAAACCAGTGAATTGAACTCTTCTTTCGAGCTCTTGCTTACATAAATTCCATTTGAATTATAAAAGTATTTATTCTTTTAATTTCCTGAAAGCTGTCAGAGGGCAAAGATGACATGCTCTCTGGATGGGTATAGTATGTTCTTATCAAAAAGAGATCACAATTAGCATTAAGTTGAGTGATTTTCAGTACCAGTGGAAAGACTCAGCTGAAACAGTTACTGTGATCTAACACAGGCATTTCATTAGGTACTTATTACGTGCCTAGGGAGCAAAAAACCTACTTGTGCTTAGGTGGATAGCTGGATCAGTATTAGGAAGGCTGTTTTCAGTTCTGAAGATCTGAAGCATCATTTACTGCATTTGCACAGTATTTAGCACAATGTATTGACATCCTTTAGCTGGGACTCTTGAAGGAAAAAGACGGATACGTCACAGAAAAGTGCAAAACATTTACTGCTTTCCACAGCTTCTGCCAACTTATGAAATGAAGTAAACATATGGTAGTTTACACATGGATAAATGTTAGTCAAGTAATGAATGTGACCTGGTACAACCTATTGGACAAAAAGGTCTCTATTGGTTAGAACAAAAAGGGTGAATAAAGAAATAAAGAGAGAAAAAAAAAAAAAGACAATTTTATTGCAGTCAGAACAGAGAAAACAATATGTTTCCTGTTTACGGTATAGCACAAACCCACCTGCTTGTTACATTAACATCTCTCTAAGGAGATTGTGAAGATACCCAGGTTGTTGCCCGCACCCAAACTCCAGTTACATTCCTACCCTAGCTCCAGATGAGGCTCTTCACTGTGCACTCAGACAGACCTCTATTCACAGGACTGTGCCGATGAGTTTGAGGGTCCCAAATACTCCCAGCAGGCAGCAACAGGAGCTCCCCACAAGCTGCCCTGAGAAGGGGATTTGGCTGGGAGAGAGCGATGCTGAGGGAGTGGGTTTACTGGGAAAAAGAGAAAGGTGTTAATTCATCTTATTGCTTTCTGTAATTACTTTTTCATGCATATATAATGAAAGATCGTATTAAAAAAGTGGAACTAAATTTCTAATGTCATTATACTGAAAGCAGTTCAAGAGGTGTTGGCACAGAATTTTTTAAAGATAAATAGTTCTTTTAACTGATTGTCTGATGCAGAAATAGTGGAATGAATGCACTTTATACTTTCTTGGAGAAGAGGGGTGGAGGGAGGCTGGCAGAACAGGTAGTATGAGAACCATAAAAAGAAATGGCATTCTACAGAAGTGAAATGGTAAAAGTAACTGAAAATAAGGTTTTAAAAGTGCACAAATAAAATAAGGTTTTAAAAGCACAATAGTACCTTGCAGGAATAAATGAAAATATATCATGGGTATTGAGAATGTGGATATAGTAGCCAGGGGAACGGTTTGTTTTATTTGTGAGGAATATATTTGCATCCAAAAGTAGTACAGCTATCCAGGTTGTTGGGAGACATTAGTTTCCCCTCAAAAATAGTCTTAAAAGAGGTGTATAAAGTACAAAATTTACTTCTCTTTTATAGAATTGTTTTTTAAAACCATCAAATTTAAAGTCTTTGGATTTCATTTATCAAATACTTCATCTTGTCTATTTTTTTTTTTTTTTAATTAGTGGAAAAATGTTCTCAGTAATAATTTATATACACGTACTATTCAGCCAACAGAAATTCACTGTCATTTCCTTTTACCTTTCATAATTCCATCACTTTCAGTATAGTAAGATCTTCCCAGAAGATTTAAAGTTGTGTTCAGGAATGTGGATAATTTGGAAGTTTGTTACTGAACTAATAAAAGAACTTCATAAGTGGTAGGTTAGTTTATGGATTTTTCCATACGTTTCCCCAGATTAATTTAGAAAGTTATCCGTGAGTGAAAAGAGGATGGAAATATCTTTTCAACGGTAGTTGCTTGCAGCTCTCTAATTCTTGTCTCACAGAGCACAGACCTTTTATCTCTGCACATACATACATATGTGTATTTATATGAACTCTTGTTTTCAAAATAGAATAGAAGACCCTAACAATTAAAAGAGTGTGTTTCATTTCTTACACCAGACTCAAAACCCCCAAATCAGATAATGCTATACCTATCAGCAGAAAATCCTTGGAATTTATATTTCCTGAGGCTACAGCAAAAGATCCCATATTTTATTGCAGCTGTTTGCCAAGGGCAATCACACTAAATGAAACTGCTGTTGGATGTCACTAGAATTCTCTTTATTCAGAGGAGAACCATGAGAAAATAGCTTTTATCATTCAAACAACTTTTTAAATTATTTTGGTAGTTGAAATTGGAAAGATACATTTACTTACGGTCTTCCTAAAATCTCTTCATAAGCCCTTGTTTCTCATGTTAAAATACAAATGAAATTACCATTTGGTTTTAATTGACATGAAGGTTCAGGTTGGGTCTTGTTTTAACCACGGAAGTTAAAATGCTAATAGTGTTCCAAATTAAAATACTTTAAAACAAACAAACAAACAAAAGAGAGAAAAGAAATGGGGAAGAGCACGGCAGCAGCAGCACTTGCAGGTATCACGCACAAACAGCAGTCCCCTATGGCCGGCCCTGTCTTACTGCATCAGTTTCTCCACATACAATTGTAAGGGTTGTCCACAGGGAGGTTTACACGAGTATTTTTGGAATGGAGGGATTTGAGTTAATTTTGGTGTCCATCTGAGCAGAGGCCATCCTTCATAATGGTTTTCTGGCCTCAGCTTTGCTTCCTTTGGCAATGCTCAAAAATACATTCCACCTTTAGATAATGTGTCGAGATTCCAGTATCTTGGTTTAAGATTGAGTCAGGGGGCGGAGGCAGCGCCGCCATTTTGGGCAGCCATTTTGCATGAGGATAGGTCTGTGGAAGGTTTTGGCACCCATTTTGTTCTATATCTGTGGAAGGTTTTGTCCTTACATAAAGAGTCTGGAAATTAGTAAACTGTGAGAAACATTTGGAATGCATTTTTGCAACATAGCCCATATCATGGCACTGGACTGCTTTGGTGCTAGTGTCGTCTGGCTTTGCAGCAGGCAAGAAAGAGGAACAGGCATGAATCCTCTTCCTGCACTGTTCCTGTGGAATACATTGGGAATGACAAAATCCTCTACCTCATGTATGCTTAAAAGCTATCCAGAAAATGCACAGAAAAACAGGCTGAGGGGAGAATCCTCAGCTGGCAAATTGAACTGCTGTGGGACTTCAAAGCTTGTAGTTCTTCACTGTCTGAGAAAGAACAAGTGGGTTTGTATGAACTCCTGGGGCCCTGCTCCAGGTTTTACCGTTTGCGTTCTGCAGTCTTAGGTGTACAAAAACCTGCTAAATCTGTGATATAAGAAGCACATAGGTAAATCTGCTTTGCAGAAAATCTGGGAAAAATGACATTTTTTTTTAGCATGCTTCAGGGTGGCAGAATCCATCTCAGTAGGGCTGGATTTAGGTCAGTAATTCCTAAGCAGTCAGTAAGTAATGTGAGGGTGGTGCAGTAAAACATTCATTGGCTTCTTTCAGCATGTTGTCCTGGTAACAGAAATTTGTGGAAATTGTTAATTCTTGTGCTTTTGAGTGCTCAGGTGATGGCAGTAAAATATTCTCTTGAGCATTTCTGACTCTCTAGCTAAATGGTGTGTTTGAGCCATTTAAAATTAAAAGGTTAATGCCAATTTGACTAATGACATGGAAAACAGAAATAGTGTTACACAAAGTCACTTCTGAGATGGCTTTTTCTCTACATACTGCAGACCAGTTGCTTAGACTATGAAAACTTTTTTCTACCTCTACCCAAACCTTCCCATTCCATCTATTTTGCAAATGAAGTGCACTGTGAATTCTGTTCTAAAAATTGATTTGATTTGATTAAAATTTGATTGCATTGATTTCTACAGTGGTTTTAAAGAGTTTTTACTTCATAGGTATAACTTTTATCTTATAGGTAAATTTATTTCTTCAGATTTTTTTTGGCAAAATGTTAAATGGCTGTAATAATCATAGAGACATAGAACGGCTTGGTTAAAGACCATCAAGTTCCAACCACCCTGCCATGGGCAGTGATGCCACCCACCAGACCAGGTTACCCAGGGCCCAGTCCAACCTGGCCTTAAGTACCTCCAGGGATGGGGCATCCACAGCTTCTCTGTTCAGTGCCTCACCACCCTCTGAGTGAAGAATTTCCTCCTAACCTCTAATCTAAATCTCCCCTCTTTTAGTTTAAGACCATTCCCCTTTGTCATATCATTATCTACTCGAGTAAAGAGTCCATCCTTTTTATAAGACCCCTTTAAGTATTGAGCAGATATATTGTAGATGGGACCAGACAATGCAAGCAAAGTATTTTTTTATATATAAGCAAGACAACCATCACACACACATACAATCCCCAACCACATTGTCTTTAAAACTTTTTCTTAAAGTGATTGATAAGCATTTTCACAGATATTTTAGGCAGAAAAACAAAACAAAAAGAAACTTATAGCGTGCATATCATTTACTGTGTAAATAATAATTATTAAAGATAATAGATATGCAGTCAATTGTCTCTGCTTCTAGGAATGGCAATTAGCAAAGAGTAATGATATTCACACATCACTGGCTATTGAAGTTTTATATAATAAGAGGTACAAATATAACTTTTCTCACTAAATTAGCTACTGAGTTAATAACTGAAATAACTGTGTTTAGAAAAGACTACTGGACTGTGTAAAGTGTAGGACATGTTGTTATATCCATCATGCACTTTCCGCTGTCAGGATGCAAGTGCTTTGTCTTGCTAGCTGAAAGCATTTTATAATAAAGCCTCATTTTTGGGGAGTTGTGTATGAGGGGTTAGAATGGCATCAGCTGCATGGAAAGCTCCTTGACACTTGTCTGTGGGATGGATTTACCTAAGCAAAGAAGGAGCAGAGATCAGAGCAGGGTCATCCTGTAAATCTGCTGTTGACATTTTTAAACTCTCTGGAAGGATGCTTATTTTCATTTGTGGCCAGGTTGTCAGAGGCAAGGCAGGTTTCCCCACAGTATGGTCAGTCTTTTCCTTTGTTCCGTATCTCTTTTTCTGCCAAAGAAAGGTGTGACTGTCCTCCCTAATAACACGTGAATGTGGGAAGAGAAGATGGATGAATAAAACAATCCTACACTCTACAGTGTAGTATGACATAATAGCTAAAAGACAAATTATTTTCTTTTATTTTCTTTCTTCATGCTAGAGAAAACAGATATATAAAACCTTACTCATGCTGGCCTTTGCCTTCACAATTTGGTAACTGCAGATTCCGTTTATTCCTGTTGGAATAATTAATCACTGCAAGATTATAAACAGGACTGATAGTCACTTGGAAGCTTTTTGTTACCAGAATGTTAGCTTTTTTTTTCTGCTTGCTTACATGAAAATGAATAAATTAGTATTAATTTTTTTTTTTAATTTGCTGTGATACAATGTTTTCCCTGTTTTCTTGCATAGGATTTTCTTTTATGTTATTTGTGTTACTTTCACGTTATTATTTTCCACTCCCTGAACCAGTGCAGGATGATTCACTTACAGGGATAAATGCCAGTTATTTCCAAACATACCTGTAGATGCAAGCAGGCTTTAGAAGTCACCTTTCCTGCATGGTATTCCATCGTGTTTTCATGTAGATATATATACTACTCATAGCTGTCTGATAATTTTTAGACCCCAGTTTTTTATTTTTATTTTTATGTAATAAAATGTGTTGGCACAGTGAATGATTTTAATGCATACTTCTTTTCATGCCTACGATACCTTACGGAGACAGTCATCACACTTTGGAGCTGATCCATATGCTGGTTAGAATTCAGTGTTAACACTTCGTATGAGATATTATCAGGGAGCGTGTTTTCTTGATGGGAGCTTTTGTTTTTACATAAGTGGGTATAAAACACTTACTTGAGGCATATCTTGATTCTGTGAAATAGCTTACTTTAATATTCTGTAATCTGTTTTAATTTAGATTTTCTTTATGCTCTTTATCAAGAATAGAAAGCCAATAATTTCACATGATAATTTAATACCAGCTCTATATAAATGGTATTGGTTTTATAACCAAGCAAAAATACTCAAAAAGACTTATTAAAAAAACAGAACACAGAGGATGAATAACCTCATAATGTTGTTTAATGAAATACGGTGTTAATTCTCTTTTGTGTATATGTAATATAATTATGTAATATATACTATGCAGTTTGTAGTATGTTTTCTTTTTATTCTCAGAAAACTCCAAAGGGGTGTCATTTTCCTTTGGAAAAACAAACAATCAAACAAAAAAATGATGTAATGACTGAAGAACAACAGATCAGCAATACAGTATGTGATAAAATAACAACTTGCTAGTTTCAGAGCAATGGATGTGCAGGAGTTACTTTGTACGCATGAAAAAGACTTTAAATTGACTTGGCATTGCTCTTCTGGAATGAAATTGCGCTTACATTTTTTTCTATTTCTGTTCACGTCACCAAAACATTATTTTTCTTTTTACTTGAGTCACAGTGAGTCCTAGAAAGCTGGTATTAAATACTCAGTAAATAAAAAACTGCTTCAAATTCTCATTCCTGCTTTCTTTCGCAGATAGCCCCCATTCCTGATTTTTCTTTCAACTTCCAGTTTTCTCTTCTTGGGTGTGAAGGTCTTGCCCTCTTGCATTCCAGTCAGTCATATTTTTGTATTAGTTACAAGTGAGTGTGGGAAGGTGTCCAAAAATGATGGCCTTTCTGTTAGTTAGAGGTGCCAAATAAACCTGAAAAATCTCTAGAATGGAGGGGATTCTAAAGAATTGTAGCCACACGTTGTGAGCAAACTGCATGGGGCACTGCCTCTCAAAGGCCTGTGACTTTGGTGGACAGAAGGCATTTGTTACATACAGTCATTTTCCCAGCCAGAGTCTGGCAGAAGAAACTCTGAAGGTTTTCAGAGGAAAGGTTGCCAGGGGTATGTTAACGTAGTCAGAACTATATTGTTCCCTAGCATCACTGAAGGAATGACAGACCTCTCTTGGCAGACATCTTGCATGGAAAAATTAAGCTTCTAGAAGGACGTTTGTAAAAATTCAGGATGTTTTTAATAAGTACTACTGCTAACCTGTCTCATGTGTAAGTGCAACCTTGCATAGCAAAAGAATGCACTGCTGGCAAGTCTTTATGGACACACCAGGACATTAAATCTATCTGAAATCACGAGTGAGTGTTGGGCAGTAGATGTAGCTTGGTGTTCATAATACTGGATGAAAATATTGAGTGTGTTAAAATATTCCATTCATTGTTATTTTTCTGTGGTTTCTACTTTTTATTCAAGTGAGCAGAGACTTAAGACTTTACACTTCCCTTCACTACGAAGGAGAAGGATTGACTGTGTTCAATGCTGGTTTGCTAGGGGTTGTATATCTCAGTTCTATTTCTAAAAGGTGAGAAACAAGCTTTTGTTAGACGGTTTTCTTATAAAGAAGGACAAGATGTTCGACCTCTCCATCATTCCCTTACTGTTTCTTTTTGAACGAATAATCAGATGAAAATTGGCTGCAGTCATGCAGTCTGCTATTCCAGCAAAAGCATTATTCTTGGTGTCCTGAAGAGGAGATAGACTGAATTTATAAAGTATATCAAACATTACTGCATCAATCATGGAAAAAAACCACACAAACAACAAAACAAACAAAAAAAAACAAACCAGACACCACTGAAAATATTAGATAAGCATTGCTATAATGTATTATATTCTATTACATTCACTTGAATTCATGCGTTTGCTTAACAAAAAACAACCTCTAACTAACCAAAACCAATTTAAAAATAATTTCATTGGATACATGCTAGTATAGATTTAAAGAGGACGAGTACGTTTTGTGTGATAAACAAAGTAGCTGTTGCTAATCTTTTTAGACTTATTTAGAAATGGATGCTTGAAGAACCCTTTTCCTCACTCTGGAAATGAGTCCTATTGACAGAGAAGATCTATAATTATGATGGGCTATAATCAGTAGCGTAAGTCAAGTGAAAAAAAATCTCCTCTTATGTTTCATGTGCCTAGATTTGCTTTACACTTACTAAATTTGGCTCCATAAACTATACAAATTGTTTTAATAGTGCTGCAACCAGAAACTCAGTGAGTATTAAGACTGATTTTTTGCTTTGGTTTGGTCTTTTGAAAATCAGTTTTCCTATCTGAGATAAATTGAAAAGGCAGAAGTAGAAAATTCAAAGTGTTGGTGAGTTTTGTGCAGGTGAAGACTGCATGCACAGAACAGCGACGTGTAAATACTGCTATTTATGTTGTTGAAATTCAAGCTTTTGACTTTCATATATAAAGGCCAAGAATTTTCTGTTGTTTGACGTAATGAAGAAATTCATGTACGGTATGATCATCATCACGGCCCTCTAGCACTGTTGGATGGCACTGTTCCCCTCCCCCCCCCCCCCCCCCCCCCCCAATTCATTACCTAAAACAGTGACTTAATGTCAGCAACACACTACAAGATTTTCTTCTTGCTTCTAATTAGTAAAAGGCATAGAGAAGATTATGCAAATTTAAAAGTGTATTTAGATAACATGGAATAGATGGTTGCATTTCATTATTTTGTGGCTGAAATTCACATACAGTGGGTAGTAGAAAACATGCATGAGATACACTTCAGACTATTCGAGGAGTTTTTTATTAAAAGTATGATGAATTTTGATAAAGAGTTTATAAGTTAATTTAAAGGGAGGAAGACTAACTGAAATTTTGTTGATGTCATACTCAGAAACATTGAGAAAGGTTTTCATGTGCGACCTGGGTGAAAGTTTTGTAATGCTAGGAAACACACTGTTGATAGCATTTATCAGAATCACTCAAAAGATGTTTTCCAAATAGACAGTTGCTAGTTAGTTCATTGCAACAACTGAAGAGAGTGTATTGCTCCTTCCTCAAACGTGAAAGATGAGGTTTCAGCCTTAAAACAAATGCATCATTTCTAATCATGTTAGCAAAAACATACAAATCCCTAGTCATTTTTCTGATTTGGAAACAAAATGTTTAAGCTGCAGAACCTTCCTTGAAACTAAATTTTCACTATCTGATCAACTCAGCATTATGTAGTTTGTCTCCTGTCTCTGTTTTCTGTGTCTGCAACCATTCATGCAATTCATGAAACCAGTTTAATATCAGCATGCAGTAAACCCTTAGTTTTATAGATCTAGGTAGCAGATGTTTGGTTGTCATTATGGAGGTACCAATTACAATTCTGCAATTAAGTGCAATTTCTCTTTTGCACTTGAAGAAAAATGTTCAACTTATTTGTGGTTCATGAAATATAACAAACTTTTCCCAAATGCGTGGAACAAATTATCAGAGAGTTATGAAATCTGTTAATCTGTTCTTAATTACGGTGAGTTTGCCTTAGAAATGGCACATTTGTCACTCAGGTCTGTGTTCTAAAGATATTCTTAACAGGGGAACAGGGGAGAAACATACTCTTGCATCTTTACAGCTAGCATTAATTGAAACCTTGTACTTAGACTATATTTAAAGTAAATTGGTTGTTAATTAAAGTAAGTTAATAACAATTGTTTTGTCTAATTATTTTGATTATATATGTTACTTGTCAACAGTTCCTGTTGCAATTAAACAAAGCTGGAATGGCACTAGTATAAATCTAACAATTGCCAGTTCCCTGTGAATGGGACTGTGCAAAAGGACAAGAGTGGAGATTTTCACTGTTTCAGATTTGGAAATGGAATGTATTATTTTCAAAATTTGAGTGTCAAATTGTAATGCAATGATAATAGGTTATAATGGAAGGTGTGCATGGGTTTGATCAATATCAGTAGGAAAGTCCCTTCGTACAGACAAGTAAGATCTTACAGTATTATAAATACATCAAAACTGTTCTGGGAAAAACACAAAGAAAAAATGTGTGTGTATAAAACTCAGTTTAATCTGGAAACACTGAGGCTGGAATATCCTAATCATAAGTGCATTATTATTCTGTGGTGTCATTCATGATTATTAAGAGTTCATTCTTTGTGCTGTAATGGGGTGTATAAATGTGCCTCTATTTAAATTCAGCTGTGAATTGCTGTGGTTTTGAATTCAGAGCTTTTTGTAAATTATTATTTTTTTTTAAATTAGACTATATTCAATTTCATATTTTAATTGTTGACACCTTGAACAGGTACGAAATCTATCACAGAATGAAAAAGTTTAAATTGGAGTACTAAAATGTATTAGGAGATGAAAAGAAATAACTCATACAGCACATCTTTTGATTACAGGGTCACTAATGAACTGTGATATATATGTGCAGGACTGTGTGAAAAGGTATTATTACTTTCAAAAAGTTATCAGTTAATATTTACATAATTTTAAACAAACAAACAAACAAAAGCCTTGTTCTGGGCCCAGCTGAATTAATTACAGAGATAAATGTAGTTAAATATAGCTTTATTAACTACTTTGAATGTTGCTTCTACTGTAGGTACCCCACTTAGTATTTCTCTGATTGTGAAGCTGAAGGAAATAGAACAAGTTTCTTCTAATTAATGCTAACAAGATCTTTGTACCTAGGAGTAATATATTCATATAAGCACTGCAAATTGCTCATGTGTCAACATTTTGTATGTCTCAACATTTATGTGGAGACAATATAAATGTTCTGTTTATATTTTTAACTTCCATCCTCTGTCTTTGAGAGTGAATTAACAAACTGAAGAAATACAGAATAGAAGAGTGGACAGTGAAATGGATTTAAACCTGGCCAAACTGCTGGTCTCAGGGAATTGTGATCACAAAGTCCAGCTGGAGGCAGATTTCTAGTGGTGCATCCCAGTGATCCATGAGGTTGGGGGCAATAGCGTTTAGTATTATCAGTGATCTGGATAATGGGGCCAAGTGTTCCCCCCACAAGTCTGCAGATGATACAAACAAGGGAGGAGTGGTTGGTGACACCAGACGGATTTGCTGCCTGTCAGAGGGACCTTGATGGGCTGGAGCACTGAGCCAGAAGGAGCCTCAGGAAGCCCAGCAGAGGGAAGTGCAGAATTCTGCTCTGGGGGAGGAAAAGCCCGCTGCAGGGCTGAGAGGCTCCTGGTGGACACAAAGTTGCGTGGGAGACGGAAACACGTCCTTGCAGCAAAGAAGGCCAACAGCCTCCTGGGCTGCATCAGCCAGCGTGCTGCCAGCACGGCGAGGGAGCTGATCCTTCCCCTCTGCTCGGCAGTGCTGAGACACATCTGGGTTGCTGTGCCCAGTGCTGGGCTCCTGGTACAGGAGAGACATGGACTTCCCGGGGTGAGTCCAGTGAAGGGCCACAGAGGTGATGAAGAGACCAGAGCATCTTCAGTCTTGCCCAGTGGGAGGCTCAGGGAGCTGGGGCTGGCCAGCCTGGAGCAGAGAAGGCTCAGGGGGAACCTGATCAATGTGTTTAATTTCCTATGGGAAGGAGTAAAGAAAATGCAGTCAGACTCTTCTCAGTGGTGCCCTGTGAAAGAAAGAAAAATAAATAAATAAATAAATAAGTCAGGGTGGTTAAACTATGCAACAAGTTGCCTAGAGATTTTGTGGAGTCTGTCCTTGAGACATTCAAAACCAGACTGGACACAGCCCTGAGCAACCTGCTCTTGTTGAACCTGCTTTGGAAATGGCACTGGACTAGATGGTCTCCTGAAAGAGAGACTGGTGCCTTCCAGCCTCAAGTATTTTGCAATTCTGTGAAAAATGTGTACAGGACTGACCTATCAGTCTTTTACATTTAACTAGTGGGAAGAGGAAAAAATTTTCATACTTGCTGAAGTATTTTTGGCCGTATACTTTTTTTTTTTTTTAATTCAAGTGAATCAAACATAAATTTGTCCTTCAAACTAAAAGGGCAATTTAATTATTTGCTATTAAAATTAAGGGCAAACTATTATCTCACTTTGCATGTTAAAATGGGTAACAGTCAATCAGAAAGGGAGTAAAGAGGCTGTCACACCAGCCTTTCAGTCTGTTCTTCATGCATGATTTCACCTTTCATAATCACTCTTGGGGGAGTTTATGGATAGGATCATTTTTTCCTTGTTCCTGTTATGTGAGCTGAAACAAGCATGAGTCCATATGCACTGAGCCACATCACTGCTGCACTCCCTTACTTTGCCGTGCTGATAGGAAATGTCATGCTGCTACATTGCATAATTACAGCTGGCCCCTTTTTATACAATGATTGCGTTGCTATTATTTGAGGTTACAAGAGATGTTAAAATATGCAGAATTTATATAATGTTTTCTTTGAATAACCTATATCCATCACAAGTGCTAGCAATGCAAATTACACGATACCAGAGTATTGCAATAATTAAATTTTTATATCATTTCCAGGTCTGTCTTCAGAGAATAGGCAAAGATGTTGAATACTTATGATATTAATCTGGTATAGGAAGCTATTGTAGAAATATATTGTTTCTTACTCCCTGTACAGTAATGAGTCAAAAATTCCTGTAACCAATTTGCTAGGAATTTTGAGCAGATCTTTTAGTTTAATGGTTGCTAAATAACAGGACTGGGGTCCGTGCTGGGTGCAGTGCCAAGCAGCATTGCTGTCACTCGTCTGAGCAGCCTGCTTCATGTCAGCTAAAGCATGCAGCTCATGTCTGATCAGTCACAAGAGACTCTTTTAAACTGCTTCTCTGCTACTCGTTTCTTGCTCAGACAGCGTAACTGAGCTCAGCAGGATGTCCTGGTTGATCTCTAACTGTGAGGGATGTGGAGATTATTTTACGGCTATAAGATTTTGAACTGGCAGCAAGTTAGGGTCCTGACTTAGGCTAGACATGCAATATATAGATATACTTTGAAACTACGATTTTACTATAGCACAGAGGTCTAAGTGATGTGAGACTGCTGGCTGTGTTCAGCATGTAGTAATAAAGAGGACATACAGAAGCTACTTCAGTGAAAAGGCAGCCTTACTACCCACAAGTATTACACAACAACTTACAAATGCACAACTTTGTTATTAAACAATGCTGTTGTTTACATTTCTAATTTTAGTCTTCAGATTTGATCTCTCTTGAGAGTGCTGAAACATGTTTCAAGTGCTTTTGTTTTAGGTTGTCTAGATCTTGAATGTGTGTCAGACTGGCTACCAAATCAGCACCTGTCAGTCAGGATTTGGAATATGTTGCTTTGATTTTGATAGGCTTATGAGGGTGACTGCTGGTGCCTAAAGTAAATAGTGACAACTGGAGGTGACTTATTTGGTGTCCTGTTTCACAAGAAACAGAGCTGCTGTGAATATTAGGGTTTTGTGGCTGATGGAAAGTGAAAGGAATAAGCTGTTGAAAGGAGTAAGTATTGAATTACCTCTGTTATTCCTTTTCCAGTCATTTCAGAATAGAAATCTGGGACACGTCAATACAGGACAGGGATGGTGAATTTTTCAGATTTGTTTTTTATTTATCTGTGATCCATTTATTACTTTTCTCTTTTC